>NW_019154149.1:3346064-3731857 GCF_002288905.1 Enhydra lutris kenyoni | reverse complement strand
GGCTCGGGTCATGATCTCAGGGTCCTGGGATCGAGCCCCACATCGGGCTCTCTGCTCAGCAGGGAGCCTGCTTCCTCCTCTCCCTCTGCCTGCCTCTCTGCCTCCTTGTGATCTCTCTCTCTGTCAAATAAATAAATAAAATCTTTAAAAAAAGAAGAATCCTTAATGTTTATGATGTTTATGTACCGATTGCCAAGTGTCAAGATACCAACATATGTGCTGCAAAAACTGAGAGAACTGCAAAAAGAAACAGATGAATCCACTTTTAAAATTGCAGAGTTCAATATTCCTCTATCAGTAATTAATAGATCTTGTAGGCAGAAAATAAATACAGTTGAACTGAATCACACTATCATCTGGATTTAATCAACATTTAGAGACTACTTCATCCAACAACAGAAGAATACACCTTCTCAAACTCACACAGAGCATTTACCAAGACAGTTGAAATTCTGGGCCATAAAACTCACCTTAACAGATTTTTTAAAAGAGACATCATATAAAGCATGCTCTCAAATAACAATGGAATTAAACTAGAAATCAATAACAGAAAGACGTCCCAAAATATTTGGAGATTAATAGGATCAAAGGGGATCAAAGGGATCAAAGAAGTCTCAGGAGAAAAATAAAAATATTCTGAATGAAATTAAATTGAAAATACAATTTTAATTTAAATTTTACCAAGTTTGTTAAATGCAGTGAAACTGTGCTTAAAGGGAAATGTAATGCATTAAGTGCATATATTAGAAAAGAAGGCTGAGTAATATTCCATTGTATATATGAACCACATCTTCTTTATTCATTCATCTATTGGTGTTATTCACAACAAATGAATCATTGAACATTGTACCTAAAACTAATAATGTACCTATACATTGGCTCATTGAATTTTAGTTAAGAAAAGAAAAGAAGAAACATCTAAAATCAATATAAGCTTCTACCTCAGTAAACTAGAAAAACAGGGGTAAATTAAATCTAAAGTAATCAGAAAAAATTAAATAATAAATATTAGAGCAACAATCAATGAAATTTTAAGCAGGAAAACAATAGAGAAATTCAATAAAATCAAAAGCTGGTTTTTTGAGAGATCAGTAAAATAGATAAATCTCTATATAGTCTAATGAAAAAAAAGAAAGAAAAAAATTTTTAAACTTTTTTATTATGGTAAAATACACAAAATAAGGTTTACTATCTTAACCATTTTTTTAAGATTTTCTTTATTTATTTGACAGACAGAGATCACAAGTAGGCAGAGGGACAGGCAGAGAGAGAGGAGGAAGCAGGCTCCCCGCCAGGCAGAGAGCCCGATGTGGGGCTCGATCCCAGGACCCTGGGATCATGACCTGAGCCGAAGGCAGAGGCTTTAACTCACTAAGCCACCCAGGTGCTCCTACTATCTTAACCATTTTTAAGTGTACAGTTAAATATATTCACATTGTTGTGCAACCATCCGTCTCCAGGAGTCTTTTCATCTTGCAAAACTGAAACTCTGTACCCACAAAAGAGTAACTCCTCCCCTTCCTCGGCCCAAGGCAACCATCACCAATATAAATGCTGTACCCATTAAACAACTCCTTCTCTCCTCCCATTCCCTGGTAACCTGTAATCTACTTTCTGTCTCTGAATTTAACAATTCTAGGTACCTCATAAAGGTAGAATCATATAATATTTGTTCTTCTGTGACTGGCTTTTTCACTTAGCATAATGTCATCAAGATTCATCCATGTTATAGCATGTGTCAGAATTTCATTTTTTAAGGCAGAATGATATCCCATTGTATGTATATACCACATTTTGCCTATCCATTCATCCATGGAGGGACATCTGGGTTCCTTCTACCTTTTGATTATCAAGAATAACTCTGCTATGAACATGGGTGTAGAAATACCTGTTTGAGTTGTTGCTTTTTTGGCGGGGAGGAGGGAAATGTACTTCCCTGAGTAGCTTTTGCATGGCTTTTACCACTGCCTGTAAAAGGTAGGAGACAAATTATTAATATCAGGAATGATAGGGGCCAACACTACTCATTCCTTAAACAGTAAAATAATGAATAAATAATAGGGACAAATCTTTGCCCAGAAATTTGACAACCAGAATAATGGATCAATTCTTTGAAAGACACAAACTACAGAGTGTCACAAAAGGAGAAACAGATCATCTGAAAGGCCTGTATCTATTAAAGAAATTAAATCAATAATTAATAGCCATCCTAAAAAGAAAGAAGCAGGCTTAGATGGTTTCATTGGTAAATTCTAACAAATATTTAAGGAAGAAATTATCAACTTTCTCCAATCTGTTCTGAAAAAAAAGCAGAGGGAAGACTTCCCAATTCATTCTATAAAACCGGCATTACCCTAATACTAAAAAAGACAAAGACATTACAAGAAAGAAAATAACAGGCCAATATCTCTCATAAACATAAATGTAAAAATCCTCAACAGAATATTAGCAAATTGAGTCCTACAATGTATAAGAAGAATTATACACTATGACTGAGTGGGATTTATTCTAGGTATGCAAGGCTGGTTCAACATTCCAAAATGAGTTAATATAGTTCTTTATATCAACAGGCTAAATTTAAAAAGTTACATGATCATATCCATAAATGCATAAAAATATTTACAAAACTCCAACACCCATTTGGGATTAAAAATTCTCAAACAACTTACAGGAGAAATCCCTCAATTTCATGAAAAGCACCTACAAAATACTTCATGTAATAACATGCTTAATGAAAAGAAATTAGATTCTTTCCCCCTAATTTTGGGAACAAGGTAAGCATGTTCTCTCTGCTCTTATTCAATACTGTACTGGAAATCTTAACTAATACAAGAAGATAAGGAAGGGAAATAAAAGATACATAAATTGGAAAGGAATAAATAAACTTTATTCACAGACTACGTGATTGTCTCTGTAAAAAATCCCAAAGAATTAGCCATAACAAAAAAGGAGACTCACAAGCAATTACAGCAAGGTGGCAGGATACAGGTTAATATATATAAATCAGCTGCTTTTCTATATACCAGCAATGAACAATTGTAATTTGAAACTTAAAACGTAACACCATTTACAGTAGTATGAAAAAAAGGAAATACTTGGGTATAAATCTAACAAAATATGTATAAGATCTGTATGAGAAAACCTACAAGCCTCTGATGAAAGAAAATGAAGATTTATATAAATGGGAAGATATTCCATGTCCACTGATAGGGAGATTCAATATTATTAACATGTTGGTTCTTCCTAATTGATCTATAAACTTAATGCAATCCCAGTAATAATCCCAGCAACTTACTTGCGGATACTGACTGATTCTAAAGTTTCTATGGAAAGGCCAAAGACTCAGAATAGCCCGCATAATATTAAAAAAGGTCAAAGTTGGGGCACCAATAATCTGACTTTAAGGCTCATTTTTTAATTTCTTTTATTGAAGTATAATTAACATACAGTGCTATATTAGTTTCAGGTATACAATATAATGATTCAACAACTCTATACATTTCTTGGTGCTCATCTTGATGAGTGTACTTTATATACATCACCATCCTTTCACCCACCCCTCCTCTGGCAACCACCAGTTTGTTCTCTATTTAAAAGTCTGTTTTTTGGTTTATCTTTCTGTTTCATTAGTTTGTTTTGTTTCTTTATTTTTAACAAGAGAAGAAATCTATACCTTTATTTACTTTTCAGGAAGTTTAAATCCTTAAAGGGTACAGCATCACAGAGATTCTGTGGCCAATGGCTTCAGCAGGAAGAGTGCTTCAGAATTTGGCGTGAACCAAGCTGTTTCCATGGAGTAACTGTGTTGTTCTTTGCTTTGTATGCATAAGCACATCTCTTGCCTCATAGAATTCAGTCTTATCTTGAGCATTAACACCTTCATTTTAAGAAGAGCTGTGTGCTCCCTCTGGTTCCAAAGACCCCACTTATAACCAGCAAAAATGGCCTTGGACCATAGCCTTCCAGATATATTTGTCATTTTAGAAGTCCTGCTCCCAGCAGGCCTCCACAGGTTCCAAGAAAGTGGAAAGAGAGGTTTTCTTTAATTCCACATATGAGTGAAATCATATGGTATTTGTCTTTCTCTGACTGACTTATTTTATTTAGCATAATACCCTCTAGTTCCATCCACATCGATGCCAATGTCAAGATTTCATTCCTTTTTATGAGTAATATTCCATTTTTATATACATATATGCGCGCACGCGCACGTGCACACACACACACACACACATATCTTTATTCATTTGTGTATGGATGGGCACGGGTTGTTTCCATATCTTAGATACTATAAATAGTGCTGCAATAAACATAGGGGCACATATATCTTTTGAAATTGGTGTTTTTGGTTTTTTTGTGTGTAAATATCCACTAGTGGAATTATTGGATCAAATAGTAATTTCATTCTTCATTTTTTGAGGGCCTTCCATACTGTTTTTCACAGTGGCTACATTAATTTGCATTCTTACCAACAGTGCATGAGGGTTCCTATTTCTCTGCATCCTTGGCAACACTTGTTATTTCTTCTGTTTTCAATTTTAGCCATTCTGACTAATATAAAGTGGTATCTCATTGTGGTTTTAATTGCATTTCCATGATGATGAGTGATAATGAGCATCTTTTCATGTGTCTGTTGGCCATCTGGATGTCTTCTTTGGAAAAATGTCTATTCAGGTCAGGACTTATTTTAAAGCTACAGTAATCAAGACAGTATAGTATTAGCGAAATGACAGAGAAATAGATCAGTGGATCAGAATAGAGAGCCCAGAAATAGATCCAAACAAATATAGCCAATCGATCTTTGACAAAGAAGCAATGTCAACACAATGGAGGAAAAAAGTCTTTTCAACAAATGGTGCTCGAACAACTGGACATCACATGTAAAAAATAGTGAGTCTAGACACAGACCTTATACCTTTTATAACTTTCACAAGGATTAACACAAAATGGATCATAGGCCTAAATATAAAATGCAAAAGAATAAAACTTCTAGAAGACAGCACTGGAGAAATTCCAGAAGAACCTGGGTTTGGCAATGAATTTTTAGATCTAATTCCAAAAGCAAAATCCATAAAAGAAAAAATAATAATAATTTGTACCTCATTAAAACTAAAATCTCCTGCTCTGGGAAAGACAATGTTAGCAGAATGGAAAAAAAAATCCACCAATTGGGATAAAATATTTTTAAAACACATAACTAATAAAAGACGTGTATCCAAAATATTTAAAGAACTCTTAAAACCCACCAGTATGGAAACAAACAATCCAACTAAAATGTGGGCAAAATATCTAAACAGACACCTCAACAAAAGGATACACATTTGGCAAAAAAGTTGTGTGAAGATGCTCAACACCATATATTAGGGATTTGTGAGTTAAAACAATAAGATACTAGTATTAGAATGGCTAAGATCCAACACTGACAGCACAACTGCTGACAAGTATGTGGAACAGCAGGACTCTCTCTGCTGGTGGGCATGCAAAATGGAACAGACACCTTGGAAGACAATTTGGCAGTTTCTTACAAAACTAAGCATACTTTTACCATGTAACATTTTTACTCTTATGTATTTACCTCAATTGACTTGATAACTTACATGCACACAAAAAACTGTACACAAGTATTTATAGCAGCCTTATCCATAACTTCCCCCAAATTAGCAACCACGATGTTCTTTAATAGGTGAATGGCTCAATAAACTGGGGTATACATCTATACAATAGAATATTACTCAGCAATAAAATGAAATGATCTATTAAGCCACAAAAAGAAATGGAGAATTAAAATCACATTGCTAAGCGGAAAAAAGCTAAGCTTTAAAAGGTACTGTATTATTCCCACTATATGACATTCTGCAATGGCAAAACTATATAGACAGTAAAAAAATCAGTGATTCTCAGGGGTTGAGGGGTGAGAGGCAAAGGGATAAACAGGTGGAGCATATGGATTTTTACAACAGTGAAAATATTTTTTATGATCCTATAATGGTAGCTACATGACATTATGAGTTTGTCAAAACCCACAGAACTGTACACCAAGTGTGAACCTTAAGATAAAATAAAATAGATCAAAGTACATTGATCATCACTATAATTACCCTGGATTGCATTTCTATTTTCATAAGATAGAGTTCTATAGGTAAACTCAGGGAATATATATGGCTACATTTAAGATGCTCATTACAGCTGAATCAAATTCTTAAAGTGTTTTTTCAGTTTTCACACCAGTGACCAGTGTTATAGCTTAGACTCTCATACTAGATTTTGCATTTGTCAGTATAGCTCTCCCCTAATCCTGGCAAGTCAACTCACAAGAGTATGTGTTGGTCATAAGAAAGAGAAGTCATGAGGATGCAGATAGATTAGCAAAAGACATCACTCTCAAGAAACAAGAGTAGTAGCTATTTGTCACTTCTTGGCTGCTCAACATCCAAGCCCATTTGAACATTTAGCTGTATCAAGACACTGGATACTTCTCTTTGTAAATTAATCAGTAAAAAAAAAATCCCATAACTTAGTATAGACATAAAATAGCAGAACCTTGTTGTATTTTTCAATTGTTTGTCCATTTTATTGCTGAGTTGTATTCCACTGTATGAGTCTAACACAGATCCTTTATCCTTTCACCAGTTGAAGGGCATTTGCGTTGTTTGCAGCTTGGGAATGTTTTGAATAATGTTGATATAAATAATTGCATACAAGTCTTTGTTGATGAATCTTGAAAGGGTTATGCTAAGTGGAAAAAAAACTCAGGTACAAAAGACAATATAGTGTATAATTTTACTTATATGGTATTATAGAAGAAGCAAAACCCCAGTGACAAAAATCTGACTAGTAGGGAGGAGATAAACTTAAAATAGCACAAGAAAATTTGGGGGGTTATGCAAATGTCCTATATCTTGATTTTGGCAGTAGTTACATAATTATATTAATTTATTAAAGCTCATCAAATTGTACACTTAAAATTGGTGAAACTTATTGTATGTAAATTATACCTTAGTAAAACCAACTAAAAGAAGAAAATACAATAATTCTCAAGGATAATACACTCTCAACCTATCAACTGCAGGACAGCTTCTGTCACACTGATGCTAGTTCATTATATTATACAGAGAAGTGCTAGTTCCTTTTCTCCATCTCCTTAATACCTTCTTCCCTTTCAGATTTTTTTAGCTGATTGGGAGTGGAAAATAATGTGATTGCTGAGCCATATACTTCTTTACAGCCTTTCCCTCAACTACAGAAAGATACAACTTGAAGCTTTCAAGATAATGTTTATAATGACTAAATTCTAAGTCAAGGATGATTCTAATTCACAGTCTCCATCTGGCAGGACTGAAGGGGATGGTTTCATGCTTTCAACTGTGTAGTGTTTATGGTTGTTTCTATGGTGCCTATCATAGTGCCTAGCATAGTAAACATTCCATAAATATTTATCGTCTGAAAAAAATATAGTTACATGGTTCATTCTGTTTTAAGTGCTCTATTGAAGAACTATTTAAGCTTGAAGAGAAAACCACCTTAACTACAATACAATCTATAATCACAGACTTTAGAAATCGTAATACATGGTGCCATTCTCTAGCCAGATATTCCCATCAGGATCAAGCCACCTCTGTCCCCCATTTGCAGGACTGGGGTCTGCTAATGGTTCACAGTTGAGTTCCTCTCTAGGACTTGACCTTGACCTAAGGAAGCCACCTTGCCCAAAATTATGGCCCCTCCTGGACAGCAGCCTGCATCTAATGACTGGTTAGTGTGGAGGGACAAAGACCTGACTCCCTTGCCTCAATTCAGGATAATTCTGAGGGACAATTCCAGCTCCATCCAGATAGTTCTGTTGAGTAGCCTGAAGCCTGACTGCAGCCATATCAAGGTTTATATTCCCCTCTGCTCATCTGCCTTCTCACTCCCTTAAAGATGCTGCTCCTGGGATCATTCTCCAATTAACCTTCTATGTGCAAATATTTGTTTTCTTGGGAAACATGACCCAAGACAATTCACATTAGTAATAATCCTAAGAAGTAATATTACATATGGGATCTTAGAGCTAAATCTCTCACTGGTCAGACAGATAAGAGGACTTCATCTGAAGGGGTAGGTAGGGTACTAATAGCCATTGGTATGATGTAGCAGTGCAATTGTTAACACAGTCACTGGTTACTGTTAACACAGTAAACTGGAATGGGATGTGGGATGGAGAGGAATACTACAGTGTGCACAATATCTCAGGCATATGAATGACTTGAGGTGAGTAGTAATTATAGGGAATATGGAATTGGATGACTTCTCTGGGAATTATTGATGCACTGGAGAGAACAATAAAGGATGAGGCTGATAAATCACCAATTTAGGAAAAACATGAAAGTCAGAGGGCATCCAAGCCAGCGTATAAAGAAACTCGTTGTCTGCAGCTGCATGGCAGACTTAATTATAAAAGTGGAGGAGCCTGAGAAGCTGGAATTCTTGATACTATATCAAAGACGGGCAATCATGAGGAAGAAAAGGGACTCTGAATCTTGGGATAAGGACATCTGCATCAAAATACTTGAAATTCTTGAATACCCAGATTCCCCTGAACCCACAGGGACTGCAAAAGGAATCCACTGCACTCTATTAAAGTTAGCATTAACACTCATTCAGCCATACAGAATGAAATCTTGCCATTTGCATCATGGATGGAGCTAGAGGGTATTTTGGTAAGTGAAATAAGTCATACAGAGAAAGACAAATACCATATGATTTCACTTACATGTGGAATCTTAAAAAAAAAAACCAAAATAAACAAATAAAACAGAAATACATTCACAGATACAGAGAACAAACTGGTGGTTGCCAGAGGGGAGAGGGGTTCAGAGACAAGTGAAATACATGAAGGGTATTAGGAAGTACAAAGTTCTAGTTATAAAATAAGTCATAATGATGGGCATAGGGCATAGGGAATATAGTCAATAATATTATAATAACTTTGTACAGTGACAGGTCGTAATTAGACCTATCATGGTGATCATCTCATAATCTACAAAAATACTGAATCACTATCTTGCATACGTAAAACTAATATAATATTGTATGTCAATTATAATTCAATTAAAAAAGTAGTACTCATCCATTGCTTAAAGACAATGCACAGGCCACTGCCTTAGACAATTCAGGATCTTCTCTCAATCCCCACCTCCCTTTCTGGCCAACAGACAAATAACTAAGGTGAAGTCGCAACATAATCTGACTGGGGAAAGTACTAGCCTGGCCAAAATAAGGAAAAGTATCTATACACTGAATGAACTAGAGGATCTAATCTAGCAAGAAGATATATATGGGTCTAGACCCTGAAGATACTGAATCAAGGGGAACAGAATACAGTTGGAAGTGGTGAGTTTATCAATGCAGGAGAAATTCCCCATTATTAAGGGTTTAATAATCTAGCAAAAGCAGGGGAGAGTGATGGCATGTTACTAGAAGGCTTCTGGAAACATGGAAAAAGTGCTCACTCTAACTGAGAAATACATGCCAGGATTGCTGTGGTAGGTGGTAGGAGAAGGAATCAAAAAGCTCAGAGAAGCAGGCATGCTAGAGTAGGTTTACTATATACGGCCAGAATACTCAACTACTCATCATATTCTGCATAAAGTTCCAGAGGATATCTATCTACCAAAACAATATGGAATACACTGGCAACAAAGGAACTAGCAGTTTTGAGAAACTCAAAGGGTTACTGTAGTAGTTTCATATTTTTCTGTAGCAAATTACCATAAACTTAGTGCTTAAAACAATACACATTTATTCTACCACTTTCCGTAAGTTAGGAATCAAAGCATGATTCAACTGGGTCTAATACTTCAGGATCTCTCACAGGGTGCAATCCTTCCTGGGGCTCAGTATTTTCTCCAAGCTTGCACCTTTGTTTGGAAGATTTTCTTCTCAGCTTGCATGGTCTTTGGAAGAATTAATCTCTTTATAAAACTGATCTTCTTACTATTAACTAGATACCATCCTGAGGTGATAGAAGTTGACGCGCCATATAAAGTTTAAAATCAGTTTGTTGATATCCATAAAATAACTTGCTGGGATTTTGAGTGGGATTGCACTGAATCTACAGATCAAATTGGAAGACCTGACATCTTGATAATATTCAGGATTCCTAACCATGAATATGGTGTATCTATTTAGTTCATCAGAGTTTCGCAGTTTCCCTCCTTTAAATCTTGTACATATTTGGTTAGATTTATATTTAGGTATTTCATTTATTTGAGTGTTGATGTAAATATCATTGTGTTTTTAATTTTAAGCTCCACTTGTACATTGTTAGTTTATAGGAAAGCAATTGACTTTTGTATATTAATCTTGTATCCTGAAACCTTGCTGTAATTGGTTATTGATTACATGAGCTTTTTGTCAATTCTTTCAGATTTTCTACATAATCATATCATCTTCAAATATATATATATGTATGTGTGTGTATATATATATATATATATATATATATATTTATTTATTTATTTATCTCTTTTTCTTGCCTTATTGCATTAGCAAGGACTTCAGTATAACGTTGAAAAGGAGTGATAAGCAGGTACACCCTTGCTTTGTACCTATCTTTATTAAGTTTAGAAAGTTCCCCCTCCATTCCTAATTTTCTGAGAGTTTTTATCCAGAATGAGTGTTGGATTTTGTCAAATGCTTTCTCTGCATCTACTGATATAATATGTGATTTTTCTTTCTTAGCCTGTTGATGTGATGGATTACATTATTTGATTTTTAACATCTGAACCAGCCTTGCATACCAGGGATAAATCTCATTTTGTCAGGTTGTATAATTCTATTTATATACTTTAAACATTTCGATTTGCTAATGTTTCATTGAGGATTTTTGAATCCATGTTCATGGGAGGTATTAGTCTGTAGTTTTTTCTTTTTATAATTTTTAAAATTTTTTATAAACATATAATGTATTATTAGCCCCAGGGGTACAGGTCTGTGAATCGCCAGGTTTACACACTTCACAGCACTCACCATAGCACATACTCTCCCCAATGTCCATAACCTCACCACCCTCTCCCAACCCCCCTCCCCCCAGCATTTTCTTTTCTTTTAATGTCTCTATCTGGTTTTGTTATTAGAGTATCATTGGCCTCAGAATGAGTTAAGAAGTATCCCTTTGTTTCCATCCTCTGAAAGAGACTGCAGATAGGTGGTATAATTTCTTCCTTAACTGTCTCATGATTAATCAGTAAGACTATATGGGTGCAATGTTTTCACTTTTAGAAGGTTATTAATTATTGATTCAATTACTTTAATAGATATAGGCCTATTCAAATTGTCTATTTCTTCCACTATGAGTTTTCACAGATTGTTATTCAAAGAACTAGTCCATTTCATCTGGTTATCAAATTTGTGAGCACTGAGCTGTTCAGAGTATTCCTTTATTAACCTTTTAATTTCCATGGTTTCTACAGTGATGTCTTCTCTTTCATTTTTGATATTAGTAATCTATATTATCTTTCTTTTTATTGTAGTCTGGCTAGAGGCTTATCGATTTTATTGATCTTTACAAAGATCCAACGTTTGGTTTCATTGATTTTTCTCTATTGATTGCCTGTTTCCAATTTCATTGATTGTTACTCTTATTCTGTTTTTTTTAACTGAGCACTCCACTGTCTCTCCTTTCCCCAGCAAGAGACAGAAATTAAACTGAGATTCATAAATGATTAAACACAACAGTAAAATCTGCAGTGCCTTTTTCATAAGCCTAGCAGATGCTTTCCTGAAATATTCTTGTTTCTATGGCCCGCTGAGATAAAAGATTCTAGATCCTATATAATGAAGAAAATAGCCATAGCAACTCAATAAAGTTGTTGTTTAACATAGAATACATATAAAGCACAAGACATAGTGCCAGATATATATAGGAACTCAATAAATAGTTGTCATTAACTTCAACTTGAAATTTTGGTAGAGGAGTACTTCAGACCAGGCTCCTATTGAGTTCAGAGACAAGAAATGTGTTACATAAACAAAATCATTCTATTCTTCAATATTCTTGTGCTTTTTAGCATAATAAAGGGGTTTTAAATTTTTCATTATTGCAGTATTTTCACTACTTTGACTATCTATACTTAATCTTGTATTGTACTTATGATAGCTTCATAAGAACATGAGACTTTAATTATAAAACTTCTAGTTGTGTGTGTACTTTATATAATTGTCATTTACTCTTGGATTTGCAGAGCTTTTGTTTCTTTTCTTTCACTCACTTTGGATTTAATTTGATCTTTTTCTAGTTTCCTGAGGTGGAAATTTAGATTATTGATTTTAGATCTTTCTTCTCTTTAATATATGCAGCCAATGCTATAAATTTCCCTCTAAGTACTACTCTCACTGCATCCCACAAATTTTGATAAATTGTGTCTTTATTTTAGGGGCGCCTTGGTGGCACTGTCAGTTGAGAATTCAACTCTTGGTTTTGGCTCAGGTCGTGATCTCAGGGTGGTGGGACTAATCTCCATGTCAGGCTCTACACTCAGCAGAGAGTCCACTTGAGAGTCTTTCTCTCCTTCTCCCTCTGCCCCTCCCCCAACTCTCTCTTGAATAAATGAATAAATCTTTAAAAAATTGTGTCTTCATTTTAATTTAGTTCAAAATATTTTTAATCTTTTTTTAGATTTTTTTGACCTAGATGTTATTTAGATGTGTTTGATTAATCTCCACATATTTGGTGATTTTCCAGTTGTCCTCTTGTTATTGATTTCTAGTTCAATTCCATTGTTGTCAGAGAGCAGACATTGTATAATTTCTATTCTTTTAAATTTGTTAGGATGTATGTTATAACCCATGGAATGACTTTTCAAAAGCGTAACTGAAACTAGAGCTTGGAGATGACACTTTAAATCATTGACCATTATATGGTGCAATGTTACCAAAAGGTAGAATTGATGAGTCTAGGAACCAATGGGTGATAATAGGAATGGCTCTGCTAATAATTACTTCCTGTGACCCACATAAGAAATTTGTGCTTCCCATCCCTGAAGTTTCTTTACTCTGGTTCTAGGGGTTTTGGTTCCCATATAAGAAATGCTTTCACCAAGGTAACAATAACACTACTACTGAACTTAAAATTTATGACTGCTGTACAATTATTTCAAGTCTTTCATGCTAAGAGAGCAACAGGTACAACAAGGACTCAGCATCACAATAGGGGTAATTGACCCTGATAATCAATATGAGATAAGGCTGCTGTTAAATAATGGGAGCAGAGAAGAATATGCTTGGCACCCAGGTAATCCAATGATGTGTCTTTTGCTACTTTACCCAATTACAATAGTAAATAGACAAGTAGAACAAACAAGATGACCCTTCAGAATAGTGTGTAATTGAGACAAGGGAATTGGACCTTTTTATTCCTACATTGACTACTCATTGCATGTACTCTGCCCTTAGGAAGGGGACATAAGTGGGAAAAAAGTGATTCCCTTTAGCCAAGGGCTAGTCCCAGAGAGGGTCTCACACTGAGCCTACGGCAGCTTACCATGTGGAGCCTACAAAAATCAGTGCTTTAGTCTTAGTCTGAGTCTGGTTCCCAGGCGAATTTGATCTAAAAGTAAGAAAAATTGTGTGTGTGTGTGTGTGTGTGCGTGTGTGTGTGTGTGTGTGTAAAATACATGCATATATACACACATCTATGTGTCAACTTGTGGACTACATGGTACCTAGATATTTGGTCAAACTTTCAGCGTATTTCTGTGAGAATCTTTTTAGATGAGATGAACATTTAAACTGGGAGACTGAGTAAAGGATTGTCCTCCCTAATGTGATTGGTCCTCATTCTGTCAACTGAAGACCTGAATAGAACAAAAAGGCTAAGTAAGGAGGAACTTCTGCTGCCTGAGTGCTTTGAGCTGGGACATTGGCTTTTTCCTGCCTTCGAAAGTGAACTGAAAAATTGTTTCTTCCTGGGTCTCAAGCCTGATGAGCTTTGGACAGGAACTATGCCACTGGGTCTCCCGGTTCTCATTCCTTTGGTCTCAGACTATAACTATACCAACAGTGCTCCTAGGTCTCCAGCTTGCCAACTGTGTGTCTTAGGGCTTCCCAAGCTCCATAAGCATGTGATCCAATAGCTTATAATGAAACATTATACACACAGAAAAAACACATATGGTTCTGTTTCTCTGGTAAACCATGACTCATATATATTTTAATATATATATTATATATTTAATATATATTATATATTTATATTATATACTTTAATATATATGTATATATGCAGGTGTGTGTATATATACATATGATCAATTGCTAATTGACTAGTGATGAATAAATGTCTAAATTATAGAGAAGATATAATATAAATAAAATAAATATCAATATCAAATACATATAAAAACCCAATTAGTAAAATATAATTCTCTTTCCCCTGAAATATTGGTCTCATTAATTTCACAACTGAATCGTAGTTCTCAGCTACTATCATTTAGCTGTCACCACTTCCCAAGACTTGTAATAAATTTTTATTAAATCTTGCTTTTACAGAAATATTGCTTCATTTGTAATTAACTATTCCACCCCAGATTTCCAGAAGATAAGGATTCTCTCATTAAAAATTACCACTGTACCACTGTCTCCCAGAAAAAAAGTTTTAATTCCTTATCATCACAAAATACCACTTGGTGTTCAAATTCCTTTGTTGTCTTCTATTTTTTAGAGTGTGTTTGTTAGAATCAGGGTCAACAAGTTCCATATATTCAGATTGGTTTGCATAGATCTTAAATCTCTTATAATCTAGAGTTTGCCTTTCTATTCTTTCCCTCTTTTTTTAATAGAAAACTGGATTGTTTTCTGTGGTAGGCTGAAAAATACCTCCTCTCAAAGATATGTACATCCTAATCTGTAGAAACCTAGAACATAAGCTTAAATGGCAAAGGGGGGGGCGCAGATATTGTTAAATTAACGATCTTGTAAAAGAGATATTATCGTAGATTACCTGGGCAATCCCTAAATGCAATCATAAAGGTCCTTACAAGTGAGAGGCAGAGAGAGGTTTTACACACACACAAAAAAAGAATGCAGTATGACTAAGGACACAGAGATTGAAGTGATGTGGCCACAAATCAAGGAATGCTGGCAGCCACCAGAAGCTGGAAGAGACAGGGAACAGATTCTCTTCTAGAACCTTTGGGGAGAATGTGGCCCTGCTGACATCCTGATTTCAGCCCAATGACACTTATTTAAAACTTCTGGCCTCCAGAACTATGAGAAAATAAATTTGTGCTTTTTTAAAGCTATAATTATCCAGGTATTGGTTATAGCAACCATGGAAAACTAACGCATTTTCCCGAAGAAGTTTCTACTGTCTGGGTTTTGCTGATTTTATCCATTTGATTTTCGTTAATATGCTCTTCTGCCTTCTGTGTTTCCTGTTTATTGGTATTTCTTTCACAAGATGATTTTATAGGAGCTTTGTGTACTTCTATCTGGGGGTATATTCTCTCAGGTTGTTTCCTTTCGTAATTTTTTAGCACCTACTATTAAATGTTGCCTAGATCCATTTATTCATTAAGGATTACCAAATAGTTAAAATCTCTGTGACAGGTATTATATAGATAAAGTTATAGATATAGATATACATAGATATATACGTATGTATATATAATCTTTAATGTTAGCAATAACATTGCATTTTTGGTATACGATCAGAAAACTAATAAACAAATTTTGAAAGTGGAAGATTAAAATCCAAAGTCTGGAGTATGTCTAGAATGCTTCAGTTTTATGAGGAAGCTTGAGTGAAGAGAGGTGAGAATTAGACATGTTTAGAAGACAGCACCCCCACCACGGTCCTCAGTATCTATATTAATCACTGATTTAGATGGAAACCAGGAGTCTCTGTGGGAAAAACATTTCTCATGTAGATGTTATAAATAAAATATGCAGACTAGAGATCCTTAGACTTTAATATATTTTTCAAAGGCTGTCTTAACCCAGTTTTGAGGCCCTGGCTAGAAGCCAGTTCCCCCTCTTGAACAGCTAATTAAGTCCATATCTCAACTACTTCCCTTATCAGACTCTCACACTCTGGGCCCAGGAGCCAGGTACCAGAAAACTAGGAAAAGCCCCCACCAAGTACAAGAATTTATTCAAATTAACCAATCCACAGGGAGCCCACAAAACCTAGCTAACCCCACCCCACTTGTGATACATAAGCTGCCCTTTACAGCTCCAAGCTTGCTGTTACCCTATCCCCAAATGCAACCTGCTGTGTGGCCCTGCCTGGCAGTCTTCTCTCATTCAGAGCTGTAAGTAAAGAATTCTGCTTTTCATCTATCCCAGCATCAGTGTGTTGTGTCCCACTATCAGAAGAATTTTTAAATCTTATAAAAAAGACTATTCTAGCATTACATAGAAATGATAAAGTTAGGTCTTTCTTTGACTTGCTCTTCTTTTTCAATCACCCATAACTTTGCACAGACCATTAAAAGTATTTTTAAAATATCACAGCTATTATTTTATTTTGATCTTTTTCTTCATACTAACCTACTGAGGAAGGCAGAATAAGGATTATTGTTTCTACTCTATAATTGAGAAACTGAGACTTCAAACAGTGAAGGGACTTGCTCAAAAGCAAACACTTAATAATGGGTAGAACTGGGAATTACATCCAGATATTGTAATTCTAAGTCATTGTTTCATCATGTCACTTCCAATTATCATCTACCTATCCACCTATCCAACCATCCATCCATCCAACCAACATTTTTTGAGCATATATTATAAAGCAAGGAGACACTAGGATCTGAGGATATAGAGATAAACCTGGCACAATCTTTGTACTCCAAAGATCTTATGAAACAGAGATAGAAAAGAAAAATATAATATAATACATTAGGTTCTATTAGAAAGTTGGCATCACAAATGGGGTCTTTATCCCAAGTCAAAGGAAAGTTTTCCATTACCATTGAAGACTGAACATGTCACACTTATGTAGAAGTCAGGTATATAGACAGAGGGAGCAACACTCAATTCATTTTCCAAAACACTTCATAGTAACCATGCTAGGCACTCAGCTTCAAAGATTACCACCAGAGTTCCTTCCTTCAAAGAGTATATTAATTACAAGGAGAGATGACTATGTAAAGAAACATGTTACGGGGCACCTGGGTGGCTCAGTGGGTTAAAGCCTCTGCCTTCGGCTCAGGTCATGATCCCAGGGTCCTGGGATCAAGCCCCGTATCGGGCTCTCTACTCAGTGGGGAGCCTGCTTCCTCCTCTCTCTCTCTCTCTCTGCCTGCCTCTCCGCCTACTTGTGATCTCTCTAAAAAAACAAAACAAAACAAAAAAAAACATGTTACTATGAAGTACGCTAAGTTCAATGATACAGGAATGTACATGTTACAATTGGGTCACAAAAAAGGGATGAAAAACTCTACCTAGGAGAAAAGAATCATAGTCTTCCACCATAAATGACTGTGATGATACCCTGAAGAATGAATAAAGCCCCACTGACAGGACAGTGGGAGAAAAGGCATACAGGAGGAAAATGATATTCAAAAGTAAATGAAAATATGCTTATATACACACAAAGAACTGCTAGCCAATGGAAGTGCCACCCCACTCCACACTAAATAACATCATATAGATCATACTCTAAAAATAGCCAGATGGTGTACCAAGTACTTTTACTTTTGGCACAGGTCTTTGATAACTTCATCAGAGATTCCCCTAGTAAAAGTTCGATTAGATCCACTGTTTCTGGCCTACCTCTTTAAGGCCACATGGGATTCCCCAGCAAGGTTGGTACGCTTGCCACTCAGGAAGGTAGAATACCACTCAGCCATTCTGTTTAGTGACATGAACACAAGGACAAAAGTAAACAAGTCACATTATAATTTTGGAGACAACAATATAAAAGATGACTTGAAAAGCAATGTACATATTTGCAGATCAAAACTCAGGTCATTCGAATTTATAGAGAGGTAAAAAGAAGCCAAACCCTCAGGTCAGGTTCATTTTACAAACATTATTGCTCCAACCTTTTTCTCATCAGTGCCTCTGACCTTGACTCACTCTCTCATTGGTGCACACTGCCTGATAGGACTATGAATCATGCCAGGAATCAGATGGGTCCAAAGGGAATAGTGCCATTCCTCATAAAAGTCATTTGGGAAGCGTATGTACAATGACCGTAACACTAATGCTAAGGGGTGTGGAACACTTTCTTTCACATTAAGACCAAGTTTCCTCCGGCATCAGAAAAGTCCTTCCAGTTATGTAAATGATATAGGACTTCAGAAAAAAAGGACAAGTTATAAAAGTACAAGGGGAGTTGGGAAGTGTATGATATGTGCAGACATATAATGAATAAGTATGATTGAAAGTGGACTTTGATGTTTTTGCCTTCTAACTACTTTAGCATCCTGATTTTCATACAGCACACACATATTCCTGTCACTCATTCTAGAGATTTTCAAAAGCATCCTTTTTTTTCTTTCAAATATAAAGAGATACTTTAATTTTTTTTAAGTTTTCATTTAAAGCTGTACATCTTCAGTCTCCCTCACCTGAAATTACCTCCACCACTCATACATTTGTCCAAAACCTAGCCTATCCCCAACATCTTCCCATACTCAGCTATCCTTTCATAGAATTTCTAGAACATTTTTAACCAGCCCCACATAGTTGCATCTAAGACTATTTTGCTTCAAATCATTCAGGACTCAGTTCCAGCTTCTGGTTAGCCTTCCCTGACCCTAGAGTTATTATTTAGTTACCCTTCTTGACTTTTCATAGGATCCAATCTATGCTGTTATCATACTATAACTAGAGGTTTGCAAATCCATATCCTGCAATTAGCTCAGAGACTTATTATGGCAGGGAACTTGTTTGATCCATTTGGCAAAGTACCTAGTACTTGGTAAGAAATAGGAAGTGACTATGTGAAAGTTTAAAAAAAAAAAAACAGTGATATAGACAAACCTCTGGCAAAGGTAATGAAAACAAATTAAAATTCAAAAACAAAAAATAGAAACAGGAAAGATTATGTTGATGATAAGTGGTTCTTTTTTGTTTTTTGTTTTTTTAAAAGATTTTATTTACTTATTTGACACAGAGAGAGAGATCACAAGTAGGCAGAGAGGCAGGCAGAGAGAGAGGGGGAAGCAGGCTCCCCGCTAAGCAGAGAGCCCGATGCGGGACTCAATCCCAGGACCCTGGGATCATGACCTGAGCCGAAGGCAGAGGCTTTAACCCACTGAGCCACCCAGGCGCCCCGAAATAAGTGGTTTTTTTGAGAATATCAAA
Organism: Enhydra lutris kenyoni; assembly: GCF_002288905.1. Lineage (NCBI taxonomy): Eukaryota > Metazoa > Chordata > Mammalia > Carnivora > Mustelidae > Enhydra > Enhydra lutris. The sequence continues at coordinate 3,712,564 of NW_019154149.1, read as the reverse complement.
GATGCAAAATTAGCAGAAGAAATAAAAAATTTTGAAAGACTAATAATCATGAAAGTTATAGGAAATAATCTCAAACCCCCTTAAAAAGGCTCCAGGCCCAAACAGTTAGTGGTAGAGTTCCTTTATACCAAAGAGTCTCAACTGATGAATATGTATATGGAGAAGTTGCCTCCTACCCCACCCTGAGGACATTTGGCAAGGTCTGGAGACATTGTGGCTTGTCACAGTTGAGGGGCAGGGGACCTACTGATATTTAGTGGGTAGAGACCAGGGACACTGCTAAACATCCTCCAGAGCAAAGGACAGATCCCCACAACAGAGAAGTATCCAGCCCAAAATGTCAATAGTGCCAAAGTTGAGAAACCCTGCTCTACACTTTTTTAAAACTTGAGTGCTGTGAAGTGTGTAAACCTGGCGATTCACAGACCTGTACCCCTGGGGATAAAAATATATTATATGTTTATAAAAAATAAAAATTAAAAAGAACCCAAAAAAATGGAAATAAGGAAAAAAAACTTATTGTTTTTTTTTAAAGATTTTATTTATTTATTTGAGAGAGAGAGCATGAAAGGGGAGAGGATCAGAGGGAGAAGCAAACTGCCCACTGAGCAGAGAGCCTGATGCAGGACTCAATCCTGACACTCCAGGATCATGACCTAAGCTAAAGGCTGTCCCAGGTAAAACAATGACAAAACAAATCTAGCAGTATATATAACATATTCAATAATAGGTTTTATTAATTGTGGTAAGAACACTTAATTTGAGACCTACCCTCTTAAAGTTTTAAGTGCACAATTGCTAACTATTAAGTAAAATGTTCTACAGCAGATTTCTAGAATGTATTCATTTGTCTAACTGAAACTTTATACCCGTTGAACTGCAACTCCTCATTTCCCCTTCACCTCAGCCCCTGGGGTTTCCAAGAGTGTGACCACTTTAGACACCTCATGCAAGTAAAATCCTGCAGTATTTGTCCTTCAGTATCTGGCTTATTTCAACTAATAAAATGTTCTGCAGGTCCATCTACATTATTGCAAATAGCAGGATTTCCTTTTCTAGTGCTGAATAATATTCCATTGTGTGCATATTCATCCATCAATGAACATTTAAATTGCTTCTATAGCTTAGCTTTTGTGAATAATGCTGCAATGAACACAGGAGTACACATATTTCTTTGAAATCTTGATTTCAGTTCTTTTGGATAAATACCCAGAAGTGAGATTTTTGGATAATATGGTAGTTACAGTTTTAATTTCTATACTGTTTTATACTCTTTCTTAAGATTTTATTCATTTATTTGAGAGAGAGAGAGGAAGCACAAGCAGGGGGAGAGGGAGAGGCAGAGGAAGAGGGAGAAGCAGGCTCTCCACTGAGTAGGGAACCCCATGGGGCTCAATCCCAGGACCCTAGGATCATGACCTGAGCTGAAGGCAGACGCTTCACCAACTAAGCCACCCAGATGCCTCTATACTGTTCTATACTCTTCTCCATAGTGCCGTACCATTTTGCATTTCCACCAGCAACATAAAATTGTTCCAATTTCACATGAATATTTGTTATGTTTGGTTTTTTTATATAATAACCACACTAACAGGTGTGAGGTGATAGATCACTGTGGTTTTGATTTGAATAGCATTTTTCAAATCCCTGAAATGTAAGGATCATATAATACCTGAAATTTATTAACATAATTAAGTCACTAGGTAATTTTTTTGAAGATTTTATTTATTTATATGACAGAGAGAGACCACAAGTAGGCAGAGGCAGGCAGAGAGAGAGAGAGGGACTCAGACACCCTGCTGAGCAGAGAGCCCGATGTGGGACTCGATCCCAGGACCCTGAGATCATGACCTGAGCTAAAGACAGAGGTTTAACCCACTGAGCCATCCAGATGCCCCTAGGAAATTTTTTTAATGTGGCAAAAAATATTACAATATTAGCCATTATTAAGTGTACAGATCAGTGGTGTTAAATATATTCACGTTGTTGTGCAACAGATCTCTAAAACTTTTTCATCTTATAAAACTGAAACTCCATACCCATTAAATACAAATTCTCTTCTTAACTTTCAAATATATAATACAGTATTGTTAGCTAGAATTGCCATTTTATACACTAGATCTCCAGAACTTATTCATCTTGTAACTGGAAGTTTGTACCTTTTGACCAACATTTCCCCATTTCCCTTATACCTCCAGTCCCTGGAAACCACCATTCTGTACTCTTAATGGGGGAGAGAGGGTTCTTGATGGAGTCCAAGACACAGCAGGATCTATATCGCTATAATGTCCTTCAAGAGTTACATATGCTGTTCTTCCAGCCTCTTCCTACCCCCTGGTTGTACAGCTCATGATTCAGTATACTGGGTGGTGTGAGACAGAAATAGGCCTCTTTGGCAATGTCCCATACGGCTGGGGAAGGCAGGTACTTACTCACACTCTCGCTTTCCCAAGCAGGAAAAATCATGGGTCAAGATTTTACTTGGCACTGAGCTGCGCCACCTTGTGGGGGCCGGGGGGAGGCAGATAACGTGGATAAAGCAAACTGGTCCTCTTACCCTCTCCAATGGGTCCTAACTCACACATTTTCCCCCCCTCTATTGGTGTGTTAGAACTTTTCCAATGGAAACATGCACTCCCACAAAGGCTCTCTTGTCTGAGGGTGACTGCCTGAGAAAGCATTCTCCAGGGGTTCCCAGATGGTGGCTGAGAGGGCCTGGAGCTGGTTCTTGAGCCACGACAGGGTTCACAGCCAAAACTGAGGTCTGTATGCCTATAACACAATTCACAGATGGGCAAGGCTCCTCCCAGATCCCTTGGTGTATGTGCTGAATCCCACTGCTCCCACAGAGGCAGTTTTGTCTGTGGGTAGATGCAAAATTGTTGATGTTGAGGTGGTGATATGATGAGAGATGTCTTTAATTCAGCCATATCACCAACATCATCCCCATGGAAAATTTTAAAAGATGAGAAAAACTTACTAATAGAGAAAATATTTTGGGCAAAATTAAAAACCTATTCTTTTTTTTTTAATATTTTATTTATTTGACAGAGAGAGATCACAAGTGGAGAGAGAGAGAGAGAGAGAGAGAGAGGAGGAAGCAGGCTCCCCGCCTAGCAGAGAGCCTGATGTGGGACTCGATCCCAGGACCCTGAGATCATGACCTGAGCTGAAGGCAGAGGCTTAACCCACTAAGCCACCCAGGCAGCCCTAAAAACCTATTCTTGAAAAAATTTTTAGTAAAGGAGAAATAAAAAGGCAGCTACCTAACATGATAAATCATGGTCAACATCACAATTCTTTGTGAAATATTATAGTGTAGACATTCTTGTTAATTAAATAATATTTTAGCAGAAGCCTGAAGGAGGGTGTAGAAGTGCTGACAACACTGACTCCATATTGGTCCCTTTATCTTATTCATGCCCATGCAAAGGCTCCCTCAGGGCTACGTGTTCTAGGCCCATTGAAGGTTAATGTGTACCTTGACTGGAATGTGGGAAGGCTTGTTTTAGTCTTCCCTAAAGTGGCACACTTTAACCATCCTTCAGCCTCACCACAATGCCCCTGGCTCTATAAAACCTGATCCCCCATCAGCAAGTTACCCTTACAGCAAGTAAAACTGTGTAAATGGTATGGAGTGAATTGTGTCATTTTTGGGTCTCAAATTGGCTTTTCAGTTTGGAGATACTTTCTCTCTTGTCCACTTTCTAACAAAAGGGTAGAAGAAGCCACAGGAAGTCTGGGAGAAGAGCATTCCAAGAAGAAAGAGGATAGTTACTGCAATAGCTCTGAGGTGTGAATGTGGTTGGAGCCAAGAAAAAGCCAAAAGATCACTATGGCTGGAGTGTAGTGAGCAAGGGAGACAGATTTTAGTCTAAGCGATGAAGGGTTTGAGCTGGGAATATTATCTGGTCTATATCCAGTATATTCTGGGTCCCTTCGTTAATTAAAAACACTGTCATTCTCCCACTTAGCCACAGAGGAAACATCAAAGGCATCCGCAGCAACTGCATGTACATTCCATTACAATTGATCATCAGGGTTTGCTGATTCTCCTTCTCCAATAACTCTTTTTTTTTTAAGATTTTATTTATTTATTCGACAGAGCGAGATCACAAGTAGGCAGAGAGGCAGGCAGAGAGAGAGAGGAAGGGAAGCAGGCTCCCTGCTGAGCAGAGAGCCCGATGTGGGGCTCGATCCCAGGACCCTGGGATCATGACCTGAACCGAAGGCAGAGGCTTTAACCCACTGAGCCACCCAGGTGCCCCTCCAATAACTCTTTTAAGTGGTCCTTTTTCTTCAGCCCATTGCGGTCGCCTAAAATCATGTCCATAATCTCTCATGTGGTCCATCACTATTCTCTTCTCAGTGAGTCTTATTCCACTGATGCAGACATCATACTAACGAGAGTTAGCGTCTTGAAATATAGAAGGCATCCCCACGTTTCAAAAACTTCAATGACTAATGCTTTGTTATAAAATCCAAACACTTTAACCTAACAATTAAAACCCACTTGACCTTTGCTTACCTTTACTGCCTCACTTTCCCCTTCATAGCAAGGATGTCAAAAACTTCATTGAACAAATTTCTATTATTTCAAACATTTTCTCTTGTGCCCTGCCTCTGGTCCTTTGCTTATTTTGGTACCTCAGTGTCTCTAGGACTAACTTCTGGATTGGCAGTTTCTCAAAATGTTTTCCTATTTTTCCAAATATCAAGCAGTGTAGCATCTATCAAACATGCTAAGAAAGCCTGCTTCATGGTATACCACAAGAAAAATATACTCTGTTCTTAAATATGTTTGGGAAACACTGAAGTAATGAAAGCAACTTTTTCTGTTGTAAGACCTTTCAAAGGTTTTAACATATATTGACAATATGAAGAAGAGGGTATTGAACACACAATTTTCTATTTAAACCATGGAATCATTAAAACTCTGGAATCATAAAAGCATGAAACAATTTTTAATGAAATATTATGTGGAACTAGTGTTCCATGGATGAAATATAGAAGAGGTGATTTCTTATTCTCTAAAATGAATCAAAGTTCCTGTGTACTTAAATCTACTCTGTGAAATGATATGCTTCAACAAAACTACAACCCTCTCTAAAATTTCGAAGTCACCAGAATTCACTTACATTTCATTTGAGAGGGTGTCATTTTATAGCTCTCAACAAATTCAGCAAAAAAGCAATGTCAGATAGTAGTCATCTATCAGATTTATCCAAAAACTTACTAGAAGATACTCATAATGAAATATGCAGTGTGTTAATGTTACTACTGACAGTAAGCTCAGAAATGTAAAATCACAGTGGTATGATTTCCATTCCTTTCTTCAAATATGTACAACAACCCACTTCATGCTGGGTACCATGTTTCCTCAGACTAGACATAGTCTTCCCTTGACTTTACTCACACAGATGGGGTGTTCAGAGCCACATGAAATTCATACAGAGAAGAACAAAGGATCACATAATTGTTTGACCCCAACATATTCCTACACACGTTGATAAGTATCTCCAAACAAGAACAAGACTAACTCCCCTCCAAAACTCTGTGTGCTTCTGAGTCTGTGTGTGTGTGTGTGTGTGTGTGTGTATGAGAGAGGGAGAGAAAAAAAGAATGAACACATCTCAGCATCTTTCCAGCCCAACAAGCCTTTAACTAGTATCCATTCAATCTGCCACCTGGCTGAACCATTTCCTATGAATTCTCTATGTATATGAGGATGTGTCTTTTAACACTCTTTTTTCATAATACACATGCACTGTGACCTCTAGTTAGCAGTTTTGCCAACTTATACAAAACTCAGTACCCAACACTGTAATAAATGGTTTGGCTCCTTGCCAATACCACCTCGGTCATCTCCTGGGCAAAGTAATCCAGATTCTGAGACCAAACTGTTCCCACACAGGAAAAATACAAACAGGGTTACATCCTGATCTTTTTAAGCTTAACCTAAAGTTAGCCAGGCTGGGCAAGTCCCTCTGATATTCATCCCCGCTGCCTTTAGCAAAGATATGTAATTGCAACGTACAGGTCCCAGGCAATGAAACATGATTAAGACAATAACGGTACTCCATATCTTTTTGACAGTGATTAATGTAGAGGTTGGCATACGACTTAGGTCTAGCCAGTGAAACATAAGACAAGTCTGCTGGGACTGAGGGGAGTGGGTTCTAGAATTTTTTTTTTTTTTTTTTTTTTTTTTTTACTGAATTTTTCTGAGGATAGACCAGTTTAGATTCAATTTCTCCTTTCTTCCTCCTTTTGTATGCGACTGTGTGAGGACAGAATGCTGAGTAGCTGTGGCAGGCATCGGAAAGCAAAAAGAATCAGAGACTAGAAGAGCCAATCTAGAGCGTTGATATCATTCAGCTGGATTAACCTGAAAGAGCCTACCCCCAAATTCCAGTTATGAAATTGATTAACATCTTCTTATTAAGTTACTTTTAGTTGGGTCTTCTATGACCTGCATTCAAATCATCTCGAGTATTAAAACCTGATTTTACAAAGTGGGCTTTTGCCTTGTTCTCATGCCAACCCCACACCTCCCAACTCCTTTGGGCCTGCGATGCGATATGATTTTTGTGTCAGAGCGCCCTCTTCTGTTCACTATCAAGTATTTCAGTTGCTCTGGGCATTAGATTCCGCTGTCATTCATTTATTTCACATTGTCTAGATTCTACATACCAGGCATTTTTCAAAGTCTTTTACTCCAAGAATTTTTCAGAGTCCAGAATACTGAGCTAAACTGTATGCAAACCTAAGTCACCACAACTTGCTGCCAGTCTACCGTGGTTTCAAGTGAAACTTCGATGATACCTCCTGCTGCTTCAATCTATCAATGGCGTGCTTGTCTACTTATAGAACAAATGCCTATCATGACCTGGCCAGGTGTAGGTCACAGATCACAGAATTTCAGTCTAGGGAGTAGGTTTAAATTGTGGGTGAATATTAAAATCACTTCGGAAACTTAAAAATAATCCAGTGCCTAGGCCACACCCAAGAGCAATTAAATTAGAACTCCTTGAGGTGGGGTCTAGGCATCAGCTTTTGTTTTGTTTTGTTTTGTTTTGTTTTTTAGGCATCAGTTTTTAACCTACCCAGGTAATTTCATGTGTAACCAACATCTTAGAAGCACTGATTCAGAAGTACTGAAATGAATATTAAAAGCACCTGGAAGGGGCGCCTGGGTGGCTCAGTGGGTTAAAGCCTCTGCCTTCGGCTCAGGTCATGATCCCAGGGTCCTGGGATGGAGCCCAGCATCGGGCCCTTTGCTCAGCAGGGAGCCTGCTTCCTCCTCTCTCTCTACCTGCCTCTCGGCCTACTTGTGAACTCTGTCAAATTAATTAATTAGTTAATTAATTAATTTTAAATAAATAAAAGCACCTGGAAAATTCCTTTCAACTATAATACATCTGGTCCTCAGTCATGTGGAAAACCACTGCCTTATAGGTCTCTATCCTCCAAGCCCCACAAACACTCGAAAAAATTTGTTCTGTTACTTAGTACACTTTGCCTACCATGTCCAATTCTGAATGGAAAGTTTGGGGCCTGCGTTGTCGGGACTAGACAGCTGCAAATTGTTCTCTCTTCAAACTCAGAGAAACTCAAACATTAAACAGAGAGCCAAACCCAGGTTTGTTTGACTATATAGAGTGTACTTTTATAACTACTCTTAAAACTCTTATCCAAAATTGCCTGAAAATAAGAATCACCTAATGTACTTATTCATAGTCCTGAGCCCCAACCCAGAACTACTGAAGTAGAATTTCCTGGGGGGAAGGTTTGATAATTTATGTAGTTAACAAGTTGTCCTAAGTGATTCTTAGCAAGCACATTTTGAAAACACTGCATTACTGCATATTTTCCCAATTTTATCTGTTCCAGATGACAGAATGCAGCTTATCTGGAGTATGATCAATCCCCAAAAGGTAGCACTGAATTTTGAGAATAGAAAGAGGCCCTGAAATTAATCAAAAATTAATCCCTTGGATTCAAAGCTATGATTTTGTAATGTTCTTCCTGAATCTTCTCTGAAAAAAAAAAATCATATAGCCTTATTTGAAAAACGTGTCCATTAAAGTACATGTATCTATCATCATGATCTTCCAAACCCAAGAGAGTCTAAACCATGGATGCCTGAGCTGTTTCTGAGTACACACACATACCCCTTGATTGGAAATGACCTGCCACATCTGCATCACACAGCTGGTTGACCCAGGCACAGCACCGAAAATCAGTATGTTCCCTGGTACTTCCCAGACCCCTCACAGTTGAGGAGGGCCAAGTAACTTGTTTTGGTCAAAGGACTATGGGCGAGTGGTGCATCAAGATTACGGAGACGGAGGAAGTCCACCAAGATGCATATAATAAGGATGCACGGTCCATAGAAAATTTAAAACCAACCTATTTTCACATCATTCTGGCAATTCTAAACACGGTCAGTAATACATCATTCCTCCCTGAAAAAACACATTTTGGTATTCTTAAAGTTGGAAATAATTACTGTGAGTACTGTTGTGTCTTAATAGTATGTATCTTAGTCTCAAATTAGCACTTTGTTAATTATTCTTAAACAAACATTACATTTTACATAGAAGTTAATTTGGAGAATTGCCATGTCTACAGTCAGCCCTGACACACAGATTCAGCTATATAAGTTCTTTTTAAGAGGTTGTCAGAGTTTGAAATCTTTTGAGATCCTTAGAGCACACTTTCTGTCTCCAACCCCTATGGCACTACATATTCTTGCGTTTAAGCAGTGAATACAAAATAAACCATGACAGCACAGTGACTATGAACTAAGACCTAGAATTTAAGTTACCACAAATCTCATTCTATGTCAATACTTAACATTTTGATTTGTGATTGAAGATTTTTTTTTGACTACAAAAATACATAAAGGCCACTGTAATCAATCCTAAAGAAACAAATACATGGGTAGTATCGAAATTTCGGGAATTTATTGTGAAACTGGATTAAGTCTCTACCAAATTTATCCTTATATTTAAGGTGTTTTCTAATTATGTGTGAATATGCCATTACATATTGAAAAAAATTAAAACTGAACCTAATAAATGTATTTTTCAATCAACTATGAGTGAACACGAATATGAGATTGATTTGATGATTCATTGACAAATGTGTAGAACTCAAAGTCAGAAACTGTAATCTTATTTTTTAGTTATTATTTATTAGTGGGTCATGCCAATATGTGGTTGCAATTTCTCCCTCTTTTCAAAAACCACCTTTATATAAATATGAAGTATTAATCCATTACTTTCTTTTTTGCACTAATATATCTTACTTTTTATTTTTATTGGCTTGATATGAAAAAACCACAAAGAAAATTTTCACTGACTTTGACTTCTTGGCCATTTTTATTATTCACTTTATGCCATGATCATTACCAAAACGATTTTGTTAGAGAAGGAATACATAACAAAATTATCCAAGGCAGGCATCAAATACACTAGGTAAACCACTTTCTGCACAAGTAAAGCTCATTGTCTCCTTTGAGTTGCGGAAGTGAAAAGCCCTTACTGAATTTTAACTTTCATTGTGATCACAGAAGCTTCCTGTTGAGTGACAGAGCCACAAGATGGAAACAAGCTGTCTTGGGGCGCCTGGGTGGTGCAGTATGTTAAGTGTCTGAATCGAGTTTTAGCTCAGGTCATGATCTCAGAGTCATGAGACTGAGCCCCACAACAGGCTCTGTGCTCAGGGCGGAGTCTGCTTAAGATTCTGTCTCCCTGGGGGAAATGAGAGGGGGAGACGAACCATGAGAGACCATGGACTCTGTGGAAACAAACTGAGGGTTTTAGAAGGGAGGTGGGTGGGGGAATGGGTCAGCCAGTGATGAGTTTTAAGGAAGGCATGGATTGCATGGAGCACTAGGTGTTATATACAAACAATGAATCTTGGAACACTACATCAAAAACTAATGATGTACTGAATGGTGACTAACATAACATAATAATAAAAAAAAGATTCTGTCTCCCTTATGGACCCTGGGAAACGAACTGAGGGTCTCAGAAGGGAGTGGGGTATGGGGAGGGGGTAACCAGGTGATGGGTATTAAGGAGGGCACGTGTTGTGATGTGCCCTGGGTGTTATACACAACTAATGAATCATTGAACACTACATCAAAAACTAATGATGTACTATATGCTGCCTAACTGAACATTAAAAAAAAAAAAAGATTGTCTCCCTCTCCCCGATCCTTCCAGCGCATGCTCTCATTCTCTCTCAAACAAATAAATCTGAAAAAGAGGGGGGCTCTCAGAGGCACCTTTGAAAGGGAACCAGTCTGCAGAGTAAGCAGAGCAGTGGTGGCCTGTTTCCTGCGCAAATGAGAATATTTCTATGTATTAAACCATTGAGATTTCAAGATTTGTTTGTCATCACAGCAAAACCTACACAATCCTGATGGCTACAGAGCTGAAGCACAGTTAATCATGTCCTTGTGTAGGAAGATACTGTCATGTTTATTGTACCAAAAGAAGGAGAGCAATCTTTTCTTTTTTTGGACATTTTGGTCTTCAAGCAAGTTTGGAGGAGAAAGTACTATGCAAAGTACATACATTACATTGGTATGTTTTATGCTCAGGGGCTGAAAAGTCCTTGCTTCATTTAAACTCTCAGTTTTGTGTTGGCCTGATACAGTGATGCCTCATTCATTCAGAATCAATATGGAATGGGGAGTTCCACCTTGGTCAAGGTGAGGGAGTGGTATACATCTAGCTAGAGACCAGACTAGTGATCAGGAGACTCGCCTTGTCAAGTTTTTATCATTCACTGTGTGACTTTGAGCAAATCACTTTTACCCCCTAAGGCTATCATGTAAGCAGCTTTGCTGCAAACAAAAGAAACCAAATCTAACCTAAGCAATGATGATTTATTGAAAAGATACTGAGATAATTCACCAAATTAAAGGAAGAGTTAGATGGTCAAACCTGGGAAGGCTGAGAATCAGAGTAGTCCTGGAAGATGAGTGCAAATGGAACTCAGGAACACCCTCTCCAGGGTACTGCTTCCAACCACTCTCAGTCTCTGTTTATCTCTGTGCAGAATTTAAATTCCTGGGGTAAGAGATCTCCTTGGTCCATCTTGAGTCAGGCATCCAGCCTAGAGATCCCAAGAACGAGTCTAATGGTCCTGTCTGGTTGTCCCAGGGAAAAGGGGAGTAGGGAGGAAGGCTTGGGGCAACAGAAAGTGACTGAACCACATCACTGTTGAGATAGATGGATGGATGGATGGATGGATGGATGGATGGATGGAATGGATGGATGGATAGGTAGATAAACAGGTAGATGGATATGTGGCATATATACCATACATAATATATATGACATATAGGCATACATACATTGTACATATATACACATATATGGAACTCTTTTGTCAAAGGAAACTTTATATGGAAGTGGAAGCTATAGTCAGTGGCCTCCCAGGCATCTCTGTAAAAAAGAGCTGTTGAAAACAAGTTGGGGTTGGAATGCCTGCATGGCTCAGTGGGTTAAAACCTCTGCCTTCGGCTCAGGTCGTGATCTCAGGGTCCTGGGATCAAGCTCTGCATCGGGCTCTCTGCTCAGCAGGGAGCCTGCTTCCCCCTCTCTCTCTCTTCACCTGCCACTCTGCCTACTTGTGATCTCTCTTTCTGTCAAACAAATAAATTTTAAAAAATCTTTAAAAGTTTTTTTAAAGAAAACAAGTTGGCTACATATCTTCCAATATTCTTTTCCACTGTCATGTTTCTTTAACCATTTTAATGGAATCTTTCTGACTTAGACGGTTTTTTTTTTTTAATATGTTCTCTATTTTTAGAAGGTCATCATTGTGAATGTGAGATGCTGTCATGGACTATAAGAATGTAGTGTTTTTCTTCCTGCCTTAAGCCCAGAATGTCAACTGTCACTTTTGGTGTCGATATGCCCGATGCATATACTGTCCAGCCTGCCACCAATATGCTGTTTCTGTGGACTCACTAGCTAAGCAACAAATTGTTAAGAGTTTAGAGGAAGAAAAGATGGACATAGTGTCATCAAAAGTGCTTGAACTTATTAGAAAACCTGTATCTTTGTGCCACTGTCATTACATATTAACCATATGACCATAAGCAAACCACTTCCCCTCTTTGCCTTCTGTCTCTTGTAGATGCCTGACATGTTATAGCTCTTCGAGCATGTTATTAAATTGAATCTCATATCCTTCTAGTTGTATGAGTCAATACTTTTATATGGCAAAATGTTTATTTTAGCTGTCTAAAATGACCACATAGTTTGCCAAATTCTTCATTTAAATATCTGTTAATGAGGGTAACTCATATCTAATGATCACACACAGTATGCAATATATTCTAACTATGTTAGAATATATGTATGATCATCTTCATTATTTTTACATTGGTATGTAAATTAAAAAAGAAAAAGTTCTTGAGTGATGGCCTGAAGGCTTGTACTATGAAATAAAAGGCAAGGGACTCTGACATCTGTCAGGGTTTCTCGGACACTTTTTTTTTTTTTAATCTAGACTGCTCTATGAGCCATCTCAGAGATTATTGTAAGACCTCACACAATATACAATGCATGCCTGCAGCATAGTTATTCCGTCATGCACACTTTATCTAGGAGATACCCCAGCAATAAGAAGAAAATGACAAATCGTGCTCCATTCTCTGCCAACAGCCTCTTCCAGATATTGTGATACTGTGCTTAAATAATCAACTAATCAAACTAACTGGAAGGGAGTTCATTTGAATTTTGAAATAAAATCAACTCTGATAAAAATCAGTTTTGCAAAACTATGCCACATTGCAATTACCTGCAAGTAGGCCTAACTTAGACACCTGATGTCCACCCTGAGAGATCTTCCCTAACATTTGGATTTTGGAGAGCAGGAACTGGACTAAACATTTTCCTCCACAAGTTGGTCTGGGCTATTTATGCAAATGAGTGCACTTCTCCACTAGTGACCTGTTTGCATGCCAAGGCTGGAGATGCTTTTTACTAAATCATTTTTAAAAGCCATATTACCTTCTTTAAAGCTTGCACTATCCAATATGGTAGCCATAAACTCTTGAAGTGAGGCTAATCCAAACTGAAATGTGCTCTAAGTATAAAATTTACACCAGACTTCAAAGACCAAATAAGAAAAAAGAAAGCAAAATATCTCACTAATATTTTGTAAAATTAATTATGTGTTGTAGTGGTAATATTTTAGATATATTGTGTTAAAGAGAACAAAATTACTTCCATTCATTTTTAAAATTTTAATATGACTATTAGAAAATTTAAAATTGCATATATAGTTCACATTATCTTTTTATTTTACAGGGTTCCTCTAGAGTAATGGGTACCTACTTTCCTTACTTCTGCTTATTACCTTCGAAGCGCAAATATAGACTTTTTTTTTTAAAGATTTTATTTATTTATCTGACAGAGATCACAGGCAGGCAGAGAGACAGGCAGAGAGAGAGGGGGAAGCAGGCTCCCTGCTGAGCAGAGAGCCCAATGCAGGGCTAGATCCCAGGACTCTGAGACCATGACCTGAGCTGAAGGCAGAGGCTTAACCCACTAAGCCACCCAGGCACCCCTAGACTTCCCTTTATAAGAACAAAACCCTAAAGTCAGATGAAAGTTTATCCTCACTTTCTTGGTGTACCCAAAACAGCTTGGAACAAGCAAGAAAATAGGCTGGTGGTTTTGGACACTGAAACCCTGCACATGATACTTTGTACCATAAAGAACATTTATTCATCATGAACCTGCTATTAATTTGACCCTCCTCTTAATAATGTTCATCCCGCTATCTAAATGTACCTAAAAGAAATGAAAAAAAAAATTATTTGGCATAACCGCATTGTCCGTGAAAAATACTGATTTAAAATGGCTTTTATGCCAAAACTCTGGAATCATTTTTACCAAAACTCTGGAATCATTTTAAATAAGATAGGACCTTGTTAGTAGAGAATGGTTGATCCTCAGAGATTATATATCAACCCATTCCTTTTCATGTGAGATGGAGACCTAGGATAGAGTAAGCAACTAGCTCAACAACGCCTATTAATAACTGATAGAGATACAATCTGAATTTAATTCTGTCACCTGATCAGAATTTCTTACTAACATGGCACACTTAAAACCTATTTTCAAGTCCCTCCTTTTCTTACCATAGAAACATAAGCTTCAGTTGTTTTAAGAACATCAAACACTTGAAAATGAACCACTAGTTACGCTCCTCTTACAAAATTCATGTCAAAAAAAGGTCTCCTTACTATAGAATATATGGATAGAACATAAAGTAGGAGAAATTTTCACACAATTAGACATAGACTTGGAAGTAGCCTGGATAGCACTCTTTCCTGCCGATTCGTAGCCTGCAATTCTAATGGGAGAAGTGCAAATGTAGTACATCTGTTTTGCTTGCCTTTTAAAATTTAAATGCAGCTTTCTCCCCAAACTGCTGAAATTGTCAAGGTGTATGACCCTTTACTTGACATTCAAATGAATTTAAAACGTTTGCACACATAAAAAGCAGGCATTACTTTAGCTTCTAAATCATTTGAATGGATTGGGGTTGCTTTAATTCATTAATTTTAATATTTAATGCAATGCACTGTGATACCATTGGCAAGTAAATTAATGAACTTCCTATATCCAGAAATCTTAAACCTTCCCAAGTTATTTTTCTCTTTCTCCAATAGTATATGTTTTTCTTTTCTTTTTTTAAGATTTTATTTATTTAGTTGACAGAGACACAGCGAGATAGGCAACACAAGGTGTGAGTGGGAGAGGGAGAAGCAGGACCCTGGAATCATGACTTGAGCTGAAGGCAGACGCTTAATGACTGAGGCACCCAGGCACCCGAGTATATATTTTTCTTGTGAATAAATCCACCATGGAAATATTTCAAGAACTTAAAAAAATACAAATACAGAACCATGTGTCTATCAACTAAATATAAAAATGTTAATATTTGCCATATTTGTCTCAGATTTTTAAAGATGTGGTAAAATATAAAATGTGCCATTTTAACCAATTTTAAGTGTACACTTCAGTGGCATGAATTACATTCCCAATCTAATTAATGTTGGGCAACCATCATTACCCTCTATTTCTAAAATTTTTTATGCCAAACAGAAACTGTCTATCCACTAAGTAATAACTCTCCATTCCCCTGCCCTCAAGGCTCTGGTATCATCTAATCTACTTACTGTCCTTATGTCCTATTCTCGGTACCTCATGTCAGGAAACTCATACAGTATTTGATCTTTTGTTCTGACTTTTTTAACAGCATAATCTATTCAAGATTCACCCAGGTTGTTGCATTCATCAGAATTTAATTCCTTTTTATGACATAATATTCCACTGTATGTATATACCACATTTCATTTCATTCTCCTACACGTATTTGAGTCCCTGTTTTCCATCCTGTTTTCCATTAGAAATGGATATCCTGGGTCATAGATGTTTAGCTTCTGAGGAACCACAAAATGGTTTTTCAGAGTGGCCACACTATTTTACCTTCTCACCAGCAATGTACAAGGGTTCTGAGTTCCCCCATATCCTTACCAACATCCTAGAATGTCATCCTAGTTGGTATAAGGAGGTTTTCATTTGCATTGTGGCTTTGATTTGCATTTCCCTAATTACTCATGATGCTGAACATCTTTTCATGTGCTTGTTGTCTGTATGTAGATCTTCTCTGGAGAAATGTCTATTCAAGTCCTTTGTCCCTTTTCAAAATGAGGTTGTTAGTCTTTTTGTTGTTGACTTTTAAGAATTTGCCTCCAGAAATTGGAAGTGGAGGTGAACCATGAGAGACTATGGACTCTGAAAGACAATCTGAGGGTTTTGAAGGGGCGGAGGGTGGGAGGTTGGGGGAACCAGGTGGTGGGTATTGGAGAGGGCACGGATTGCATGGAGCACTGGGTGTGGTGCAAAAACAATGAATACTGTTACGCTGAAAAGAAATAAAAAATTTAAAAAAAAAGAATTTGCCTCCAATTTTTAAAGAAAATGTTAAAAATTTTGTTGAAGTCCCTTTTATAGTCCTCCCTAATCCTAGAACTTCACTCCCTAAACTCTTCTGGAAATGAACACTATTTCAAAGAGAGTATATCCTCTTCTGTTCACAAATTCATATTTATTAAATATGTTTGTGTTGATAACTACCAGTACTTTGTTTTGGAAATTATACAAAGAATGTATGAATCCTTTGGCATTTTTGCTTTATCACATAATTTTATGTTCTAAGATCTATATTAATACATGTAGATCTACTTAATCCTTTATTTTACCTGGCAAGTGGGATTCCATTATATGATGACTAACAACTTATTCAGCCATTTTATACTAAAGAACTCTTAGGTAATTTTATGAACAATAATTATTTTGTTATTATTACCAACAAATTGAATCAAGCTTTTGTATATGAAAGATATGATAGTGCTAGTTAAGAATGCATACTCTGGAACCAGACTGACTGTTTTAATCCCAAGTCTTTTGCTTATTAGCTATATATACCCAGACAAGTTATTAAATCTCTTTCTGCCTTGGTTCACTGTCTATAAAATGGGAACAACAGTGTCTATCCCATGTGCTTGTAGTGAAGATTAAGTGAGACAATTCATTTAGTACTCAGAATAGTACATGGCACACAATCATCCCTCAATAAATTTTTACATATAATAGATATTCTCTATCCCTAGAAGTAGAATTGTTGAGGCATATGATATGCACATCTTCAACTTTACATGAAACTGGCATGTTGCTCTCCAAAGTAGTTACATAGCAATTTATCTTCCTACCAGCAGTGAATGAGAGTTCATTTCTCCACAATTTCTCAAGCCATTAGAAGTATCATATCTTCTCATCTTATCAGTCTAATGAATATGAAAGGATATTGCATTAATTTAATTTGCTTAGCATCTCTTCATAAATACTGACAAATATGGACCCAACCACTGTTCTTTTATCTAGTGCCTAGTTATTTTTTTTAAGATTTTATTTATTTATTTGACAGAGAGAGAGATCACAAATAGGCAGAGAGACAGGTTGGGGGGGTTAGTAGGCTACCTGCTGAGGGCCCGATGCCGGGCTCAATCCCAAGACCCTGAGATCATGACCTGAGCTGAAGGCAGAGGCTTAACCCACTGAGCACCCAGGTGCCGTCTAGTGTCTAGTTATATCTCTTCTTCTCCCATATTATCTTGGGTTGACTTTTTCTCATTTATTTGTAGGAATTCTTTATACATTGTGGTTATTAATTTTTGTAGTACTGTGCTTTGTACATTTCTTTTCCAAGTTTGTGGTTTAACTTTTTTTCTTATAGTGTTTTATTTAATTGGTTAAAGATTTCAAATTTTTATGTGGTTAAACTACCAATCTTTTCCTTGGCAGTCTTTGTTTATTCTGCTTAAGAAATTCTTTCATACCTGTAGGTAACAGGGATATCCTCTTATGTTTTTATGTAATGACTCTAAAGTTCACTTCTTTTTAAAATTTTTTCTATATTTAATACACCTGAAATTTATCCTTGAGTATGTTGTGATTTATCTTTGAATATACTGTGAAGTAGGAATAAGATTTTTTCCATACGGGAAACCAATTGTTCTAGCATCATTTACTGACAATCTTTTTCTTTCCTCTATGAGTTTTACTGCCACCTCTGCCATATGCCTAGTTCCCTGGTGTGTTTCCATCAGTTGTTGGGTTAATTCTATTGCACTGGTCTGTCTATTCCTGTATCAATGATACATGGTCTCAATTACCACCATTTTGTAAGAGTCTGTGGTATACAGTAGGACTCTGTAGTCATCTCCAAAATTATCTCAGATTTTATTGGTTCCTCTTTATTTCATATGTTAACATGCTTAACAAATACAATGCACTTAATATATGATAAGTTCTATTAAACGTGCTTTAAAAATCAGTAACTCATTTATTCCTTACAACAAACAACACTGACATACTACTGTTATCACCTGCATTTTATGGATGAAGAGACTAAAGCATAGAGAGGTTAATTTATTTTCCAAGGTCACACAGCTTATAAGTGGCAGAGCCTGGATCCGAAGCCAATCAGTCTGGCTCCAAAGTTTGTAATCTTAATCACTATGCTGTGTTTCTTCTGATGTGAATTTTTCAATATCCATGAAAATAATATTGCATTGAACCCATATATTAATTAGGGTAGAATTAATATTTTTATAGTGAGTCTTCACATGTATAAACGAGGAATAGCTTACCAGTTACTGAGTATGGCAAGGGACTGATGGTTCCCTGTACAATATCTAAACTGCTTTCTTCCTAAGTAACAAAACTCCAGTTTTGTTCAGAGTAGCAATATACTCATGAGGAAAATTACATTTCACAGCCACTTCACAGGTAGGGAAGGTCATGTGACATATTTCTAGCCAATAAAATGTAAGTGCAAGTTGCTGGGCAGGACTTCCAGAAAAGCTCTTTACAGAGGCAGACTTTACCAGTACCAACTCTTCTTGCCCTTCATCCTTCTGCTTCTCCAAGTTTGTAATGCTTAGTACTATGCTGGACACTGATAAGCCCTTCTTTGATGATGAAGATGATAAAAGTCACGTGCTAAGGATGGTAAGCAAAATGTTCAAGAAAGCTTGGGTCCCTGAGAGCATTATGTAGTCACTGTACCCACACTAATTAACCTCTTCCATGGTTCGTTTTACATGAGAGAAGTAAAACATGTTTTAATTAGTCCACTCTTGATGTTTCCTGTTATGAGCACCTGAACACAGTCCCTGATACAATAAAGTCTTATGGCCTGTGATAATTTTTCCTGTCAACTTGACTGGGCTAAATGATGTCTCGACAGCTGGTAAAATATACTCCTAAGTTGTGTCTGTCTGTAAGGATGTTTCTGGAAAAGATTAGCATTTGAATTAGTAGACTGAGTAAACAAGAATATCCTCACTGATGTTGACAGGCATCATCCAATACCTTGAGATAAAGGAAAGGCAAATTTGGTCTCTGCTTGAGCTGCAACCTCCATCTTCTCCTGCCCTCAGGCATCAGTTCTCCTGGTTCTCAAGCTTTTGGAGCCATACTGGGACTTTCACTATGGCATACCCTGGTTCCCAGGCCTTTAGCTTTGGACTGGAACTACACCACCAGCTCTCCTGCACCTCAGCTTGTAGAATGAAGATAGTGGGAATTAGACTCCATAATCACATGGGCTAAGTGCATATAATAACTCTCTTTCTAATATGTATACCATAATTTCTATTTCTCTGGAGAACCTTAATAAATCACCTTCAATAATGTTTGCATTTTCTTCACAAAATATTTCACAACTTTGTTAACTTTTTTTTACTAGGTGCTTATAGTTTTTTGTTATTACCAATAAGGTCCTTCTGTTTATTATAATAATTTCAAGTGGTATATTGCTACTTTGTTATAAAGAAAGGTTATAAATTACTTCACAGCAATTGTTTACCCCAAAATATTGTTACTTTCTCAGTTTTATTAGTTGGTAAAGATTACTGAAATTTCCATATAGATAGCAATCATGTGTAAATAAAGACAATTTTATTTCTTCCTTTTTATTCTTTCTTTTGTCTTACATCTTAAAACTTTTTCTTCTCTTATTGCAATGGTTGAGCCTTCTATTACAGTACTGAATAGACTTTTTAGTAGATTCCTTTTATTAGGCTAAGAGAATCTATTTGTGGTATACTAAGAGTTTTTTTTTTTTTTTTTCTAATCATGAATGGGCAGGAGTGCCTACGTGCCTCAGTCATTAAGCATCTACCTTCAGCTCAGGTCATGATCCCAGGGTCATGGGATCAAGCCTCATGTCAGCCTCCTTGCTCAGCGTGAAGCCTGCTTCTCCCTCTTCCACTCCCCCTGCTTGTGTTCCCTCTCTCCCTGTCTCTCTCTGTCAAATAAGATTTTTAAAAAGATAAATAAAATCATGAATGGGCATTATGCTTGATCAGATATATTTTCTATATATATTGAGCTCATAACATGTTTTTTTCTCTTAGTCTTTTAATTTGTTAGTGTGGCAAATGAAAATAATAGCTTTTGTTTCATATAGACAGTTAATCTAAGACACAGGAGGCAAGAATATACAATAGGGAAAATACAGTCTCTACAACAAAAGGTTTTGGGAAAACTGGACAGCTACATGCAAAAGAATGAAACTGGACCACTTTCTTACACCTACATAAAAATAAACTCAAAATGGATTAAAGATCTAAATGTGAGACAGAAAACGATTAAACTTCTAGAAGAAAATATGGGCAGTAATTCCTTTGACATAAGCCTTAGAAACATTTTTCTAGATATGTCTCTTCAGGCAAGGGAAACCAAAGCAAAAATAAACTATTGGGGCTACACCAAAAAAAAAAAAAAAAAAAAAAGGTCTGCACAGCAAAGGAAACCATCAACAAAGCAAAAAGGCAACTTACTGAATGGGAAAAGATATTTGCAAAGATATATATGATAAGGAGATAATATCCAAAATAAAGAAAGAATTTATACAACTCTGGGGTGGCTGTATGGTTCAGTCAGTTAAGCTGCCAACTCTTGATTTTGACTCAGGTCATGATCTCAGACTTGTGAGACTGAACCCCATGACCAGCTTCATGCTGGGCATGGAGCCTGCTTAAAATTCTCTCTCTCTCCCTCTCCCTCTGCTCTTGTCCCCCAGCTCACACGTTCTCTCTCCTAAAAAACAAAACAAAACAAAACAAACAAACAAAAAAACCATTCTGCAGAGGAGGAACTGAATAGATATTTTTCAAAGACATACAGCTGGCCAACAGACACATGACAAGGTGTTCAGCATCACTCATCATCAGGGAAATACAAATCAAAACCACAATGAGATGTCACTTTACACCAGTCAGAATGGCTAATATCAAGAAGATAAAAAATAACAAGTATTGCTAAGGATGTGGAGAAAAAGGAACACTTGTGCACTGTTGGTGGGAATGCAAACTGGTACAGCCACTATAGAAAACAGTATGGAGGGTCCTCAAAAAGTGAACAATAGAAATACCATAATATCCAGTAATTCCACTACTGGATATTTACACAATGAAAACAAAAACATGAATTTGAAAAAATACATGTAACCCTATGTTTATTGCAGCATTATTTACAATAGCCAAGATATGGAAGCAACCCAGGTGCCATCCATAGATGAATGGATAAAAAAGATGTGATATATATAACATATGTATATGTATATATAATATGTATGTTAGACATAGATATATAACATATATATTTTATATATGTATATATAAAATAGATTATTACTTGGGGATAAAAAGGAATGAGATCTTGTTATATGCAACAATGTGGGTGGCCTAGAGGATATAATGCTAAGTGAAGTTGGTGGGAATGCAAGCTGGTGCAGCCACCTTGGAAAATAGCATGGAGGTTCCTCAAAAAGTTGAGAATAGAGCTACCCTATGACCTAGCAATCACACTACTGGGTATCTATCCTAAAAATTCAAATGTAGTGATCCAAAGGGGCACGTGCACCTGAATGTTTATAGCAGCAATGTCCACAATAGCCAAACTACAGAAAGAACCTAGATGTCCACCAACAGATGAATGGATAAAGAAGATGTGGTCTATATATACAATGGAACACTATGCAGCCATCAAAAGAAATGAAATCTTACCATTTGCAACAGTGTGGATGGAACTAGAGGGTATTATGCTGAGCGAAATAAGTCAATCAGAGAAAGACAGTTATCATATGATCTCCATGATATGAGGAATTCAAGAGGCAGGATGGGGGATTTGTGGGGGGTAGGGAAGAAAAAAATGAAACAAGATGGGATCAGGAGGGAGACAAACCGTAAGAGACTCTTAATCTCACAAAACAAACTGAGGGTTGTTGGAGGGTGGAGGGGGTAGGGATAGGGTGTTTGAGTTACGGACACTGGGGAAGGTATGTGCTATGGTAAGTGCTGTGAAATGTGTAAGCTGGAGGATTCACAGACCTGTACCCCTGGGGCAAATTATACATTATATGTTAATAAAAATAATTTAAAAATAATAATAATGCTAAGTGAAATAAGTCAGTCAGAGAAACACAAATACCATACGATTTCACTCATATTTGGAATTTAAGAAACAAAACAATGAACAAAAAAAAAAAAGGAAAAGAGAGAGACAAACCAGAAAACACTCTCAATGGGCACTTTGGTGGTTCAGTCAGTTAAGCTTCTGCTTCAGCTCCAGTCATGAACCCAGGGTCCTGAGAGCGAGCCCCCACGTCGGGTTCCCTGCTCAGTGTAGAGCCTGCTTCTCCCTCTGCCCCTCCCCATGGCTTGTGCTCTCTCACAAGTGATCTCTCTCAAAAATAAAATCATTAAAAAAAAAAAGACTCTTAAATACAGAGAGCAAACTTGTGGTTACCAGAGGGGAGCTCGGTAGGGGGATGAGTGAAATAAAGAGAATTAAGAGTACCTTTAATGTGATGAGCACTAAATAATGTACAGAACTGCTAAATCATTATATTGCACACCTGAAACTAATATAAAATTATATGTTAATTATACTTCAATAAAAAAAATAGATTGGTGGCTGAACCATACCAAAGTCCTTGGTCAGATTCACATGGAAAATTTCCTCACAATAATCTCAGGGCATTATTGAAAGGAGTTGTAGTCTCCCTTTTCAGATGAAACAGCTCTTGAAGGAATTCTGCTTTATGTAAGAATTGTAATTTCTCTTCCCTGTAGATTCTGGGTCAGTCTTGTACCCATTTGTGTTAGAAACTGATCTTCCTACTAAAGCATACATGGGACATTAAAACTTTATGGAACATGGCAATATCAGCTTATTCAATGCCAAACTTTAAAATTCTCTCTTAATTTCTAGTAACTAGAGGCTTTAAAAAAATACCTGTATAATAAAATTTTCATTTTGATATATTTAATCTTATTATCTATGTGTTTCTATAAGAGTTTGACATGTTGCTGGACACTAATTTACTATTTATTTACACTATTTATTAAGATAGAAAATGAATACATGTCCTGTTAAAAAGACTACTTAGATATAGGAAGTAGGAATTTTGTCAAGTACTTCGTATGTCATGGGTATTGAACTGGTGGAATGCAAACAAAGTGCATACGCTTTGTTTAGTGAGTAGAGCATTTCCCTTTAAAAATGTAATGGAAGGAGCGCCTGGGTGGCTCAGTCTTTAGACATCTGCCTTGAGCTCAGGTCATGATCCCAGAGTTCTGGGATCAAGCCCTGCATCCAGCTCCCTTCTCAGTGGGAAGCCTGCTTCTCCCTCTCCCTCTCCCACTCCCCCTGCTTGTGTTCCTTCTTTCTCTGTCAAATAAATTTTTAAAATCTTTAAAAAAATGTATTGGGAGGGGCACCTGTGTAGCTCAGTTGTTAAGTGTCTGCTTTTGGCTCAGGTCATGATCCTGGGGTCCTGGGATTCAGTCCTGCATTGGGCTCCCTGCTCGGCGAGAGCCCTGCTTCTCCCTCTCCTGCTCCCCTTGCTTGTGTTCCCTCTCTCACCATGTCTCTCTCTGTCAAATAAATAAATAAAATCTTTTTAAAAATGTCTTGGAAAACCCTCAATCAGAAAATCTTTTCCTAGGTGTCTACAGGCCCCTCAACACCCTCCTGTATTACACATTGCCATTCCAAGGATTTACTTGATCCACTTCACCACCAAAAACATTTCAGTTCATGGAAATTTCAAATCTAACCCATCTTTGTAATATTATTTCCTAGAAATTACTAAATGCCTATCATACATTGATAAGTTCATGTTAAATCTTTTAAAAGCATTATCTCTTAATTGTAATCAAATCCATATGAGATAGATATTATCCCAAGGAAGCTAACTTTCAAAAAGATCCAACTACCTGCCCACCAAAACCAGATATTTCTTCAAACATGTGTTCTTTGTAATAAATTGACCTTGCAATGTGAAATTTTTCTTGTTATATTTCATTTTATACTTAAACCACCCAAGAGCTATTATAAGTCTCTTAATGGAGTTGGAAGCCATTATTCTGTCATTGTGTCTTTCACCAAATTTCATGAAGTACTTTCATGATTACAATTTGTTAAGTGCAGAAGTTACACTTGTGGTGGTCTTTGATATTTTCTCCCATGAAGTAAGGGAATGGATGGAAAGCAAATCATATTCCTGGATGTCCATGATGTATAGTCAACAGTCAAGCTTCTACAGGAGGAGTCAGTTTAATTCAAAGCCCAGCCCCCCAAATCAGTATTGGGTTAATTTGTGTTTGAAGTCTGCCAGAATGACTCTGGCACTGGGTACTAAGCAATGAAGGCATTGGGGAGTGGTCCTCAGAGGGAAACTTTGCCGTTTCATTGATCAGAGCTAGATTCTTTCTTCAAAGTCAAATAGAAAGGCTGGAGGTAAAGAATACAGAGCAGCAACATGGATGAAAATGATCTTTCAGTTAAGATTTCGTCTTTTCAGAAACTTCAAATGAAGTAATTATTCATGATTTTTCTAAAGACATGACACCTAAGATGTATTTTTAATTAAGGAACAGAACTATACAAAGAAAAGAGTGCCATTGTTAATTTAAGTTGTAGAGAGGAGAAAACTTTGAAAAATAATGAAAAAATGAAAGAGATGCCAATTTTTTAAATGAACATTAAGGAAATTAAACTTAATCAATTATATGACACAAAGATTTGATGGCAGTGTAAATAGATTCATAACAACTCAAGTATAAATCAAAATGTTGCCTGTTGCACATGTTAGCCACAACTTTGAGCTTCAGGAACCTTGGCTAACTCAATTGTTCTGTGGTTTAGAAACACCAGCACCAACTCCAAAGGATCCTTGTAAAGATTATATTGGATAATACGTACATGGTGCTTTTGTTTACTCCATTGTAAGCAAGTGATAAATGCTTTTTAAATTTCCTTTTCCTCTCCTTAGTGAAAAAAAAATCCGTACACATAGGATAGCATAACAGTTGAGAGAACACCTGATTTGAATTTAGAACTAGTAAATGACCTTGGAAAAGTCAGTTCACCTCTTTGGCTTTTTGATTACTTATCTATAAAAGTAAGCATTGGTTCATTTGGCCTTTGTTCAAGGTTACATAGCTAGCCAGTATTAGATCCATACATAGGTCTGACATACAATCTGGGCTCTTTTTTGCTCTAAACTTGCTGTTTTATGGGATTCTTTGGAACTGTCACAAAAAAGAAAACGTACTCTTTAAATGCAAGCCCTATCCCCAACTCCCTCCTACCCATCACCAACAAAAAAAATGAGGATGAAATACTATAGGATAGAGTACAGCAGAGCTTAGGAGTGTTTTTCTAAAACCCTTGGTATTTATTATCAGTGAATAAGGTTAATGAAGAACCATGAGTACTTTCCTATGAGTATCCACCCACATACATACATGGTTTCTCTTCTCCAAAGAATATCTTACAGGTGCAAAACTTTGAAGGTGTACATTTATAAGATGACAAGCAAACCTTGGGGTTCGACAACCTGACTGCCATGTGGCCATAAGCAAGTTGCTTGACGAGATGGTCTGCTCTAGCTATCTAGTGCTTCAAAACAAACCACTTCAAACACAGTGGTATAAAAAGCTGCAACCATCATTTATTATTTCTCACAATGCTGGGGATTTACTGTGCTCAGCTAACTGGTTCTCACCTGTGATCTCTCATGCACTTGCCATCAGATGACAAGTGGGATTGGATTCGCCTTGCGAGCTCCTTCACTCACATGTCTAGCAGTTAGTACAGGATGTTGGCTGGGCCGCAGAGCAGTCTGTTAGCTGGAACACCCACAGATGGTTTCTCCATGTGGCCTAGAATTCCTCACAGTCTAGCAGCTGTTTCCCAAAGGTAAGCAGAGGGAGAGGTGAGAATGAGAGTGACAGAGAGAGAGAATATGAAGTGAATGAACACCAAGTGGAAGTTGTAGCATCTTTTAGGATAGTCTCAGAAATCACATGCTATCCCTTCTGCCATACCTGATTAGATAGCACAGTCACAAAAGCGCACCCAGTTTCAAGGAGAAGGGCCTAGTTTCTGCCTTTTGATGGGGTAACAAGATGCTCTGGAGCACTCTGAACCTAACAGTAAACACCTCTCTTACTACCCCTCACAGGATCATACATACATATCAGCATAAGAGGATACATTTAAAAAGTATCCAACTGACTATTACCTGACTCTTGTTATAGAATAAACAAAGACATCTTGCACACCTATATACCTGGTGTCTTCAAAATGCCAACTAGGTAATGGCAGGTTTTCAATGCCTCTTGGCACGTTAATTTAAAAGGCTATGCTCCATTTTCCTTCGCTGAAGATACTGCTCAAAAGCAGTGTTTATGTAGACCTCTTAGACAAAAGAGAACATGTTCATTTGTAACTGTCAAATTAATTGCAAATTATTTTTCATTCAACTGAGAACAAAAGAACCTCATAATGACAGTGAGAATTTTCTACATAGAAAAGTCATGGTGAAAAAAAGGTGAGAGTGGATTAGTTGAACCAGGTGCCATGTTCTGACAAATTTACTGAGGAAATGGACAGGATGGTTGGCTTAACTTTTTTTTCCTTAAGGGAGAAAATATTAAAAAGAAATCATCCAAAAATAAATTAGTCTGCTAAAAAATCTCAGAAATTACTAATGATGCTTTAAGAAGAACCAATCTTTTTTCTATCAATCTGTCTTCCTTTTGTATATGGCAAGAACAAGGTTCTTCAATAAGTAAGAAGCAATACATAAAATATTCATCTGGACTCGAGTTCACATTTATATGTTACACCATATAAGATGATCAATATGTTAACTCAATTGGGTGGCCTATACTCATGTTTTCAGCAAATATAAACTCATTAGCCATACCAACTGATATCCCAATAGAAACAATCCTAGGATCATAGTGATTATTTTCACCAGTGATTTAATTGTTGGAAATTTTATAGTTAGAATATATTAGGGTGTAATTCAGCAAAATAAACACGTAAAAACTCAGTGACTTAAATATTTATTTTAAATGCATATGATCTGTCCCTTATAAACTAGCTGGGTGTTGTATACATTTTAGTTGCTCAGACATTTAGGCAAAAGGAGCATCTCTCGTCTTAATGTTTGCTGTTATTGTGTCGCATGGAAAAAGCAGCTTTGGAGGGTCTTAAACTTCCAAGAAAGGGTCAGACACATTGGCCAGTTCAAGTCCGTCCCATCAAGCCCAAAGGAAGACAGAAAATGGTTCTGTGTACCCAGAATGGGCAAGAAATATTTGTTGAACAGCATTAATGACTAGCACAGAATTTAATGATTAAGATTTTTAAAATTAGGTCAAAGAGCCAGGAAAAGGACAGCTGAGAAGTAGAAAAGAGTTCCCAGGTAAATTCATCAGATGGAAGCTTCTTCCCCATCCAAAACTCTTTGCAGTATAGGAAGTGTACATGCATTTGGAGTGCCAGGAGTGGAACATGATAAGCACTTAAGGGACAATTAACCAGGTAGTGAATCACTCTTCTGTGGGCCGATACAGTTCCTCACATTTGTAAAACAAATACCTCAATGATGTTATGGTCAAGAAAAGATAAGCCATTATATTTTTATTGTGGAAATAATTTTTTTGAGTTTCATATTTTCATATTAAATTAGTTTGGAACCCGGTATTAGATAATACTTTTGTTTTGCTTTGGTTTTTAGACTTAAGTGTAGTGAGTTGAGGTATTTGTAGTACCATATTGTACACCGAGGCCTCTCTTCTATTTATTTTTCCATCTTATTTGCATTTGTGTTTCCTATTCCCTTCCCTCCATATGGAACAATTCTAATCTGTTTATTTTTTTAACATTTTATTTATGAGAGAGAGAGAGAGAGAAAGCATGCACAGAGGGAAAGTGAGAGGGAGAAGCAGACTCACCACTGTGCAGAGAGCCTCATTCAAGGCTCGATCCCAGAACCCTGAGATCCCAGGACCCTGAGATCATGATCTGAGCTAAAGGCAGATGCTTAACTGACTGAACCACCCAGGAGCCTCCATTCCAATCTGCTTAGTACACATACTTTCTATGATTTTGCAAAATGTGTGTGTACATTTTGATTTTATGAACATGGTATTTCACTATACTTCATTTTTTGCCTTTATTCAGTGCTATGTTTTCTGAACCATCCGTGTATTATATTTACACCTAATAAATACTTGTAATTACTGCATAGTACTACTGGCATAAAGGTACCACATTTTACCTCTCCATCTTTCCAGCAGTAAGTATTAAGATGGCTTCCAAGCCCCCAACCCCCAAAATGACACTGTAATATACATCTCTGCACGTTTCCTTACAGACCTATGTACGAATTTGTTTGGATACACACACACAAGAGATTGCTGCTCTAAAGGGGTGCGTATACCTAATGTGATGAACTGCAGATTTTTTTCTTTTAGAATGGCTATCCTTTAGTATACCAAACCCCTCTTCCCTTCCCCCACTCTGAATAGAGTCTGTTATTCACGTACCCATATGTATATAAAAGCATCCAGCATATTAAAAGTAATATTTTAAAAGCAATATAGCTTTGCTGTGGGCACTGGGGTCATACAGCCTCCATTCAAATTTCCATTCTGCCAATTACCACTTGTATGCCATTGGGACATGACTTACCTTTTCTTTTTCTTTTTAAAGTTTCCTTGTCTGTAAAGTGTGATTATATCCAGCATATAGGATGGTTGAGTGTGTTTAAAGAAACGCTTAGCAGAGTGATCCACAGTCAGCATTCACTATTAACTATTACTGCCATTGTTATTATTCCTGCTTACTAATAAAGTTCTGATTGTGATACTGATTATGTTACTATCTTCCTGCTTCAACTCCAAAAACTTATGGCATAGATACGCCTGCCTTGGCTAGCTACATAAAAACTGGGTGACACAGAGAACACAGGCTCTCCTTCACAAATTCTGGACTTCTGGGCTTGCCAGCAGCACAAAAGAATTTATAGGCTTGCATACTTTTAAACTAGGGAAATAATATGTATTCTATTATAGGCCTGACTGGAATTTGTTTCCCCCAACCACCTAAATGCCCTGTCATCCATGGACTTTCTTGATCTTTCACTACAAATACTCCAGACCAGGGAAACTGAAATAAGGAAATGCCTTCTTGGGATCAAATGACACACCACTCTGAAACTGTAAGACTCTGTTAAGGACATTCCACCATTGGGCTAGGGCTATACTTCCTTCAGGAACAACACATTAATTAGAATCTTAGCTCTTATTCCAGTGCCAGGAACCATAAAGATGGCCAATAAATGCCAGACATTTGAAGATCACTGAGTGAAAGACTGAGGTCACCTCTAAAAGCCACAGTGTTAAAAATGGACTGGGTCACTGAGGAGAATTAAGATTCAAGTTCACATCTGGATCCTGTTTCTATTCTCTTGTATTTAAAGAATTTGCTTGCCCGGAAACATCTGAAAAGGTTTGGAGGCATCTGTAGTTGTCACAATTGGGAGAGGCTACTGGCATGTAGTGCACGGAGGCCGGGGAGGCTGCTCAGCCTCCTGGGATGCACAGAACAAGCTCCACAACAGTGAATTTTCTGGCCTAAAATGTCAACATTGCCTAAGTTGAGACAGTCTGTTCTAGAGCCTGACACGTCTGGGTTTAAATCCCAGCCACTACTAATGAGCTGTGTGACCTTTGATGAGTTACTCAACTTTCTTCATCTATACAATTTGGTTAATCATTGTGATGTTATGTCTGGCATACTGATGGTGTTCAGTGAATGCTAACTTCTATTGCTTATTATTATTATTATTATTATTAATTATAGTAATTCAAGCATACAAACAATCTCTCGAAGGCCATGGACTAAATATGCATTAATGAGATACATAACGTGTTAACTACTATGTAGGAATTATGAAAAATTATTATTCTTCTCCTTTGTAATCCTGAATTATACATGAATATTTTTGGTGTTATGCTGTAGGTCTAAGGATTTTAATATTCTTATTCTGAAATAGCAGAAACAAACCTAACATATTGAACAAAAATAAGAACTGATCATAACACAGCGCAGATACACTAGGAAACTTGCAAGTGAGTCAGTTTCCCAGTAGTTTTCTCTGCAAACAAGATCCTGTTCTCGTTTTCACATTCAAATTTTTATCATGAAAAGGAACTTTGGAAAATGAACCTAAAATTTATTTTATTTGATCATATATATTCTGGTGTTTCTTGCAAAATAATTCCATTCAGAATCACCCATTAGCTGTATGTGCCACTTTTAATTTTTTTAAGGCAGTGCTCTATTTCATTTATAATTCTCAGTGCTCCTTCAGAGTGCTGAATGATCAGCCTAACACTTTCAAAGGATACAATAGTCTTAAATTGCAAAGAGATTTTTTTTTGCCGAGGAATATGAAAAATTAGATCAGGGCCTTTCATTCACTTATTACTTCTTTCAATTCCTGTTTACTGTGAGCCTAACAGGGAGTTAAAGATGCTGAGCTAAAAGAAATGGTCTAGCTTCAAGGAGCTCACTACCAAGGGAGAAAGACAGGTAATACAGCTTCAATGGGGTCAGTTTAATATAAATACTTTGTAACAAAAATGGTAAGAACTAGGAGCTGTGGGGCATAGGACATCTAGATTTAAGAAGTAAGGTCAAGATTCCTGGAGGATATTGGCCAGTCAACATTCTCAAATGTGTAGCTTTCACCCCCCCCCCTCAGGCTTCCCAAAACTTACTGTAGTCTCCAGTGAACTCCACATTGCTATGTGCAATGGATCCATCAGTAGCAATTGCCATGGATGTCCCACCCCCTTCCTGCTTCTTGATGTACTTTCTTCACTTGCCTTTGAGAATACTATACCCTCTGGGTTTTTCCTCCCATTTCAATTTGATTGTTCCTTCTCGGGATCATTTGCTGGTTCCTCTTCATTTCCCCATCCCAGAATGAAGTTGAGGTGTCTCAGAATTCGGTCTTCCTTATCTCACTCCCTCTGCTGATTCACTCAATGCCACCTCAAATATCATCTATATGCTTATGATGCCCAAACACCTACATCTAATCTGCACCTCCCCCTGAAATCCAGATGCATTTAATGATCTACTCACTATCTCCACCTGGATGTCTAATAGACATTTTGAATTTGTTATGTCCCGAACTCCTGACGTCACTGCTTTGCCCCAACCTACTCCTCCTGAAGTATTATCCATCTCAATAAATGACATTCTTCATTGTTCAGATCCAAAGCTTTGGAGTCACCCTTGACACCCGCCTGCTTTCTCTTTCTCATAGGTGATCTGTTAGAAGATGCTTTCTGCTCCATCTTCAAAATAGAACAAACCTCAAAACATATCCAGAATCTTACCATATCTTACCACCTCCACTGTACCACTATCAGCTCTGGCCTGGATAATCAAAATAGCCTTCTGATTGTTCTATCTTATATCATCCTTGTTCCCTGACATACCAATTTTAACACAGTGTAATAGGCAAAATTTAAGATGGCCCCCAAGATTCCATGTCTTGTATAATCTCCTCTTTTTGAGCATGGGAACATTCCATCCTTTGACTGAATTACCTTATATAAGACTCCATCAGAGAATACTAGAGGAGGGTTAGAAGTCAGAGAGAAGTACCCTTCTTATCTTGAAAGAAAGTAAATAGCCCTGATGTGAAATGCCTATGGGGGCCACAAGACAAAGAACTGTGGGAGTTCTCTAGTTGCTGAGAGTGTTTCCTGGTTCCAACCCTGATAATTCAGGATAATCTCCCCATCTCAAGATCCCTAACTTAATCACATCTACAAAGTACATTTTTCCATATAGTAACATTCTCAATTTCTGAGTATTAAGATGTAATAACCTTTTAGGGATCATTGTGCAACTTACCACACTTCATTTTCAGAAAAAAACCACAAATCACTTCCCAATCACTTTCTCTAACTTTCCTTCTGACCACTTACTCCTATCTAATACACGATTTTATTAATTTATCTTATCTCTATCACTAACATATAAAGTGTATGAGGGCAGGAACTTATCTCTGTTTTGTTCACCACTGTATACCCTGACCCTAGACTTATACTTGGTATACAGTAGGCACTTAGTAAACTGTTAAGTGAATGAATAAATGACAAATTACCAGCCCTACCACTTTCCCCATCCTCTTCTTCTGCCATTCTTTAAATTTGTCATTAATATGTATTTCTTGGTTGGCTATCCTTACTATGAATAAAAAAAAAATTCCTTACCAAGATATTACTCCCGGTTTCATACTTTTTTTCAGACCTTTTTTTACTAATAATCTCTAGCACAGTGCACGGGACATAAAAAGTGCTCAAAATATGATTAATTGGACTTTGAAAAGTGAAAAATGAAGAATAGGTGATAAAATTTTTGTGAAAGTAGAAGTAAAAGAAATTTTAGAAATAGCTGCCAGCTAATATTTATTTTTAGAAACTCAAATGCATATTGGTCAACACAATCCTAGGATAATTTCTTAAATGAGAAGACCCTAATGAGAGAATTTCAAATGACAGTATACATCACAACTTATTCATCACTAATGCTTTTTCTTTAAGGATAATTTGCTTTATAAATATGGTAAACACACATTATAAGTAATCTGAAGAAAAGAGAAAATTATGAAGGAAAAGTAAAATATCACCCCAGAAAATACCCAGAATACCCAGAAAAAAGGTATAGTCTTCTTTACGAAAACTATCATCCCACATATCTGTCTGAAAACAGAAAATAGACAAATATTTTTATGAAATTGGGATCATTCAACACACTTATTTTTATAGGTATTAATTCGTTTCCATTTCCTGTTAAGATGGTGAATAGCGTGGACCACCAGGTCCTTCTTCAAAATGAACCCTGGAGAAATTATACAAGTTAGCAAGAAATATAAATAAGAGGAACTAAGAAGAATTTAAAGAAAAAAAAAAAGGAAACACGTGAAATAGTCCTAGTAAAATGGAAGGCTGACTTAAGATGGTGTCGTTGTGTGTGTGGCAGGGATTAACTGCAGTCCAGGGCAGAGGGCAGTAGGGAAGGAGGGGATGCACAGGATAGCAGTGACAGGATAGGATGGAAATAGGCTCCTAGGTTCTCTTCTTGCCTTTTCTCCATAGTTACCTTTAGCTGCTTATTTCCCATCAAGATTAGGAGTAATAGTCTAGGCTGCAGGTATCAGAGTAGTGCAAAAAACAAAACAGGTAGCGGTTACCAACTGCCTGCTACCATTGACTCTTCTCCCCCAGCCATAACACCATGCACACTTCCCATCCTCCTCCACTCTAAGCTCCCAGGACGGGTGGAAACTATTCCTTTCTAACACTGCTTTTGTGAACGGAAAAGCTTCCTGATGGAGTGGCAGCAAAGTAGAAACAACAATTTTAGAGTGCCTTGAATTCTCCTGGGGCATACCATTGCCTTTCTTTTTAAACTCACCAGATAGGAGCTGAACAACATATACCAACTGAAATAGAATTATTATAGCCCAGAAACACCAAGAATTTTATTTGTGTGTGTGTGTGTGTGTGTGTGTGTGTGTGTATACCCAGAGATACACACATTCCAACACTCTAAGATAATGAATGGTACTAGCAAATTAAAACAGCAACAAAAATTTTCTTAAAAGATCCAAGTAGCAGTGCTAGGAAAATATAGTATTTTTAATCATAAGCACAACAGGTGGAATAAATAGGAGGATGAATATAGTTGAAAAATAATTTGATAATGTAGGAAATCATACCCGACAAATTTCTCCAGAAAACAGCAGGAAAATATAAAGAAGTAGAAAACACATAAGAAGGTAAAGAGATATGAAGGATAGAGAATTGCTGATAGGTATACCAAAATAAGAGAAGATAAAAAGAGATGGAGATTGTATTAAGCAGGTAAAGTAATTCCATCCTCTCATAACAAACCACCCCAATCCTCAGTGGCCTAACATGGTAAAGGTCACAAAACTATAGGTCAGAGTCATTCAGGGACTCAGGCTCCCATCATGCAGTGGTTCTTTTATTTTCCAGACCTTCCAAATCTGCCACTGGATCCTTTCCAGCCAAACAGTGAGTAAAGAGAAAACTCAAGGAGACCTATGTGAGATATTTTAGAGGCCTGGCCTAGAGGTGGCACATATCACTTCTGCCTGTATTCCACTAGCCAGAACTCAGCAAACCATTAGAGGTCTGGAAATTGTAGTTCAGCAGTGTGCAAGGGGAAAAGAAAAGAAGCATTTATAGTATGAATACTAGTATTCTTTGCCACAGAATTATATGGAGAAATTATGAAGATAAATTTCTGAGAAATGAAGATTAAGGCTCTTGTATATAAAGAGTTAACAGAGTACCAAACAGGAAATATAAAGGAAACCTCACTGTACACATTAAAATAAAACTTAGAATTATCAAGAGCAAAGAGAAAATTCTAAAAACTTCTAAGAAGATCAAACACAAATATAATGAAAGTCAGATTGACATGAGATTTCTCACCAGCAACACTGAATTCAGGAGAATGGAATATTTTTAAAATATTGAAAGAGAAGAATATTAGACATAGAAATATGTATCTAGTCTATTTATCATTTCAATGTAAGCATGTAATAAGATTTTTCTCAGGCACACAAGCCTCAGAACATTTGTCACACAATAACCCACTTTAAAATCACTTTTAGAAGGACCACGAAAATGGCCAACAGACACATAAAATGATGCTCAACATCACTAACCATCAAGGAAATGCAAATCAAAACCACAAGAAAGTATCACTTCATACCTGTCAGAATAAATGACACCAAGAAGAGAAAAGACAATAGGTGCTGACAAGGGTGTGGTGAAAAGGGAACACTTAAACATTTTTTTCCTTAAACATTCTTGATGGGAATGTAAATTGGTCCAACCACAATGCAAAACAATATGGAGGTTCCTCAAAAAACTAAAACTAAATCTACCACACCAATAAAACTATTCCATTTCTGGGTATAAACCCAAAGGAAATGAAAACAGGGTTTTGACAAGACATCTTTACCCCCATGTTTAGCACAGTGTTATTCATGATAGGCAAGATATGGAAACAACCCAAAAGCCCATAACAGATGAATGGATAAAAAAAATATGTGGTACATACACACAATGCAGTATTATTCAGCCTTGAGAAAGGAAAATATCGCCCCATTTGTAACAATATTGATGGACCCTGAGTGCATTGTGCTAATAAGCAAGATAAGTCAGAGAAAGTCAAGTACCATATGATATCACTTACATGTGGAATATAAAAAATTTAAACCTTTAAAAAAACAGACAGTAAAATGGTAGCTACCAAGGGATGGGAGCAGGGGAATGAGAATGATGGTGTACCAGGAAATAAATTTGTAATGAGTAGTGAATAAGCCATGGAGTCTAAGGTATAGTATAATAAATACAGAAAATAATATCATACTATAATTATGCAATGTGATCAATATGGCTATATCAATCATAACAAAAATTTATCAAAGCAACATGTTATACACCTTAAATTTACACAATGTTACATGTCAAATTTCCTCAAAAAAGCCTGTTTTGTCTGGAAAAGAAAGTAAATAAAATCACTCTTAGAAAACACTCTCAATTTCAGCCTTTCAACAACTATTTATTTAGTACCAATTGCCTGAGAAGTTTTAGTAATACAGCAGTGAAGAAAAGCAGGTAAAAATTCCTGTCTTTAAGAAGATTGCATTCTAAAAGGTAAGGATCTATCTATCACAAAACAAATTACATGCACGCACACATGTAAAAACACACATACTTATTACATGCAGCATGTATGTGTATATAAGTATGTATTGTTTGTTTGTTTTTAAAGATTTTATTTATTTATTTGACAGAGAGAGAGATCACAAGTAGGCAGAGAGGCAGGCAGAGAGAGGGAAGGAGGCTCCCCACTGAGCAGAGAGCCCAATGCAGGGCTCGATCCCAGGACAGGTATCGTGACCTAAGCCGAAGGCAGAGGCCCAACCCACTGAGCCACCCAGGTGCCCCTATAAGTATGTATTGTATACATTGTATACATATTATATATACACATATATATACACTTACATACGTGTGTGCATGTATATACACACACATACATAGGAGATATAGTGAGTTGTTGAGAAAAACAAATCAGAGAACAGAATAGAAATTCCAGAGGCATAGGTCTAATTTTATTTTATTTTTTAAAAGATTTTACTTATTTATTTGACAGACAGAGATCACAAGTAGGCAGAGAGGCAGGCAGAGAGAGAGGGAAGCAGGTTCCCTGCCGAGCAGAAAGCCCTATGCGGGGCTCGATCCCAGGACCCTGGGATCATGACCCGAGCTGAAGGCAGAGGCTTTAACCCACTGAGCCACCCAGGTGCCCCAGGTCTAATTTTAAATAAAAGAAACGACTTAGGAGAATTCTCTAAGATATATGAGAAATAAAGGTGATCAAATAACTTTAAAACTTTTTGCCTAACAAAGCTAGGGCCAAAAGACATATAGAAAATATATTTATAGCATGCTAGGGCTAAATTATAGTACAACATTAATAAGGTAAATAATAGGGAAAGGATTAAAGATGTGTGAGAACATATTTAAATTGTTAAAGAGCATATACATACTGGGAAGTTTAAGAAATCAGTAGAGGAAAGTGAACTTTTAAATCAGAATAAAAAGTGTTACATTCGGTGGAATTTATGAAGTAAAAAAAAGGTATAAGAGATGGAAAATATGAAATGAGATGGTAAATATAAGCCTTGTAAAAACTGTAAAAAAGTAAATATAAGTTGGTCAATTCTAGCAATTAAAATACATAAGTGCTCAGTTTGGATAAAAAATGTATTCCAGGGGCGTCTGGGTGGCTCAGTGGGTTAAGCTGCTGCCTTCGGCTCAGGTCATGATCTCAGGGTCCTGGGACTGAGACCTGCATCATGCTCTTTGCTCAGTGGGAAGCCTGCTTCTCTCTCTCTCTCTCTCTCTCTCTCTGCCTGCCTCCCTGCCTACTTGTGGTCTCTGTCTGTCAAATAAATAAATAAATAATCTTTAAAAAAATGTATTCCAAAAATACCCCCTAAAATCCTTAAAATTAAGACGGGTTTTTTAAACTGAGCAAATATGTGTTAGCCAAGTAAGAATCAAAATAAAGCTAAGATAAAAATCTTAATATGTGATAAATATAAATTGAGCCAAAACATCATAAGAAATAAAGATATGATACACTGAAACAAGCGAAAATTAAGCAAGAAGGCAATTAATAACATATATGGAGTCTAACAATACTAGCTCGAAACACAATTACTGCCTTTTTATAAAGAACAACTGACATAGGGAGTTTGATGGTAGAGAGATATTATGTATGGAGACTTTAAACATCTTTCTCAGACCCTGAGATAGCAAGAAAAAAAAAAAAGGAAACTAGAGATACTGAAGTTACGAAAAATACAATTGAATTGGTTACAAAAGGCAACAGCAGCAGCAATTCTGAAGCATTAATAAGAGTGCAGGTTCGAAGTTCCTGCTAAAGCAGTGGTGTGACAGTGACAACCTCTATCAGGTTAGTGGGGAGTGAGTTGTGGAATCCAGTCCAAAGGTTAGTACATCTTCCTGAAATGTGGGAAACTCTCTCATTTCCTTTGCTCTTCCAGTCCTTCTAATGTTTTTCTAACTAATTCCTTGCTTATAATCTTTGGTGGATATAGGTACAGTGGCTTTCCTGACTAGATACACTGACTAAGACCTAGCATTTACGATTACACACCCTTGGCCAAACTCAGTCCCCATCATATCTGAAGGAAAGACTAGGAAATACAGCCTTTCTGCTGTGGAATGTAGAACTCTACTTTCTAGGAGGTGGAAGTGGAAGGGTGAATACATGGTATTGACTCTCTGAAAAAACACTATGGACTGATATCTAGCAAGGCTGATTCCTACAAAAATGATAAAATATAAATAATATAAAAGAAAACTACATACATAAGCATTTAAAAATAATGATGAAATATTTAAAAACCTAAAGTAAATATATAAATCATTAAAAGTCATTGATATCAATGTCAATGTAAAAAATAGAACAGCATTAAATTAAAAGAAATGGTGGTAGTCAAAGAACTCCCTTTGAAATTAATGCCCAGGCTAATTTATACCAAAGTATAAAAGAATAATAAGTCTTAATTAATATATTTTTTCACAGAGTACAGAAAGAAAAAGCTGCCAAATAAATTTTACTAGATATCTTTAATCTTGATTCAAAACCAGATGAGAAAATGACAGGGAAACTTAAGCCCTATTCAGATAAAAATGCAGATGCAAATATCCTAAATAAAAAAGGAGTTAACTAAACAAGTTCAACAATTTAAGATGAATATAATACATAATGATTAAGTAGGATCCACCCAATAAAATGATTTCAATATCAAAAATAACTGCAATTAAAAGCATTAATAGACTGAAGGAAAAGAAATCATATGTTCATCTCTACTAACACAGTTTCAATACCAATCTATGATGACAACAAAATTCTTAGTAATATGGGAAATCATAGAAACTTCTTAACTTGGTAAAATTTACATGCTAAATGCCTACAGCAAACATATTTAACAGAGAAACATTATATATAACCCATTAAGATCAGGGATAGTGCATATGTTCACTTGAAAGTGTTAATATTTAACATATCATTTGAAGTACTGGCCTATTCTATAAGGAAACAAATGAAAAGGTGTAAGAATTGAAGGGAAGAAATAAAACTGTTAAAAATTTGAATCTGATATAATCATCTACTTAGAAAAAAATTTTTAAAAAACAGGTCCAGGATATGCCAGATACAAGCATAGTTAAGAAACCCAAGATCTCAGTACTCATGGAATTTACTTGATAATAAAGATAGACAGTAATTACAATATGTCCTGTGGAGTGGTATAAAAATATGAAGCAGAGTAAGGAGGTATAAAACATGGTGAGTGGGTCCTATTTATAGTACAGTAGCCAGAGAAGGTCATATTTGGAAAGAGACTTGACGGAGGTATACATTGGGGATAGGGAGGGAGAATTTTAGGCAGAGTGCATAGCCAATACAATGGTCCTAGGCTGGAAGATTTCTTGTTGTGCTCCAGAAAAAGCCAGTCAGCAAGTAAGTCTGGGTTAGAATAATGGAAGATTAAGGGTGGTAGGAAATAGTGGGGAAGAGGCAAGATGGTAGAGGAGTAGTGGACTGAAATGACATCAGGTTGCAGGAGTTCAGCTAGATAGTTATCAAACCATTCCAAACACCTACAAACTTAACAGGAGATAGAAGAGAAGAGCAGCAATTTTAGGAACAGAATATCGACCACTTTCTGAAAGGGAGGACATGCTAAGAAGTGAATCCAAAGTGACAGAAAGATAGATCACAGGGGGAGGGGCCGGCTCCTGGCAAGTGATGGAGCAATGGAGCACAAAATCTGAACTTTTAGAAGTCTGCTCCACTGAGGGACATGGCTCCAGAGGCTAAGCGGGGGTTGAGCTCTCACAGGGACAGTGTGGTCTCATGTCCCACGGGGTCACAGAAAGATTGAGGATGTCTGAGGATGGCAGAGCTCCCAGGTATCGGAGCAGGGAAGCCAGCCACAGAGAAAGAGCCGAGGAGTGGGCTCTCAGCTCAGGATTACCTTAAACCGTGATCTGTGGCTCGGTCGGACCACTGCTCTTTGAGCAGGGACCCCACAAGTGGCAGATCCAGGGAGACTCACCATCCTCCTCTGGAGGCAGGAATCTGCTGGGTTTGGAGACTCCAAACGAGGCTGTGTGCCACAGACAGAAACTCTCGGTCACAGGCCAGGTGAGCCCAGAGCACGGCCAGAGACCAGGGAGATGGGAGTGATTGACCCCTTTTCTCTGAGGGCACACTAAGGAGTGGGGCCCCAAGCTCTCGGGTCCTCTGGGCTGGAGATTGGTAGGCTGCCATTTTCATTCCCGTCCTCCAGAGCTCTAAGAAAAGCGTTCAGGGAATAAAAATTCCCAAGAGTGAACTCAAGCAGATTTCTTAGCCTGGCCCCTGGCAAGGGCAGTGCAATTCTGCCTCAGGCAAAGACATTTGAGAATCACTACAACAGGCTCCTCCCCCAGAAGATTCCCAAGAACAACCTGCCAATACCAAGCTCACTGATCAAGGAGAAGAGCAGAACTCCAGAGCTAGGGAAAAGCAATGCATGGAATTCATGGCTCTCTCCCCATGATCCTTTAGTCTTGCAAAGTTAAATTAAATTTTTTAAATTGTTTTTTCTTATTCTAATTCTTTTAACTTTTGCGCTCTCCTCTTTTAACATTTATTTAACTAGTTTATCTTAACAATATCTTTCTAAAAAATCTTTTTAAACCTTCATTATTATAGTCATATTTTATCCTTCATTGTATTTAACCTTATTTTTTGTATACATATAGGGTTTTTTTTTTCTAAAAAAATTTGGGATACAATTTCTTCTAATAGATCAAAATATACCCTAAATCTAGCACAGGGGTTTGGTCTAGTCTCCAGCCTGAGCACATTCTCTCCCTGCCCCCCCATCCTTTTTTTTTCTTCTTTCTTTTTCCAACCAACTTGTCTTATCAATTCCCTTTTTAGAATTTTTTTTTAATGTTCATCTTTACAGTAATATTCCATCCCTTCATTGTGTTTACCCTTATTTTTGTGTATATATAAGCTTTACTTTCTTTAAAATTTTGGGGGGCAGTTTCATCTAAGAGACCAAAATACACCCAAAATCAAGTGGGTGGCTCTGTTCTATTCACCAGTCTAATATATATATATATATATATATATATATTTTTTTTTTATTTGTTTTTACCCTCTTTCTTGTCCCCCCAGTATTAGGTCTCTTCTGATTTGGTTAGCATACATTTTTCCAGGGTCTTTGACCCCTTTTAGTATTTTATTCTCTCATTCATACATTATTATCTGGATAAAATGACAAGGTGGAAAAACTCACCACAAAAAAAAAAAAAAAAAGAACAAGAGGCAGTACTAATGGCTAGGGACCTAATCAATAAAGACATTGGTCATATGTCAGATCTAGAGTTCACAATGACAATTCTCAAGGTGCTAGCTGGGATCAAAAAAGGCATGGAGGATATAAGAGAAACCCTGTCTGGAGAAATAAGATCCCTTTCTGCAGAAATAGAAGAACTAAACTCTAACCAAGCTGAAATCAAAAAAGGTATTAATGAGGTGCAATCAAGAATGGAGGCTCTTACTGCTAGGAAAAATGAGGCAGAAAAGAGAATTAGTGATATAGAAGACCAAATGATGGAGAATAAAGAAGCTGAGCAAAAGGGAGACAAACAACTACTGGACCATGAGGGGAGAGTTTGAGAAATAAGTGATACCATAAGATGAAACAGTAATAGAATAATTGGGATTCCAGAAAAAGAAGAAAGAGAGAGGGGGGCAGAAGGTATATTGGAGCAAATTATAGTAGAGAATTTCCCTAATATGACAAAGGGAACAAGCATCAAAATCCAGGAGGCACAGAGAAACCCCCTCAAAATCAATAAAAATAGGTCCACACCCTGTCATCTAATAGTAAAACTTACTAGTCTTAATGAAAAAAAAGAGAAAATCCTGAAAGCAGTGTGGGACAAGAACTCTGTGACATACAATGGTAGAAATATTAGATTGGCAGCAGACTTACACACAGAGACCTGGCAGGCCAGAAAAAAAAAAAAAAACTGGCATGATACATTCAGAGCACTAAATGAGAAAAATCTGCAGCCAAGAATACTATATCCAGCTAGGCTATCATTGAAAATGAAGGAGAGGAGACCTGGGTGGCTCAGTGGGTTAAGCCTCTGCCTTCAGCTCAGGTCATGATTCCAGGGTCCTGCAATCGAGTCCTGCATCAGACTCTCTGCTCCGCAGGGAGCCTGCTTCCCCCCTCCCCTCTCTCTGCTTGCATCTCTGCCTACTTGTGATCTCTGTCTGTCAAATAAATAAATAAATAAATATTTTTAAAAAAAGAAAAAAGAAAATAGAAAGAGAGATAAAAACCTTCCAGGACAAACAAAAACTAAAAGAATTTGCAAACACCACACCAGCCCTATGGAATATTGAAAGGGGTCCTCTATGCAAAGAGAGAGACTGAAAGTAACAGACCAGAAAGGAACAGAGACAATATACGGTAACAGTCACCTTAAAGGCAATACAATGGCACTAAATTCACATCTTTCAATAGTTACCCTGAATGTAAATGGGCTAAATGCCCCAGTCAAAAGACACAGGGTATCAGAATGGATAAAAAAACAAAACCCATCAATATTCTATCTGCAAGAAACTCAGTTTAGACCCAAAGATACCCCCAGATATAAAGTGAGGGGGTAGAATACCATTTAACATGCTAATGGACATCAAAAGAAAGCTGGGGTGGCAATCCTTATATCAGATAAATTAGATTTTAAGCCAAAGACTATAAGAAGAAATGAGGAAGGAAAATATATCATACTTAAAGGGTCTGTCCAACAAGGAGATCTAACAATTTTCAATATCTATGCCCCTAACATGGGAGCAGCCAGCTATGTAAACCAATTAAAAAAACAAAATCAAAGAAACACATTGAGAATAATACAATAATAGTGAAGGACGTTAACACCCCCACTCACTGAAATGGACAGATCATCCAAACAAAAGATCAACAAGGAAATAAAGGCCTTAAATGACACACTGGACCAGATGGACATCACAGATATATTCAGAACATTCCATCCCAAAGCAACAGATTACACATTCTTCTCCCGTGCACATGGAACATTCTCCAGAATAGATCACATCCTGGGTCATAAATCAGGTCTCAACCAGTACCAAAAGATTGGGATCATTCCCTGCATATTTTCAGACCACAATGCTCTGAATCTAGAATTCAATCGCAAGAGGAAAGTTGGAAAGAACTCAAATACATGGAGTTTTTAAAGAGCACCCTACTAAAATTTGAATGAGTCAACCAGGAAATTAAAGAAGAATTGAAAAAATTCATGGAAACAAATGAAAATGAAAACACAATTGTTCAAAATCTGTGGGACACAGCAAAGGCAGCTCTGAGAGGAAAATATATAGTGATATAAACCTTTCTCAAGAAATAAGAAAGGTCTCAAGTACACAACCTAACCCTACACCTAAAGGAGCTGGAGAAAGAACAGCAAAGAAAGCCTAAACCCAGCAGGAGAAGAGAAATAATAAAGATCAGAGCAGAAATCAATGAAATAGAAACCAAAAGAACAGTAGAACAAATCAAGGAAACTGGGAGCTGGTTCTTTGAAAGAATTAATAAGATTGATAAACCCCTGGCCAGACTTATCAAAAAGAAAAGAGAAAGGACCCACATTAATAAAATCATGAAGGAAAGAGGAGAGATCACAACCAACACCAAAGAAATACAAACAATTATAAGAACATATTATGAACAACTGTATGCCAGCAAACTGGACAAATTTGAAAGAAATGGATGCCCTCCTAGAGACATATAAACTACCAAAAGAGGTGCTTGCTGAGAATAAATGTTCTCTAATTGGAAACTAGTGTTTTTGCACAGTCAGGTGGTTTTATTTGCATAGTTTTTATTAATCTATATTTTTCTCACATGTAGGCATCTCTGTCCAGACTTTCTATAATTTTTTAATATTTTTTCACCCCTTCTTATTTAAACATTTCATTGTACATATTATCAGCTTAGCTCTTGAAGGCACTTGAGTTTGCTAATCCTGGTATAATATAGCTAGTTCAAATGGGTAGAGAGTTACCTCAAGACATTTTATTGAAATAATCCATCAAAACAATAAAATAATGTTACCTTCACCTAGATGAAACCCTCATACATACTAGGTTCTTTAGGTTATTCTTTTAAAGTCATTTCTCTGCCTTTCTTACTCTAGCACCAAACCTTCAGGATTGTTTTATTACTAAGTTATTTTTAAATATCTGCTAATGTAAGTCATCATTTATTACTGTTCAATTTTATGGTTTTATTGGCTAATTTTACATGAATATTTTTCTAGTGGACTTTGAAATCATTTTTGTCAAGTTTTGAAAATACTGTTGGAATTTTAATTGGAATTACATAAAATCTGTAGTTAATTTGGGGAGATCTGACACCTTATTAATTCCTATTCCTGGAGTTGTTCTCACTTTTTTTTTTAATTAGAGTTACTAGAGATTTTATAGTCAGTCTTTTCCAAAAAACAGTCCTTGCATTCATTTAACCAATCTACTAAAGAATTGTTGTATTATTCTTCTCCATTTCATATTTTCTGTGCCTTCCCTAGATTTATCTATTTGCCACATTTTCAGTTTCTTGAATTGAACATTTAGCTAATTTATTTCCATTCTTTGTGTTTGATGTTAAACCATTTAAGGATATATGATCCCTTCTGAGTACATCTTTATTTTTTTTCAATCCATCACTGTCTAAGAGGACCTAACTAACGTGGAGGGTATGAGCACCTGTTTTGCTAGAAAAGGTTTATTTTCAAGGAAACAGTAACATGAGAGACTTAAAGCAAGGAGCCAAGAAATCTAGGTCAGGTTTAGTTCAAAATGATATCTGGCAAACAAACCAAGAGGCAGCCTCTCCTAGTCATCTAAAAAAGTAACAAGGAAAAAATATGAAAAAGTACAAACTCTCAGCCCTAAAAACTAAGACTGACATACAATTACCAGTATCTGTAGAGGATTTCCAACTGAGTT
This sequence comes from Enhydra lutris kenyoni, assembly GCF_002288905.1. Lineage (NCBI taxonomy): Eukaryota > Metazoa > Chordata > Mammalia > Carnivora > Mustelidae > Enhydra > Enhydra lutris. The sequence continues at coordinate 3,667,826 of NW_019154149.1, read as the reverse complement.
AGACTAGAAAGAGTTGGGGGAGGGATCTCACTGGCCTTTCATGTTTTATCTTGGGAAACAAGGGAGAACATTACATCTCAAAGAAGAAAAGAATGTTACATCTTCATGATGCTATGTGCTCTTATTCCCAAATATAGGATCCATACCTACTAGAAAACTAAACAGCTGACCTTGGGTTTTAAATCAGATAATTTCAAAGACTTAAAAATAGAGCTACCCTATGACCTGGCAATTGTACTATTGGGTATCTACCCCAATGTTCATAGCAGCAATGTCCACAATAGCCAAACTGTTGAAAGAGCCAAGATGCCCTTCAACAGATGAATGGATAAAGAAGATGTGGTCCATATACACAATAGAATATTACTCAGCCATCAGAAAGGATGAATACCCAGCTTTTGCATCAACGTGGGTGGGACTGGAGGAGATTATGCTGAGTGAAATAAGTCAAGCAGAGAGACTCAATTATCATATGGTTTCACTTACTTGTGGAACATAAAGAACAGCATGGAGGACATTAGGAGAAGGAAGGGAAAAATGAAAGGTGGGGGAATCAGTGGGGGAGAGGAACCATGAGAGGCTGTGGACTCTGAGAAACGAACTGAGGGTTTTAGAAGGCAGCAGGTTCGGGGATGGGTGAGCCTGGTAGTGGGTATTAAGAAGGACATGTATTACATGGAGCCCTGGGTGTTATATACAAACAATGAATCTTGGAACACTACATCAAAAACTAATGACATACTATATGGTGACTAACATAATATAATAATAATAAAAAATAAGGAAGAGAAAAAAATATTAAAAAACTAAAAGAACTAAAAGATGAACCAAAAAGATGAAAAAATAATAAAGCAGATAATTTCAAAATAAAATGGGTTCATTGTTCTAAAGACTCAGGAAATACTTAAATTTGGTGAAGATCTACAAAAGGAACTAGAAGAATTATTTTTTTAGATCAAATTAAATCTCATTTGGATCCCCCATCTTGTCAGACTACTAAGAAATTTAATTTCCTTCACTCCTAGGAACGTCTATCTTCTTAGTCCTGAACCAGAACACAGGATTCTTCTGCAACACCTCTACAATGCGCAAAACCACAGTTGCCATCATTTTTATGCTCACAGTGATCCTTCTTATGTCCAGATCCTGTTTATGTCCTTCCCATGCTGAGATAAAAACATGGTCCTTGGGTCCAGTCTCCTTAATTGCTCCAACTATTTCCCCAGAGCTCTGTAACTAAGTTGCATGCAACTTCCAGATCAGGTCACAGTTCCTCTCTCTTCCCAAATCTGGGGGATGTTTTCTCAAATACATTCTCCTTACTCACTTCCCACCTCTCTTCATTGTTCTTTTAAATAAACTTGGACTTTTATGAAAGATATTTACTTTGGGCTGTTTCTGTCTTTAGTCCTATAAAAACATTTGAACTTAAGGGGCACCTGGGTGGCTCAGTCAGTTAAGCATCTGACTCTTGATTTTGGCTAAGGTTATGATCTCAAGGTCATGAGACAGAGCTCCACCTCAAGCTTGCTTAAGATTCTCTCTTTCCCTCTCCCTCTGCCCCTCCCCCATGCCCATCCCCACACGCACTCTCTCTCTAAAATAAACAAAAACAAAAAATATTTGAACTTAAGAATTACCAAGGGAGAGATTTTGGATTCCTGTATAGGACAGAGGGAAAGGTAAATTATGAAAAGGACAACACAAACAAACATCTTATGAGCAACACATGATATAAATTCAAACAATGGAATATTATAGAGCGACAAGAATGAGTGAACCACAACTACACACCTCAGCGTGGATACCTCTCAAAGATATAATATTGAGCAAAAGAAGTCAAACACAAAAGACCGCATGCCATATCATTATAGTTATGTAAAGTACAAAGATAGGCAAACTAATCTATGCTGTTAGGAGTTAGGATAGTGTGCACAAGTGACAGAAAGTAGGTCCTAGGATATTGACGTTCTTCTGTATCTTTAGCTGGGTGCTTGTTATGCAAGTTTGTTCCACTTTGAAAACTTCTTTGAGATGTACAATTATGCACTGTACATTTTTCTGTATTTTTATCATACTTCAAGAAAAAAAGTCTAAAAAAACTAATGCATATTCATTAAAAATTTAAAGAAAATATATAGAAGAAATTTTAATTTTAAAAAGCCATAATCCTGGGGTGCCTGGGTGGCTCAGTGGGTTAAAGCCTCTGCCTTCGGCTCAGGTCATGATTCCAGGGTCCTGGGATCGAGCCCCACATCTGGCTCTCCACTTGGCAGGGAGCCTGTTTCCTCCTCCTCTCTCTCTCTCTCTCTCTCTGCCTGCCTCTCTGCCTACTTGTGATCTCTGTCAAATAAATAAATAAATCTTTAAAAAAAAAGCCATAAGACTTCCACTAGAGATAACTATTAAGATATTTTTATTTGATTCCTTCCAGTATCCTTTGGGAGTGCAGACACACACAAACTCACATGCAAATGTGTACATAGCTATTTGTGTGTGTGTGCACACATGTGTATTATAGACATATAAATTCATTCAAAAAATACGTATTGAGTACCAACCAGCTAATGTTCTGGACCAGGGGTTGGCAAACTATGGCCTGTAGGCCAAATCCAACCTGCCACCTGCTTTTGTAAATAAAATTTTGTTTTGTTTTGTTTTTCAAAGATTTTGTTTGAGAGTGGGAGAGAAAGAGAGACAGAGAAAGAGCATATGTTGGGGGAGGGACAGAGGTAGAGGGAGAAGGGGCTCAAACCCAGGACCTTGGGATGATGACCCAAGCCAAAGACAGATGCTTAACCAACTGAGCCACCCAGTTGCCCCCTATTTTTGTAAATAAAGTTTTATTGAAACATAACATTTTCATTTTCATACTCATTGACTTACATATTGTCTACGACTGCTTTTTTGCTACAATGGAAAAGTTAAGTAATTGTGGCAGAGACTGTATGGCTTTGCAAAGCCTAAATTATTTAATATCAGGCTCTTTAACCTCCCCTCCCAAAAGGCTAACTTCTAACCTACACTCCAAAGACACAATAGTGAACAAAGTGGTCTTGGCATCTTAGGATTTACAGTCTAATGAGGAATATAGACAACAAACGATAAGTCCATAATGTAACATCTGGTTGTGGTACATACTGTGAATAAAGACAAATAAGAATGCAGAGTGTGCTGAAGGGCATGGTTTTCGATGTAGGAGTCAGAGAAAGAGTGGAGCAGATCCCTGAAGGAAGTGGAGTTAGCCACGTAAATATCTGAGGCAACAGCAATCAAGGCAAAGGATAAAGCACATGCATTGTCCTGAAGGTGACATGCACCTGGTGTGTTTAGAATAGAGCATGTAGGATTAGAGTATGTAGGATTGGAGTGCAACCAAGAAAAGAGTAGCAGGAGAGGAGGATGGAGAGGAAGGCAGGGACCAGGACAAGAAGGGTTCTGCAGGCCACAGTATTAAGTTTGGGTTCAATTCCAAGTATGGTAAGTAGCAGAGAAGCGACGTGATCAGACTTACAAATATTTGTATATTTATCAATATTTGTGCACTAGTTATTACACAGCAGTGAAAAGCATGAAGTCTTGGAGTATAACACAAACTTATTCAAATCCTGGCTTTGCCACTTGCTATATGAATGACCATGGACATGTTATAGGACTTCTTTAGGCCTCATTTTCCTTAAATGCATAATGGAATTAACAAGGTCTACATCATATGATTGTTATAAAATGCTTAGCCCAATCTTTGGCATATAATAGTTCTATAAATGGTGGCAATGGATATAACTTGTCTGTATCTATGAGATGTAATGAAAACATACACAAACATTCTCAAAACTCCAAACATAGGAGGCAGTATGCACAGTGGTTGAAAGGGAAGACATTACAGTCAGGTGGTTGGAGTCCAAATTTGGCTCCACCTTTTATTAGTTGTTTGATCTTTTGTAAGTCACTTAACCTCTCTGGGACACCATTTCTTCAAATATAAAATACAGAAAGTTATGGTGTTTGCATCAAAGGATTTGTTTTGAAGATTAAAGGAATAAACACACGTAAAGTTCTTAAGGACATTACTACCTGGTATAAGGGAAGTACCATGCATAGGGCAGCCACTAGTAAATATAGTACCTTGGCACATAGTAGTAAAAGGTACTCCTTCTTCAAGATAATTTTAACTGTTAGAAAATTATTCTAATACACTGATTTTGCTAGAATAAGATACTTTACTATTATTTTTTAAATTATTATTTGAAATGAAGTGTAAGATGGTATTTTAATTTGTATTTCTTTATTCATTAAATTATTTTTCCTTATACTCTGGCTGCTTATCAATAATTTGTTGTCATATCTGTTAATTATCTTTCATGCTTTTTTTAAAATCTATTTTTCTGCAGTGGTTTCTCTTGTGTTCCCTACTAATTTGTAACAACTCTGTCTATATTAGGGTATTAACTCTTAGTCATGTCCCTGACAAATATTTCCCCCAGATTTCTTGTAACTTAATATGCTAATATCTGCATAATAATTAAAGAATCAATCATTCCAAACAGAGGGTTTTTTTTTTTTTAAGTACTTTGGCAGAGCTAGAGCAAAACGTTTTATAAGGTGGGGGTGGCAGGGATGGAGACAGTGAATATAGAATGGAGAGAGAAAATTATGCAAAATACTGTCACATGTTAAACCTGTATGCTTAGTAACGAGGTTTGGATTTTATTCTGCAGGGAACGAGAGACCCAAGAAGAATGTTAAACCAGGAAGTGGCATGCTTAAGACTGAGATCATCCCGGCAGCAGTGTGGAAAATAGATTGGTAGGGGGGCTAAAATGTTCCCAGCATAGGTTAATCTGTCTCTCAGTACAGCAGCTGTTCACAGTAGCAAAAACAACCAATAAACAAGAGAGCATCCCCCAGGTGGTGGCTAATGAATGGAGTGGGGCCAGAGGACAACTCTGCTTCCTGTCAGCCGCCATGTTCAGCAGTGCCAGTTAGGCCTATAGAGCAATTGCAGTAGTATCAGTGGTGTCTGTACCAAGTGCAGCAATTACAGCAACAAGCCATCAGGCGAGATGGGACATGGGATCATCTCTGCATTAGCCAGTGCACAAGCAGGAAGGACTAAAGCAAAAAGAAAATTCTTGTTAGGCTCTTGAAACATGATAGTAGAGATTCTGAGGTCCAATGACTTTGAGGAGTTCTCCTAAAACAGTCTTTGATATAGCTTTAGCCACACTATATGGATTCTCAGATGTACTGATCTCAACACTATTATTTTTTAAATGGTCTATATTAGAGTTTTGATTTTCTTATTGTCTCAATTTCCTTAGGAATGCCTTTAAATTTGTCATTTTCATAGTTCATTCGTTTGCTGACAAGAATCTGGTCTCTACTATTTATATTTGTAACTTACTGGTTTTGTGACTTAATAAACGACCAGCTTTGCTAAGATTTTATGCTTGCTTAAGAAGAAAGGATGTTTTCCACTTGTCAGATGAGTCTGTCATATCTGGTATCAATTTAGTAAATCCAGTAACTCTTATTCTGAATTAAATGTCCAACTTTATACTTTTAATCTTCTTTAATCACTTTTTTGGGAGTATTCTTCTGTAGACTGCATGTAGCTGGATTTTATATCCTGACCTAGCCTAATGAATTTTAATTTTAAATGGTGAATGTGGGTGCCTGGGTGGCTCAGTGGGTTGACCTCTGCCTTCGGCTCAGGTCATGATCTCAGGGTCCGCATCGGGCTCTCTGCTCAGCAGGGAGCCTGCTTTCCTCTCTCTCTCTCTCTCTCTCTCTGCCTGCCTCTCTGCCTACTTGTGATCTCTCTCTGTCAAATAAATAAATAAAATATTTTAAAAAATAATAAATGGTGAATGTATCTAGTATATATTGTATTATCAAGTGTTCCCTGTTTTTCAGTGTTTTCTTGCTCATTATTTGTCTACAATCTTCTGCTTTTACGGTATGTTTTTTCTTTTAGTCTTCTCCATCCCTCAATTAATTTAGAAGGTAGAGAACAACCTTTTAATTCAACTAGCTCTTATTTTAGCTTTTGAAATGCATATTTAAGCCTCCATTTATCTAATTACAAACATTAATAAGACATTTCTAATGCTTCCCCTAGGTATATTGAGGAAATTAGCACATTCACTTTTCACCAACCCCCTCCCCACCAAGATCTCACACTTCCCAGTTTTTGTTGCTCTAATCTGGAAATTTTGTCCCAGTTACATATTATTATTATATTACTTTTCCATTATCTATGTTCTCTTTCAAGCACTATATTTGCATTGTTTTATAATGATATTTACATATTAATTTGGATTTAAACCTATATTTATCATTTCTCATTTAGCTGACTTAACTCCTCAAGATATTTTTCCCAAGAAGCACATATCCTGACTTTTTCCATCTACAGATAACCTGATTTTTTGCTTAGATGCTTGTAGAATTCTCTCTTCATCCTCAAATATCAGAATTTTCACCAAGAATATAGTAGATGTGGATTGTATTTCATTAATTATACCTCATCTACGGTTAGCCCTTTTGAGCTCCAGATGCAGCTCTTCTGTTCAATAAAAAGGTCTTCAATTATATCCTTACAACATAATTCAAATGTCTAAATTTTATCCTCCTTCAGGTATGAATAAAGTCACATTTATTTTAGCTCTAATTCCTTTTTTTTAAGATTTTATTTATTTATGAGAGAGAAAGAGAGAGAGTGTGTGCTGGAGCACGTGCATTAGCAGGGAAAGAGGAGGGGGAAAGGGAGAAACAGACTCCAGGCTGAGCAGGAAGCCTAATGTGGGCCTCCATCCCAGGACCCCGGGATCATGACCTGAGCCAAAGGCAGATGTGTAAACCACTGAGACACCCAGGTGCCCCAATTTTAGCTCTAACTCCTATTACCAAATATAGGCATATGCTTCCTCCCTCTGAGTTGGAATTAGTTTGGCGGAGTGTCCCATGGCCAGGTTCTTTGGACTTTAAAGCATCAATGTTTACTGACACAGAGCTGCCAATTTACACAGCCTCTCTGTCCTGTTTCACAACGACAATTATAACACTAGGCACATCAGTGATTACCACTCATCTTCCACACAACTTACCATCTGGAGTCTGAGTCCTTTAGAAACGACTGTATGTATCTAGCCCATCGTATTCCATGTCCCAAAGACTACAAGTATGTATCTCTAGCCTGGACTTCTTTACAGAACTTCAGATATCTAGATCTAGCTGCACACTGATATCACAATGGAATCTAAGAATATTGAAGCTGGAAATGTACTTGGAGATCAATAACTTTTACAGAAAAAGAAGCCTAAGTAGGTGAGAGGACATTTTCTCAAGTTAACATTCATAAAATTCACAGAAGAAGGAGAAACTATTCTTTCAAATCCTAGCTCTTAAGAGCCAGGTCTAATGCTATTTCCAAAACATAGTTCTAAAATAATGCTGTTCCCAAATAAGAAGTTTCTACCTTCTCTGCAATCATTCCCTTTAAAAGATGTGTCTACCATTCTGCTAAACCATATCACCTGGCATATGACCTTCATGTCTGAGAAGATCTTAGAGAAATATCAAATAGAAGAACCACTTAAGAAAGAGATAAGAAAAAGGAATATGGGCATCTGCTGCAGTAGTCTGGAAAATGATCCCAAAAGATATCAGTTCTTTATCAATATCTACATATTGCCTTATAGACATTGTCTTACTTGGGAAAGGGTCTTTTCAGATGTGGTTAAGTTAAAGATCTATCCTGGGAGACACCATTTAGATTTATTTAGTTCTAGAATACATTTTACTATGGTAAGAAATTACCAAGAGTATGGAAAGGGACTCTATCGTGAACACCTTGGTATAGGCTGTGAGTGTCCTATGGCGACTGTGCCATGGCTAATTACCAAATGCAACTGCTATAGACTGAATGTCTAGGTCCCCACAAAATTCATATATGGAAGCTTAATCCCTAATGTCATGGTATTCGGGGGTAGGGCTTTGGGGAGGTAATTAGGTCATGAGGGTAGAGCCTTCGTGATGAAATTAATGCCCTTATACAAGATGAAGAAACAAAGGATTTCTCTCCTTGCTTTCTACCATGTGAGGATACAGTAAGAAGACAGCCATCTTTAAATAAGGAGGTGGGTCCTTAACAGACACTGGATCTGCTAGCACCCTGATCTTGGACTTTTCAGCATTCACAATGGTAAGAAATAAATGCTTGTTGTTTAAGTCACCTAGTCTATGGTAATTTGTTATAAACAGCGTGAACTAAGTCAACAACCAATGACCACATACTATAGTACAAATGAAGCAACAGGGCAGCAAGGAAGGAGGTTGCTAGATATGAAATTTTGGAAAACATACAGAAAAATTTAATCTCACAAAACAAACTGAGGGTTGCTGGGGGGAGGGGGATTGGAGAAGGGGGGTGGGGTTATGGACATTGGGGAGGGTTTGTGCTATGGTAAGTGCTGTGAAATGTGTAAACCTGGCAATTCACAGACCTGTACCCCTGGGGATAAAAATATATTACATGTTTATAAAAAATAAAAAATTAAAAAAAACATACAGAAAAGTTATCTTGGGAAACTGGAATCCATTGAATCTTCTGGTTTTGCCCCAGTATGCACCAATTTACACTTCAGAAGTCAAAGTGCTTTTCTAAAAGGAAACCTAAAATCCAATTAATACAGAATTATAGAATGTTGGCTCCTGAAAGCACTACTAGAGATGGTTTAGGTTACCATGTCATTTTAAAATTGGAAACTGAGGGGCGCCTGGGTGGCTCAGTGGGTTAAAGCCTCTGCCTTCGGCTCAGGTCATGATCCCAGGGTCCTGGGATTGAGCCCCACGTCGGGCTCTCTGCTCAGCAGGGAACCTGCTTCCCCCTCTCTCTCTGCCTGCCTCTCTGCCTACTTGTGATCTCTGCCTGTCAAATAAATAAATAAGATCTTTAAAAAATAAAATGAAATTGGAAACTGAGGTTCATAAGGGTAAATTAATTTGTCTAATGTCACCTAGTTAGTTTACTGCAGCTCTGGAGAGAGTAATTAGGTCCCCTAACTTATAGCTCGGTATTTTGTTGACCTCATTCTAAAATACGAAAGACAAGGAATATGAGACATGGTCTCATAAATGTTCTATGTCACTGGATCTCATGATGTCATCTTATTTTGAATTTAATTTCCTCATTTTGTTTCAGATATGTACAGCTCTATGAGCTCCCATCCCAATATGGTAGAAGGATAAGGGTCACAAGACAGTCAACTAACTGGATGACCCATAACAATCTATTAGAAAGCTGAAAAGCCTTCTCTCCGTTAGACACAATTATAGTCTGCTAATTCAGCTATTTATTCACTTCAAATTTTGGCAACTAGCTTGCTATATAGTATTTTATATCACTGATAAGTTTTGGAGTAGTATTTATTTGCTGAAAACAAGGTATTAGGAAAATACAATTCTCCCCCTTGGTGGTAAACCAGGGGTCAAATTTCCAGCTTTTACAAAGGAATGTTATAATTATAGCAATTAATCTACAAACAAAAATGGACAAACAGAAATTTTGCCATAAAATGATCCGTCCTTTGGACTATTCATGTAATAAGTTTACTGTAGGATCCAAAGATGAAGAGTAGATAAACTGAATCTGGACAAAGTTTGCACAGCAAAAATAATGGTTTTAGTCAATAGCTGAACACATTTGTTTGTCAAGAAAAAAAAACAAACATATGCCGTCCCTAACTCCTGAATCTTATTATGACTAAATTCTGTATGTCCTTACATATATTAACTATCCAGTGGTAGCAGCCTTTAGGCAAAATTCTCCATGTTTCCATACATTGAGCTATTTCCTAGAAGAACTTTTTTTCCTCATCCCCTACTTTCCATTTTCCTCTTTACCTTGCCCAGGGCTGAAGTAGGACAGGACTGTGAAGAAAGGACTGATCATGAAGTAGGGAAAAGCCATGAACTACCACAGATACCACTTTGTAGTCTAAAATCACAAGCAATTCCATCACAGTTCCAAGCCTTCACTCCACTCTCCTTTCCCTCACCTCCTGACCAGTCAACTCCAATCATGCTATTTACCTCAAAACCCAAATTCCTTTCTTAAAAAAAAAGTTCCTAAATCATCAGTTCCAGTTTTAATAATAGCAGTTATTAAAAAGACAATTACCATTATAAAGATAGTTACCATATATGAAATATCTAGTATATTACTGGTTCTATTAAGAACTTTTAAATGCATTATCTGATTTAATACTCACTATGATATTCTGAGGTAGATATCATCCTTATTTGGTATTATTAAACCATATATATTAGTTTCCTGTGACTGTTATAACATATTACCACAAAATTGGTGACTTTAAACAACAAAACTTTAGTCTCTCACAATTCTGGGAACCAAAAGTCTGAAGTCAGTATCACTAGAATGGAATCAAGGTGTTGTTGGCAGGGCCATGTTCCCTTGGGTGGGTATACTGGAGAATCTACTTTTTATCTTTTCCAGTTTCTCCTGGCTACCAACACTCTTTGGCTTTGTGCCCTCATCACTCAATTTCTATTTCCATGGTCATATTTCTTTTTCCTCTTCTGTCAGTCATCAAATATCCCTCTTCCTAGTTTTTATAAGGACACATGTGGTCGTATTAAGGGCCTACCTGGATAATCCAGGATAATCTTACTGTCTCAAGATCCTTTATTTAATCACATCTGCAAAGTCAGTAGTTACAGGAAGGGAAATAGGTAGGAAAATTCCTGGACTCAACAGCACAAAAAGAAAGACTCGTACTTGGAAGTAGAGGACTCAAAAAAATAGAGGGTTTCATCCTCCTAGAATCCTTCTTGTGCCTGCTCCTAGCCTCCACCCTCCTGCAAACATATCCAGTATTTTATAGGCAGAGGTGTACTCACCTTCACAACTATATTTTAAGAAGATTTTGGTTAATAAGTGGTATAGGTTGAATTGTACTCCCCAAAATACTATGTTGAAGTCCTAAACCCAAGTATCTCAGAATCTGAACCTATTGTGAAATTGGGTTATTGCAGATATAATTAGATACATTAAGATGAGGTATTAATGAATTAGGATTGGCCCTAATCCAAAATGACTGGTGTCCTTATAAAAAGGGCATAAATGTAAAGAGAAAGAGGCACAAACAGAGAGAAAATGATGTGAAGACACAGGGATAATACAATTTACAAACAAATGAATGCCAAAGATTGCCAGAAAACTACCAGAAGCTAGGAGAGTGGCATAGAAAAGATTTTCCCTCACAGCCCTCAGAAGAAACTGCTCACAGCCTAATTTCAGATCTTTAGTTTTCAGAACTGCAAGACAATAGATTTCTGTTGTTTAAGCTACCCAGTTCACAGTACTTTGCTACAGCATCCAGAGCAAATGAACATAGTGCAGTTTGATTAATTCTTTTCATAAAGACTTTTTGAGCATCTACCATTGGTCAGGTAATGAAGACACAGCCAAGAACAAGATCAAGTTCTTGACCCCATGGACTTCACATTCCAATGGCTGGAGAGACAATAAACCAATAAAAATAGATTACATCAGTTGGTGATAAGTTCTGTGTTGGGGAAAAAGCAAATTAAATAGATGGAGGAATGAGAGAATGCTATTTTCTATATGTTGGTCATTGAGGTCTCTGGCAGAGTGAAAGATGCCTGAATGAAAACAAACCAAGTAGATGCTGTTAAGAACATTTCAGGGTAAAAGAAAACGACATATAGAAACACAGTGAGTGAGTGTGCTTAGCATGCTTGAGGAACAGCAAATAACTAGAATGGAATAAAAAGAGAAAGAGATGTAGGAAGATGACATCACAGAAATATGTAGAGGCCAGACCAATAAGGACCAAGGTATAGTGGGAAGCTATTGACAATCTTTGGGTTGAAAGACAGCATGTGCTTACATATTTTAAAAAGATTTCAAGGTACTGTGGGGAGAAGAAATAGCAAAGTTTCAAGGATGTGGGCAAAGGCACAGGGATGTAAGCAAAAAGACCATGTAAGAAGGCTACGGCAATAAGCCAAGTGAGATATGATTATGGATTAAGACAGGACAGTAATAAGGGACCTGATGACAAGTGGTTGCATTTGGGTCATGTTTTCAAAGTACAGTGTAATAGATACTAAAGTGTCCTACCTAAATCCCCTCTTCAGAGCCAATGCACTCATTTCCCAGTTACTGGGAATATAAATTGCTGAAGGCTCATAATTGTTTCCCCTACAGAAAATTTCCTCAGTCTCATGGAACTACTTTGCCCAGGATTACACCCTTCCAGGGGCCAGTCTGCAGAAAATGCCTGGAAGATACAGAGATATAAGGCCCTATTCATTCTCCTGATAAATATTCAGGTTGCTTCAAATTCCCCACTAATACAAAAAGTATAGAGGTGGACTGCTTTGTATATGTTCTTTGAATAACCTGTGTGGGAAATACTTTGGGATACATATCCAAAAGCTGAACTTTTTATTAGAAAAGACTTACTTTAAATTATGGCAGATTGGGGAAGAAGATGGCAGAGGAGTAGGGGACGCTAGTAAATTATGCCAGATTGCTCTATAGAATGACTACAATAAACTACCTTCATATCAGCAAAGCTTGAGGGGGTTCCATACTTATGTATTTCTGTCAATAATTGGTATTATGCTGCTTTCTAATTTTTGCAAGGTTAACAGGTATAAAAGGATATATCATTGCTGTCTTGTGTTCTGATTACTACAGGTTTTTTCTTTCAAAAATTTCAAGATGGCCATTTGTATGTCTTCATTAGAAGTGTCTGTTCATATCTTCTGCCCATTTTTTGATATGATTATCTGTTTTGTGTGTGTTGAGTTTGAGAAGTTCTTTATAGATCCTGGATATCAACCTTTTATCTGTACTGTCATTTGTAAATATCTTCTCCTATTCCGTGGGTTGCCTCTTTGTTTTGTTGACTGTTTCCTTTGCTGTGCAGAAGCTTTTGGTCTTGATGAAGTCCCAAAAGTTCATTTTTGCTTTTGTTTCCTTTGCCTTTGGAGACATATCTTGAAAGAAGTTGCTGTGGCTGATATCGAAGAGGTTACTGCCTATGTTCTCCTCTAGAATTCTGATAGATTCCTGTCTCACGTTGAGGTCTTTTATCCATTTCGAGTTTATCTTTGTGTACAGTGTAAGAGAAGGGTCGAGTTTCATTCTTCTACATATGGCTGTCCAATTTTCCCAGCACCATTTATTGAAGAGACTGTCTTTTTTCCACTGTATATTTTTTCCTGCTTTGTCAAAGATTATTTGACCATAGAGTTGAGGGTCCATATCTGGGCTCTCTACTCTGTTCCACTGGTCTATGCATCTGTTTTTATGCCAGTACCATGCTGTCTTGGTGATCACAGCTTTGTAGTAAAGCTTGAAATCAGGTAACGTGATGCCGCCAGTTTTATTTTTGTTTTTCAACATTTCCTTAGCAATTCGGGGTCTCTTCTGATTCCATACAAATTTTAGGATTATTTGCTCCAGCTCTTTGAAAAATACCGGTGGAATTTTGATCAGACACATGAAAAAATGTTCATCATCACTAGCCATTAGAGAGATTCAAATTAAAACCACATTGAGATACCACCTTACACCAGTTAGAATGGCCAAAATTAGCAAGACAGGAAACAACATGTGTTGGAGAGGATGTGGAGAAAGGGGAACCCTCTTACACCGTTGGTGGGAATGCAAGTTGGTGTAGCCACTTTGGAGAACAGTGTGAAGATTCCTCAAGAAATTAAAAATAGAGCTTCCCTATGACCCTGCAATTGCATTACTGGGTATTTACCCCAAAGATACAGATGTAGTGAAAAGAAGAACCACCTGTACCCCAATGTTTATAGCAGCAATGGCCATGGTCGCCAAACTGTGGAAAGAACCAAGATGCCCTTCAACGGACGAATGGATAAGGAAAATGTGGTCCATATACACTATGGAGTATTATGCCTCCATCAGAAAGGATGAATACCCAACTTTTGTAGCAACATGGACGGGACTGGAAGAGATTATGCTGAGTGAAATAAGTCAAGCAGAGAGAGTCAATTATCATATGGTTTCACTTATTTGTGGAGCATAACAAATAACATGGAGGACAAGGGGAGATGGAGAGGAGAAGGGAGTTGAGGGAAATTGGAAGGGGAGGTGAACCATGAGAGACTATGGACTCTGAAAAACAACCTGAGGGTTTTGAAGGGTCGGGGGGGTGGGAGGTTGGGGGAGCCAGGTGGTGGGTATTAAGGAGGACACGTATTGCATGGAGCACTGGGTGTGGTGCAAAAACAATGAATACTGTCACGCTGAAAAGAAATAAAAAATTTCAAGATGAATTTCAAGTAGGACTGAAATTTATAGATTGAGATTTAATTGCTCAACATTGTTCCATGCCACAAAGTCTTTAAAAATAAGCAAAAATTGGGGTACCTGGGTGGCTCACTTGGTTAAACCTCTGACTCTTGATTTCAGCTCAGGTCATGATCTTGGGGTCCTGGGATCGAGCCCCAGGTCAGGCTCCTTGCTCAGTGGGGAGTCTGCTTGAGATTCTCTCTCTCCCCCCTCTCTGTCCCCACTCCCCACTCACGTGCATACTCTCTCCCAAATAAATAAATAAATCTTTTTAAAATGTAGGTAAAAACTGAGGAATTAATCCAGTTTTCAAAATAAAATGGTGAAAAAAAAATCTGAGGTACCAACATTCTCAAAAGTTACAAAATAAAGGTACAGGAGCCTTAGCTAAATGACCCTGTCACAGAATTGCAATGATGAGAACCACATGATCCAGTAAAAATAAAAAAATACAAGTATTAGAAGGACATAAATTTATCAATGGTTCACTAATAATAAAATAGGAAAATGGATAGTTGATATCATCCTATGAAAGGTAGAAAATGATGAAGAGAACATCTGAGGAAAAGTAAAAGTGATAATTGGTGGAAACACTTTGTCATTTGGATAGGTCAACTGAAGACAAAAACCTAACAGCTGGGAACCATTTGAAATGAAAGAAAGTGTGCACTACTTATCATGATAAGTACCATGAATTGGATGCAGTGCCTTCATTTTTAGATGGATTTAAAGCTTTACAAAATGCTACATTTATTACTTTAAAATAATATTTCAATAAAAATCATAGCATTGTTGTGGTAATGTGTCTAATGTTCTCATTATCAGACTCATCACTGCAACTCTGCAATAAGTACTCTGGCCTCTTCTGATCAAGGTCATGCAGAAGGCAGGAAAAAAAACATCATCGGTGCAATCAAATAAGCTCTTGCCATTTCTGTGTCACATACTTCTTCTGTAGGATAAATTCATATGGAGACCTGAGAGTCTTACAGGATATTTATAAGAAAAGATGTGGCACTATCCACTAAAAAAACCGCCCCGACTTTAAATCCCCTTGGGGCACATTGTATTTTTACTACGTATTTTATGATTATTTTCTAGAAAACAGAAAAATTGTTACCATTTAACTTTTATAATTTTTGTAACTAGTAAGCCATTTTCTTTACTATTCTAAACATATGTCAGTATAAATACCATGAGAATGAAAATTAATATTCTGGAGAAAAACTGGGACTCCCCATTGTATTCCTTTTCTAAAACTTGCTTTTAAGCTACATTTATTTTTACTAATAGAAGGAAATACTGACAGACAAATTAAAGTTATAAAAGAAGTTTATTTCCTAGTTCCAAAATCCACATTGATTAACGATAGACCTAAGATTATTCATGGGAGCATGATTATTTCAGGTAGCAGAATTAATTTCCTAGGATTTTTAAAAATCATTATCAAAAGTCTATGCACACGACCAAAAAGAAAAAGCCAAATATATTTTCCAAACCAATTATGTAGAATGTCCTAATTCTAGTTAGCCCACTTCCAGGTTCTCTATGCTGACAAACTCCAATGAAAACATACCTGAAACCTCATTTTTTCCACTAAGAAGCTTTCCCACTTCCCGGACTGCCTTTGGATTTCCGCCAAATGCAAGTGATGATGGCTGGCTCTACTGCTAGCGCGAGCTCTGAAAACAAATGCCCTCTGCTTATTCTCATTTGTGAGGTTTCCATTATTTCCACAAAGCAATGAGTTTTTATTTGGTCCCCTACACCAAGTGAGACATTTGTAATTTAATGCCTTTCACCTCAAGAGAAAAGAAAACTTGTACACCCCAGCCTACTTCGAGATCTAGATGCTTGGATCAGCTTCACTTACAGAAAGATACTTCTTTCTGATCACAAATAAATAGTTTTATTTTTTTTCATTTATCCCTTATCTAATCTATATATGTGTCAGGAACAGAGGACTTCAAAGCATAAATAAGTGATACCATCTTAAATAAAATTTCTACCCTTTATTCCATAATTTTTTTTAACATCTGACAGCGATAGACAATAGGCAAAGTTCATGACTGCCCTGTTTATATGAGATAACACATGACTATCATCACACTAAGGTACAAAATGCTGACATTTTGTTAATAACTATTACACTGGTGATAATCACCATGAAATAATGGCTTACAGTGTGTGTTCAATGATGACTTTAATAAGGTAGAGGATGATTTTTGCCAATTGACTGAGGGGAAAAAGGTGAAATACAGAGCTGTGAATAAATAACCTACACAAGATAATTATCATGTAGAAGTCAATGTAAAACTTATTTGCAATCAGTTTTAACCACAAAAGGCTGACAGTTTCGACACAAAGATTTACATAAAGACCACAAAGACCACTTGACTAGAGGAACGGAGCAAACAGAATACCATGACATTGAAAGATCTCAGTAGGAATGATATTGGTCCTTCATATCCTTTATATTTTACAGGAAATTTAGCAAATTCCCTGCAAACAAATCCCCTGCAAACAAATCAATAAAAAGAAAATCTCTCATAATATTTTAATCACACAGTCTTATAGAGTAATATTAGTTAAACATGCAAGAAAATGTGTGTGTGCATGTGTGTGTATAAAGATGGTATAAGGGAAAAACGAACAACAGATAAAACTATTAAAATAGAGATTGAGTACACATGGATGATTTTTCTTGCAAACTCCTTGCTGATATCCCCCACCACAAAAGAAATCAGTTGTTTAATGTGACAATCACTTTTCCCACCAGTTCACTAAAGTTGAAAAATCACAATGAGAAATGAATTCCTGTGTCCTAAGGTTTTGTTCACTGTTCAAATGCAAGCCCCAGGAAATCTCACTGTAAAGGCAGTGAGAAAACCTTAGACAAGTTACTTAACCTCTCTGAGCCTCAGCTTCCTAAGCTATAAAACAGAAATTTTGCAATCTGCCTAGCAAGGAAGTTGTGAATACTAAATGAGATTCTGCAGGTGTTCATGTGTGTGTGTGTGTGTGTGTGTGTGTGTGTGTGTGTGTGTGTGTGTTTAAAACATGTGCTGTAGACTGAATATTTGTGTCCTCCCCAAATTCACA
The DNA here is from genome assembly GCF_002288905.1 of Enhydra lutris kenyoni. NCBI lineage: Eukaryota > Metazoa > Chordata > Mammalia > Carnivora > Mustelidae > Enhydra > Enhydra lutris. The sequence continues at coordinate 3,650,347 of NW_019154149.1, read as the reverse complement.
TGTTGAAACCTAATCCCTAATGTGCTGGTATTTGGAGACGGTGCCTTGGGGAGGTAATCAGATCATGTAAGTTATTACTTGATCATATAACTGTCCTTATAAAAGAGACCCCAGAGAGCTCCCTTAATCCTTCTGTCATGTCAAGATAGAGGGGAAAGATAGCCGTTTATGAACAAGGAAGTAGGCCATCACCAAATGTGCTGGTACCTTGATCTCGAACTTCCAACTTCAAGAACTGTGAGAAAAAAATTTCTGTTCCTTATAAGCCACACAGTCCATGGTATTCTGTTATAGCAGCCTGAATGGACCAAGAAGATAGGAGTCAGAGTATATACATAGAGCATACTCAGTAAATGATAACTTAACATTCAACTATTTATCCTTCCCATACATCTTCAAACACGTAAATACTCTTGGTGCTTAGCACAGGAGCTTTTAACTTGCTCCCACCTTCTCTGCTCTACTATTAACCCCTGATTTTGTATGAGTTCACCAAATCCTTTTTAAAGTATCTGTTTTGATGAGAAAAGAAGATCAAGAGGACACTGAAAGTCTTCAGGAACGAAGAAGAGCCACCGAGTGGTAGAACACCTACTGAATGAAAGGCTAGGAAAGATAGATTATACACACTTGACAAGTTTGCCTTGTAATGCAGGAAAAAACCTCATTTTTTTCCATATAACTACTATCCAACTACATGGCTTGTATATTTTCTGTAACAGAAATTGTAATGTGTCCGTAGTTAGCTTATGATGTACCCTAATCAGGAATTCGCACTCTAGAGGTGATTAAGCACTTCCAATATGGATATAAATATCTATATCCTGAGGGCATGCTAATCAGCATGAGAGATGTTAGAGATATTTTCATTGGTGAAATAAATGATGTTCAAGATATGTAGGTGGTTAGGACATTGCTTAGGTCCCACTGTCTTTGCATGAACAAAGTTTAAGAATCCGGCAAGCCCAGCAGCCTAATACTTTCGATGCAGTTCTTAAGATCTAAAGTCCCATTGGTTCTATGTCATTTTGTTTCATGTACGACTCTTCCCTGAACTGGGGCGCCTGGGTGGCTCAGAGGGTTAGGCCTCTGCCTTTGGCTCAGGTCATCATCCCAGGGTCCTGGGATCGAGCCCCATGTCGGGCTTTCTGTTCAAAGGGGAGCCTGCTTCCTCCTCTCTCTCTGTCTGCTTCTCTGCCTACTTGTGATCTCTGTCAAATAAATAAATAAAATCTTTAAAAAAAAAAAGACTCTTCCCTGAACTATCCACAAAGCTGGTTGATCCAGCTATCAAGTAATAGCAGAGCAACTAAAGGCAGAGAGCGAGACTCTTCTGAACTACAAGAACAGGTAGAGTAATTGCTCTGCTTGCTTTTGTTAATAAGTGTATCTTTGGCAAAATTGGATCTAAGATTTGCTTTCATACCACCTGATAGAAAGATTGTGGGGAAGCAAACATCAAGCACCAGCTATTTCTGATTTCCAAAGGCTAGAGACAAATGCCAGAAGAACCAAACAATTGCTGAATGGCTAAATTAACTTGGGTCAGTTTTTGTAACACCTGGTGCAACCCAGTGGGTAGTTTTTACCTAGATAGAGAGCAAAAGAAAGAAACATCACTTCCCAAAAGAGATAAAATTTAGAAGTTATTAAGGTATTAGGAGTTTATTGCCATTTCTTAGTTTTCATGTTGTATAAAGGGGAAAAGAAAGAATCCTGAAGGATATTTCTAAGTAAGTCCACAGTACCACATTCTAAAAAAGTTGGAAGAAGAATAGAGATCAGAAAGCCAACTTAACATAGGAAACAATTACCATCATTCTGCTGGAGGTTTTGGCTTGGCCTTAAGATTTTGAGAGGTAGGAAGTAAAGGCTTACACCCTGCTCAATAATCATTACATTACATACATACTAATCATTACAAAAATTTGTCAAAGAGAGGAAAAGGAGTTTTGGCTTGGTTACTCTACACCACAGAAATAGGCACATTATGTCAATAAAATAAAATTAGAAGTCTGGGAAGTCTCCCAAGTCAAGAAGACTTGGAACATACTTAAAAGAACCTAGAGTCCCCTTCAAGGATGGAGAAGCCCTCTCCTGCTCCTGATGAGGTAAATATTTACAGCCTGGTCAAACAGAGGGTTCCCAACTAAAACAATACATGTAGTGGCAAATGAAAAATGTTATTACTGAAGCCAAAGATGAAGCTAGCCATGAACAGACATGTTTGTCAAGATGTACCCAACCCCACTGGAACTACTGTAGAGTCAGGATACCCTAACAATGGATTTCAATGAAGGAAAAAGAATTCAAAACACCTCTCACTCAGAGGACTTCTCTAGCATATCAGGGAGCTTAGAGAGGGAAGTGAATGCTCTGCAATTAGTAGAGAACACTCACGTGAAAGTAGGTTCACTTTAGTCACTCAACTATAGAAACTGGGCAAGAAGTTAGCTAGAAGAAAACAGGGATAATTTTTACAAGAAAGTTGGGTCTTGAAGGATAAAATTTACAGGTAGCCAGACAAGGTAGTCAGAGAAGTACCAAGAAAACAACTTTAGATTCCAGAGGTAATTCATGATGAAACAATCCTAGAGGGCAGTGAGGGGAGATAAGTTCGCTCAAGGCCAAATAAACCAAGCTGAGCTTGTCCCTAAATATCTCAGAGTGAAAGAGGCGCCACCCTCTACATTTACAGAGTTGGTAAAGGATCCACAAAACTAGTCCGAGGGTGAAGCAGGCCTTGATCATCCTGTGAGATTCAGAAGGCCAATAGAGGGAATTAGTAGTAACTAACAATAGCTCCAAGGTGATGATCGCTCTGGGAAAGAGTATTGTTTAAAGGTGTGTGTAATATAGGCACACTGGTAATGAAACCTAAGATTAAACTGGAAAAAGGTGACCAAGCAGGCAAACTGAGCTGGTAGTAGCCAGGACTTCAGAGTGAATATCTGGAATAGATAGATTATCAGATTTAAATACCTTTCACTACCTTAAAAAAAGTTCAATATTTTATGATTATGGTCAGAAGGCTAAATGGCAGCTGCTGTGGAAAACAGTATGGCAGTTCCTTCACAAAATTAAACAGAATTGTCATATGATCTAGAAACCCACTTCTGGGTATTTATTCCAAATAATTTAAAGCAAAGCTCAAAGAAATATTTGCATATCCATGTTCATAGAAGCATTATTCACAACAGCCAAATGGCAGAAGCAATCCAACTGACTATCAAAGAATAAGTAAACGAAATGCAATCTATCCATACAATGGAATATTATCCAACCTTAAAAAGGAAGGATATTTTGACACATGCTACAACATTTATGAAGCTTGAAGAGATACTAAGTGAAATTAGCCACTCACAAAAGGATAGATACCATGATTCCCATTGAGTTACCTATAGTCAAATTCACAGAAGCAAAATGGAGAACGGTAGTTACCAGGGGTTGGAGGATGGGGAAATGAGAAATTGTTTAATCAGTACAGAGTTTCAATTTTGTAAGATAGAGTATTTCTGGAGCTCTGTTGCACAACAATAAATATACTTAACACTGCTGAACTGTTGCTTATAAATAAATAAAACCACTTATAAATGGTTAAGATGGTAAGTTTTCTTCAAAGATTTGGGAGAAAGTGTGTGTGTGCGAATATGCAAGGGTGGGGGGGCAGAGGAAAAGGAAGAGAATCCTCAGACAGACTCCTGCTAAGCATGGACGACGCCCTACCCCCCAACTCGAGGCTCAATCCCAGGACCCTGAGATCATGACCTGAGCTGAAATCAAGAGTCAGATGCTTAACCAACTGAGCCACCCACACACCCCAAAATGGTAAGTTTTAGGGTATGTGTATTTTATCAAAATTAAAACTCAAGAGATAATGATCAACTGAACATATGTGTGCTTACCACACAAATCAAAAAATAAAATGTAACAAATGGAAAAAAAGAAAAAGAAAACAGTGCATAGTTAATAATCCACAAAAATGATTTAAAGGAAACACAAGCCAAAACCTCCCCAAATATAAAATGTTTGAAAGATATTGGGGTGATTTGCTAAACCGTATCTTCATTTAATTCTGTAGGATAAATGTTTAAAAAACTTTAATTATTAAGGCAGTGAGTATACCAACCATACCATCTAAACCACTAATGAATTAAAGCCGGTGAAAAATATTTAGCTCAAATTGACTTACCTATTAGGTTTACCAATGTACCAGCTGAAAAGGAATCTAAATTAACCTGCCATCATTTTTCAAGGAATGCAATATACTTTTGTCTTCCTCCGGTAGGGTTACATCAACTTTAAAGATTTTAGTTATTTATTTATTTGACAGAGAGAGAAAGATAGCACACAAACAGGGGGAACAGCAGGCACAAGGAGAGGGAGAAGCAGACTCCACACTGAGCAAGGAGCCCAATGTGGTGCTTGATCCAGGAACCCTGGGATCATGACCTGAGCAAAAGGCAGAGGCTTAACGACTGAGCCACCCAGGCGCCACAGGTTATATCAACTTTAAAAAGGATGTACTTTGGGCTGCCTGGATGGCTCAGGTGGTTAAGCATCTGACTCTTGATTTAGGCTCAGGTCATGATCTCAGGGTCATGGGATTGAGTCCTGTGTCGGGCTCACTGCTGGGTGTGCATAAGATTCTCTCCCTCTCTCACTGCTCCCCCCCATGCCTCAAAAAAAAAGCAAGCATTTTTTAGGGGAGAGCAGGTAAAAGAAGGAGGAAACAACCATCTACACTAATTTAAAATAGCTGTCAAGTATATTATTAGTGACAGCCCAGTAGACGAAGCATTTACTACAGACACATCAATCACCAGGCATCAAGAACTCTGGAAATGGTCCCTGCAGAGTCAAGAAAGGACCAGCTGTGTATCAGTCAATTGATGGCAAATAACAGAAATCTAGCTATTAAAAGCAAAAAGGTATCTATTACAGAAAATTAAGTGTTTACAAAATTGTGGGGAGCTGAAAAAGCAGGCCCTCGACTGAGTCTTGGATTAATTCCCAGAACACCACCACAAAACTAACCTGTCAAGGAAACCGCTATCTCTGGGTCAGTCAGGAAGATGGCGAATCAAGAAGCCGACACAGGAGGCCACCGCGTAAGCTGCCGGATCCAGGGCTCGGCAAGCGGCTGCTGCAACCGTGGTCGTCAGCTGTGCCTTAGCTGTGACTGGAGGACTCTCAAGGCCATTATGAGCCATGCCACACCTGCTGGAATTGCCTCTGCAAAATGGAAGCATAACTGGCTGCGGCCTCCCTCCCATTTAACAAAATTCCTAATTAAGATCTTATCTGAAAAGCCTACATTTCATCAAAAACGAGAGGGGCGCCTGGGTGGCTCAGAGGATTAAAGCCTCTGCCTTCGGCTCGGGTCATGATCCCGGGGTCCTGGGATCGAGCCCCGCATCGGGCTATTTCCTTGGCGGGGAGCCTGCTTCCTCCTCTCTCTCTCTGCCTGCCTCTCTGTCTACTTGTGATCTCTCTCTGTCGAATAAATAAAAATCTTAAAAAAAAAAAAAAAGAGTATCTAGAACATATACTTTTCAGCTTTCTACTCCCTGTGAGATAGGGAGGAGGTGAGGATCAATGTGGAATGAAGCCGCTGTGGAATCCTCCAAAAGTCTGCAAGATTCACCGCAAGAAATTCCAAGGGGCAAAGACAACCTATAAACCCCCTAGAAAATCAAATACTTCTCACCTCCTTGAGTTTATTAGAAACTAAAGACTTAATGAGACAGACCCTCAAAATCTCAGAACCATTTTAAATACCACAAAAAGGGCTTCCAGTTATGCCACGGGTCCAATCCAATGGGGGCGGGGGTGAGTTCCGACCATCTGGTTAAAACTGTTAGAGCAAGAGTGCCCGGGTGACTCAGTCGGTTCAGTGTCCAACTCTTGATTTTGGCTCAGGTCATGTTCTCAGGGATGTGAAATCGAGCCCCACATCAGGCTCCATGCTTAAGATTCTCTCTGCTCCGGGGTGCCTGGGTGGCTCAGTGGGTTAAAGCCTCTGCCTTCGGCTCAGGTCATGATCCCAGAGTCCTGGGATCGAGCCCCGCATCAGGCTCTCTGCTCAGCAGGGAGCCTGCTTCCTCCTGCCTCTCTGCCTACTTGTGTCTGTCAAATAAATAAATAAAATCTTTAAAAAAAAAAAAGATTCTCTCCGCTCCTCCCCCATCTCATAAATAAATATAAAATTGCAAGAACAGCTTCAGAAAAGAGCCAGAGCAGACCCCTAGGCCACTATGCATTGCCTCTCAGCCACTTGTTCTCCTGCTGCTCCAAGGAGTGTCCTTGTTATCAAATAGTGAAGAAAAGCATGGAGCACATGATGAATAAACAATGAATTTTGGAACACTGAAAAAATAAAATTAAATTTAAAAGAAAAGAAAAGAAAGGCCTCTTACGAACTGTAGGCAGCCCTGGGAGAATTTTCTGGAGGAAGTTAGAGACTATGTTTTTGCTTATGGTTAGTAAACAGTCCACTCTAACCAGGGGCAGGGATAAGTGAAAAGCTACCGCCCTTCGTCTTAAGATGGGAAAACAGGCAAAGGGCCGGCCAGACCACCCATGCTGAATGTTAGACAATCCTGATGCCTGTGTAAGACGCAGAAACAACTATACAGAGGTCCACACATTCATGAATTTGTATTTGGTGACCACTAAAATGACTTTATTATCAAGTATATTGATAAAAAAGACTGGAAAGACATAAAAATAAAGACTGGATAATTAATGGAAAACAACCTGGGAAAAGTAACTTTTGCAATACACTATCAAAACCAATGCAATGTGTCATGTATCAGCCTACTGAAAAGGTGAAGGAGCAGTCTTATGCTAGAGACACTAAAGCTATATGGCCTTTAAAATTTTAAAGAGCACAGTTGAGACAATGGAATGTCTGGCATCTGATCCTTTCATAGATGTGTTAAAAATGTGGGCTCATGGGGCGCCTGGGTGGCTCAGTGGGTTAAAGCCTCTGCCTTCAGCTCAGGTCATGGTCTCAGGGTCCTGGGATCAAGCCCCGCGTCAGGCTCTCTGCTTGGCGGGGAGCCTGCTTCCTCCTCTCTCTCTCTCTGCCTACTTGTGATCTCTCTCTCTCTGTCAAATAAATAAATAAAATCTTTTTAAAAAATGTGGGCTCACAAGGTATCTGCCTCCGTGGCCACTGCCCTTTTAAGTGAGTGGAGTACATTAAAGAGAATTAGGATCACCTGTCCTGCAGGTAAACTGACCCAGAGATTTAAGACTAAGTCTCAAGGAACACCATCCAGAGAACTGGTTTCTGGGCAACACTGGCAGATTGACAAGAAGACCTCTAAAAAGGTAACAACAGGGCACCTGGCTGGCTCAGTGGGTTAAGCCTCTGCCTTCGGCTCAGGTCATGATCCCAGGATCCTGGGATCGAGTCCTGCATCCGGCTCTCTGCTCAGCAGGGAGCCTGCTTCCTCCTCTCTCTCTCTGCCTGCCTCTCTGCCTACTTGTGATCTCTGTCAAATAAATAAATAAAATCTTTTAAAAGGCACCAATATACAGTTTGGTTTTACTACTGTTTACTTCCATTTGGAGTCTGGAATTTCACTTGCTCCTTCACAATGTCTAGATGAACCAAAATAAAAGTTGTGGAGAAACTGCACAAAAAATATAGGCCTGTGAAACTTTTTATTCAGATCAGGAGACATTTAATGACAAAAATATTGTGGGAAGGGTGCCTGGGTGGCTCAGTGGGTTAAGCCTCTGCCTTCGGCTCAGGTCGTTATCTCGGGGTCCTGGGATCAAGCCCTGCATCAGGCTCTCTGCTCAGCGGGGAGCCTGCTTCCTCCAGTCTCTCTCTCTCTCTGCCTACTTGTGATCTCTCTCTGTCAAATAAATAAATAAAATCTTTAAAAAAATATTGTGGGAACATGCAAATAACATGGATAAACAGTGGAGTTTTCAAATCCCCTTCTATTTGACTTCAGCTGGAATAGGGGAAAGATGACATGATCTCCTTTAAAAAGATAATTACAAAAGCTACTGTCCCAGTAGTAATGGGAAATAGGCAAAAGATATTAGTGCACCATGGAGGGAATCAAATGAGAGACTACATCAAAATGGGGAGCACTACAGCTCCGGAGAGATACTCATAAACAACTTAATGCTGCCACAATAACGATTCCCAGAGCAAGGTCATAAACAACTTAATGCTGCCATAATAACGATTCCCAGAGCAAGGTCAAGGGACATAGATCCCTATCAGAAGTAGCTAAAGAATGAAAAAAATGAGCTTAATTTCTACAAAGTCATATGACAGTCCCCAACCACTATAATGCAAAACAAATGTCCCCAGTAATATTAAAGATATCTTGTACTCAGTCAATATGACAGGATGTGAATTTTCCTCAGGATGGTGCATTACTGGGAATGGTTCTATAATGCTATGATTAACCCATTCATAGGGCTGCAGACTGCACAGGGTATGATATATCTTCCTTTACAGTGGTTCTCAATTTTCACTGTCCATTACAAACCCCTAAAAAAACACTAATCCCCAGTCTATACTCCTGCAACAATTAAATCAGAATCTCTGGATGTGGGGCCTGGACATCATTAGTTTAAAAAGCTTCCCAAGTGATTCTAACGTGTAGTGATGGCTGACATACACTGCATTAGCACCAGACCAACTAGAGCCATTCTCTGATTTTGTAGCAGCACTGGCCTGGTTGTGTATGAATGCCTCACCTAAGTAAACTGATGGTTATACCATCTCGTGTGTCATCAATAACTAGTTTTATATATTTTCTTTTTTCAAGATTTTATTTATTTATTTGACAGACAAATCACAAGTAAGCAGAGGCAGGCCGGGGGTGGGCAGCAGGCTCCCTGCTGAGCAGAGAGCCCAATGTGGGGCTCGATCCTAGGACCCTGAGATCATGACCCAAGCCGAAGGCAGAGGCTTAACCCACTGAGCCACCCAAGACTTCAGTTTTATACATTTTCAAAGCAATATTGTTTGCTAAATCCTCAAAACAGTAGTCTCAAGGCATTAAAAATGGATTGTTGGAGACACTTCCTTATTCTCTACATTATGCTGTTTTTAAAAATCCTGATTCATTTATATGAGCAAACTAAATGAGGTATTGGAAAACAATACTTGAACCCTGTCTCAGGGGTTCCCCCAAGACCACCCTCAGGATCAATGATTTGCAAGGACTCACAGAACCCAAAAAGCTGTCATACTCATGGTTACAGCTATAGCCCTCAAAAACAGGAACCCAGCTAATGATTTATGTAAATCACCAAGTATTCAATAATTTTATAAATCAGGGGTAAGTTTAAACCAGTTTATTCCCAAGATATGTACATAATACAGATGGCCAAACACGTGGCCAACCACTGAAATACTTAATAAAAAATATTTTTAAAAACTCACAAAGATATGTCAACATTAGAACTTCTATAGGGATGTTCATAGCAGCATTATTTATAATAGCCAAAAAGTAGAGACAACCCAAGGTCTATCACCTGATGAATAAATTTAAAAATTCAGTATGTCCATACAATGGAGTATTATTCAGCAATAAAAAGTAATATGTCCTGATACATGTTACATTATGGAAGAACCTTGAAAACATTAGGCTAAATAAAGAAGCCAATCATGAAAGGCCTCATGTTATATTATTCCACTAGTATGAAATGCCCAGAATAGACAAATTCATACAGATAGAAAATAGATTAGTGGTAGCCTAGGGCTGTGGGGAAGAAGAGGCTATGTGGGGCAGGGAGTGACTACAAATGGGCATGAGAAGTCTTTTAGACTAATATAAATATTCTAAAACTGGCTTAGGGTGATGGTTGTATAGGTCTGTAAATTTACTGAAAGCCAATGAATTGTATACTTAAAATGGATGAATTTTATGGAGTGTAAATTATATCTCAATAAAGCTACTGAAGAATAAAATAAATGTGTCCACATATTGCTAATAATATGAGTCACTGGAAGATTCCAAGGACTAGAGCACTAAATGTATTAGGTGGTGATATTTCATAACTGATACTAGCAGATTAATATAAGGGAAATAGGGCTATCTCCTTTACCTTGATTTGATGATATTTTACTGAAAAGTCTTCCTAGAAAATACACTTATCTGTTCCAGTCCATACAAAACCTTGAGTAGGCATGGGCCAGAAAATCTAGGCTTTTCATCCTTACTATGCATAAAAAAAGATGATATGAACACTTGTGTCCCCAGATTAATTAAGTAGTTTTGGTCTCATTCCAATTGTATAGGTCCATTTTATCCCTATTTTAAGATGTGATCATTGGGGACGCCTGGGTGGCTCAGTTGGTTAAGCGGCTGCCTTTGGCTCAGGTCATGATCCCAGCGTCCTGGGATCGAGTCCCACATCGGGCGCCTTGCTCATCAGGGAGCCTGCTTCTCCCTCTGCCTCTGCCTGCCATTCTGTCTGCCTGTGCTTGTTCTCTCTCCCTCTCTCTCTCTCTGATAAATAAATAAAAAAAAATAAAAAAATAAAAAAATAAAAAAAAAAGATGTGATCATTGCAAAGCACTTAGGATAATTTGAACCAGGCACATAAAATGGATCGGTTGATCAGTTCCTCTTGAATAGTGTAAAGTGGTAAAGATTGTGCCCATGATGGAATAAATACCAGAGGCCTACCCATGTATTCATAAGCTGGTATGTCAAATTATTTTATTTTCAGTACACCACCAATTGATCAGCTGGTAGTTACAAATACATAGTAACATTTTATTCTTGGTTGCAGACCTCTTTAGAAGAAGAATTCCTCTCAATTAATATAATGCCATTGTAGTAAAGATATTTTAAGATCAGAGTGAGCTGTCACCATTTTACAGCACCCAACCTGGATATGGAAAAGGGTCCCCAATGTAGCAAGAAGTATCAAACCTGAAGCCTACCTCTTTATTCACCTGGCAAGAAAACTAGGTTACTTCATGGAAAACACCCTTGCTGGAGGGGGAGACAAGAAGGTCACTTCCTAGGTAGTCAAACTACTCTTTAATAAACATACATATATTGTTTCTGTAGTTAAGATACCCAGCTATACAACTTTACTATAGACAGGGGTCCTTTCAAGACGTGATACTTTTTCTTCACCCAGCTCCACGTGATACAATGACCGAGTTGATCTTGACACTAATCAGTATCTTTTGGATGTTTATTGTGATTTTAATAACAAAAATAACAGGACAATGATGTGTTCCAAGACCCAGTACACAGCCAAGGCTCCTGTAAGGTACTATATAACAAATTCAGGACTCCCCTTTCATATATTGTCTATCCACTTATGCTGACTTTATTAAACAGACTATGGCTGCCATAACATGGTCTATTTCAAGCTGGTATGTTAAATTAGTCCAGTTTCCATCACAATATAAAATTATAAACTTATGTGAACCTATACCGACAAACACAGATATTATCCAATTTAGGGCAGTTTTACTCAGAGTACTATAAAGTTCAATAATAAGGATTTCATGGAAGGTGTAGTTAACACTAGGTATTAACCCTGAAATGAATATTAGTCATTGAAATTACTTCTAATGTCAACGCAATTCTCTGGATGGACAGAGATATCGCTAGGTTTAACTGGATGGACACAGCAAAGGGATATCAGGATTTGGCTATGGCTACCTTACTACTTAATAAATGATAAACTGAAATATTCAAAATATAACCTAAGATGTGAAATGTCACAGGAATATCCTGGCAGAAACATAACCTTACACAGGGATGTATTAGAGAAAATAACAGCAGGAATTAAGATATCTTCAGATATTAAAGGGGGCTTATACCAAAAACAATAGACAAAGGAAATAAGTATTATTCCCAGAAAGAAGTGATTTCCTGGTATAATGGGAATATTTCTTGTATGTTATAGATTGTGACAATATTGAAAGCTACCTGAGCCCTGTGATTACAAATGTCCCTCTTATTTACCTAGGACAAGGCTACACAGAGACACTGCAAGTTCCCATTCTTTGCCTCATGAGCAATTCATTGAACTGTTTTGTTTTGTCCAGTGGTCAAGGGGAACAAAATGCGTATTAACCAAACTTTGGTTAAGATTCACTCCTTTCCCCAGGGCCTTGAATGTTGGCCCACCTACAGTCTGAGCTAGCATACATTAACAGCCCCTTCTGAGATTAGGCTGACCTCAGTGTAAAACATTCTCTGACCTACTGTCTGGTCATGCCACTCACATTCACCTGCTTCCCTGCACCTTGTTCTTTCTAGACTTGTTTATTCCTTCCTATAAAAGAACATTTCTTCTCTGTCTGGCCACTTAGACATTTGCAGATCTCATGATCAAAGCCTTCTCCCAACAGTCCCTTTCCCACTCTTGTAATTGTTTCAAATACAGTCTCCCCTTATCTATGTCATTTGCTTTTTTATTTGATAGCTGTTAAAAAAATTTCCTGCCTTCAAAGCAAGAGGAACTGGTAGCAGTCAATCAGCTAGATTTCAGAACTGTTATGAGCCAGTAAATTCTTAGTTTTTTTGGCCTCCCATTCTATCCCTTTTGGGGAAGATAGTGTCTATTGTGATTATCATGATTTGGTCTTGACACTGTATGTTGGGTGTGTGGAGGGAAGGCTACTTCTTTGTGTTCACAGGTCTCTAGATTTGAGGAGATGCAACCAAGGAACTTCATCTGCACCAGGATGAGATTTAGATAAAAAGATTCCAGGCTCAAACCTAAGCCCAAGACCTTAATGGGATAAGATGCCTTGCAGGAAGGATATGAATCACAAAGAGAAAGATGGCAAACTGGTAGACTGTTACATTGGTGGTCTCCTATCCATCACACCCCTTGGTACTTCTACCATTTTCTAGAATTTTCCCACATTGCTTCTGGACTTGATCATGCAACTTGTTTTGGTTAATGGGAGATGTATTAGTTTCCAGGGCTGCAGTAACAAAGTATCACAAACTGGTTGGACTAAAACAGAAATTTATTCTCTCACAGAAACAAGGTGTCAGCAGGGCCATGCTCTTTCTGAAATCTCTAGGGAAGAATACTTTCTTCTTTTTTTTTTTTAAGATTTTGTTTATTTATTTGACACAGAGAGAGAGAGAGATCACAAGTAGGCAGAGAGCCTGATGTGGGGCTCGATCCCAGGACCCTGGGATCATGACCTGAGCCGAAGGCAGAGGCTTTAACCCACTGAGCCACCCAGGTGCCCCGCTTCTTTCTTTTTTAAAAGTTTTTTATTTTGGGGTTCCTGGGTGGCTCAGTCGTTAAGCATCTGTCTTTGGCTCAAGTCATGATCCCAGGGTCCTGGAAGCAAGCCCTGCACTGGGATCCCTGCTCAGCGGGAAGCCTGCTTCTCCCTCTCCCAATTCCCCTGCTTGTGTTCTCTCTCTCTCTCTCTCTCTCTCTCTCTCTCTCTCTCTCTCTCATTCTCTGTCAAATAATTTTTAAGATTTTATTTATTTGAGAGAGAGAGAATGTGTGAGTGTATGAGGGGTGGAGGGGGAGGAGCAGAGGGAAAAGGAAGAGAGAATTCCAAGCAGACTTTACACTAAGTGTGGAAACCCATGCAGGACCCGATCTCAAGACACTGAGATCATGACCTGAGCAGAAATCAAGAGTCAGAAGCTTAACTGACTGAGCCACCCAGGCACCCCTTTTATTGCCTCTTTCTAGCTTCTTAGCTCCCTGCAATCATTGGAATTCCTTCTCTTATCGCTGCACCAGTCCAATCTCTGTCTTTACCTGGTATTCTCCTCTGGGTGTCGCTGTGTCTTTTTCTCTTTATAAGGACACCAGTAATTTGATTTAGGCCCACCCTAATCAAGTATGAGCTCATCTTAACTTGATTATATCTGCAAAGATCCTATCTCCAAATAAGGTCATATTCATAGGTTCCAGATGGACATGAATTTTAGGAAAACACTATTTTTTTTAATTTTATTTTTTCAGTGTTCCAAGATTCATTGTTTATGCACCACACCCAGTACTCCATGCAATCCGTGCCCTCCTTAATACCCACCACCAGGCTCACATAACTCCTCACCCTTCTCCCCTCCAAAACCCTCAGTTTGTTTTTCAGAGTCCACAGTCTCTCATGGTTCATCTCCCCCTCTAATTTCCCCCAATTCACTTTTCCTTTCCTTTAGGAGAAGGAAAGGAAAACACTGTTTAATCTTGCTATCAGGAGAGAGACATGTGAAAAAGTCTGGGAGATGAGATATCTTATGGAGAGAGAGGTCACATGGAGGAAAAATGAAGAAACTCCAGCTAATTATCAATACCATGGTTCCAGATATATAAAAGAAATCTTCTTGGATCTTCTAATTTCAGGCCAACCACCAGCTAAAAACAGTTCAATGACGGACCAAGAGATCCCATTTGATGCTATGTGGAGCAGAAGAATGGCCCAGTCAGTCTACAGAATCATGAGAACTAATAAACAGTTTCTGTTTTACACATCAATAGATAGCTGAAATGATGGGGAACTTTACCGAATTAGCATGCTAGGTATTGTAAAATGATTCAAAGGAATCAAAACTGGTTAGAGACCTAGAGACACATGCTTAGCGAGTTATGGTCAAATGCCAGTTTGAGAGGTAATTAAAGATAAAAGGAAGAACTGAACATTTACTGGGCTTTTCCAGTGAAAACTGTGTTCTGAGACAACCAAGTGTGCTAGACAGAATTCTAAGAATGACCCCCAATGGATGGAACCTGTAAATATGATGAAATATCACTCCCATAATTATGTTACCTTATATGACAGAGATTACTCCCATTTATCTTATCATGCAAACATATTTGAAACAAAGTTTTCTCTGCATGGTGTCAGAAGAGGAAGTCAGAGAGATTTTTTTTTTTATTTCTTTTCAGTGTAACAGTATTCATTGTTTTTGCACCACACCTAGTGCTCCATGCAATACGTGCCCTCCCCAATACCCACCACCTGGTTCCCCCAACCCCCCACCCCCCGCCCCTTCAAAACCCTCAGATTGTTTTTCAGAGTCCATAGTCTCTCATGGTTCACCTCCCCTTCCAATTTCCCTTAACTCCCTTCAGAGAGATTTTAATTATGAGAATGACTTGATGCAGGGAACATCTAGGAGCAGAGGGTTGGCCCCCAGCTAGCAGGTAGCAAGAAAAATGGGACTTGAGACTGTAACTGCAAGGAACTAGATTCTGCCAACACAAGTGACCTCGGAAGCAAATTCTTCTCTGGAGCTTCCATATAAGAGCACAACTCACTTAACACTAACTTCAGCCTTATAAGCAGAGAACCCAGTTGAGCCCACTTGGATTTCTAAGATATATAAATGTGAGCTAATAAATATGTGTTGTTTTAAACCATTAAGTGTGTGGTAATTGGTCACACAGCAATAGAAAACTAACACACCAAAGTACCCCAAACTGATGGGGAAAAGTTTCACTTCGCAGAAAACAGCCAGCTAATATTGGAATATCACCATATACAATCCCTAATGAGATTATGGGCAAGGGTTTTCAACTGATACTAAGGGAATGGATATTGGGACATTGGACATTTGTGTGGTGCCAGCAAACACCTATGGCTTTTTAGCCATAAGTAGGGAAGCAATGGAGGAATCAGGCTTTTATCATATAGCCAAACTCAGTATGACTAATAGCATGGTCAGGTACCATGTTTCCCCATAACATAATATAAAATACAGAGCATCACCTGTATCTGTATTCTCTTGCTGGTAAGGATATTCAATTTGAGTTTAATTGCAAAGGATAGAGCAATGACCTATATCACAAGAAGATAGAAAAACAAATTTATAATATGGGACATTCAATGGAACGAATTACATGGAATTTTCAGCAAGTCGAACATTCTTACAAAAGCGACTGTTGAAAAAAAAATTTTTAATTGAGGCAAAGCTATGCAACTTGTGATTTGGAATAAATATGACTTAGTTTACACTGAACCTGTTACAAAGAGCATATTTGTGATAACTGAGGTTGTATGTTATTTTTATCCTTGCTTTGTAAATACCTAGTTCTAAGAACCCAGCTGTTTAGTAACTTCAGAGCAGTGTTTCAAGTTTAGACACTGATAATCTCTTGACTCTCCATGTGATGGATATCAGAGTAAGGAGTCAGACTCCAGTCCAAAACCCTATATGTGATCCTTCATGGCCATCCATACGCAATTTAAAAAGTTTTACCTTAAAAAAAAGAAAAGAAAAATATTTATCTAGCAGGCCTCATGGGAAAAAGCTTCCTTCCCCATACCAGACTTGGTGTACAGTCTGGAGGAAGTCATCGTCAAGGACTCAGGTCTCCTGGCAGATCATGCTCTTATGCCTATCTGCAATCCCAGCCTAAATGCCTTTCCTGGAGGGTCTCTGTATCAATGGCTCCTGGCTGAAGCCTCTCTCAGACACTTCTGCTAAGATACTTTTCTTCAGTCTGACTTAGTACTCAGGACTTTTCCACTATTAGACTTTCCTTTCTGCCTCTCCTAAGCCTTTTTTAAAAAGATTGATTGATTGATTATTGATTTGGGAGAGAGAGAGAGTGCACGTGTGCACAAGCACACACACACAGAGGCACACACACAAGCAGGGCGAGTGGCAGGCAGAGGGAGAAACAGACTCTCTGTTGAGCAGGGAGCCCGACATGGGGCCGGATCCCAGGACCCTGAGATCATGACCTGAGTTGAAAGCAGACACTTAACAGACAGAGCCACCCAGGCACCCCTCTCCTAAGCCTTTTGAGTTGATTGAATGGTGGGAGCCTTTTGTTCAGGACTCCTTCAGTAGTGAGATGATCCCTCCTGCCTGTTCTGATACATCTGATCTTTACTCAGTGCTGCTCCACGGGGAAAACTGAAAGACTGGGGGAGCTGGCATATTATGGATTGAATTTTGTTCCCCAAAACTCTTATGTTGAAGTCCTATCCCTCAGTACCTAAGAATGAGACCTTACTTGGAGATAGGGTCTTTAAAGAGCTAATCAAGTTAAAATGAGGTCAGGAAGGTGGTTCTTATTCCAATATAACTAATGTCTTTGTAAAAAGTGGAAATTTGGACACAGACACACACGGGAAGAATGCCATGTGAGGATGAATGCAGAGATTAGGTTGATGTGTGCACAAGCCAAATAACACCAAAGATTTCCATGAAACCACAAGGAGAGGCATGAAACAAATTTACCCTTATGGCCCTCAGAAGGAACCAACAGTGCTGACAACTTGCTCTTGGTCTTCTGGCCTCTGGAACTGGAAGACAGGAAGTTTCTGTTGTTCAATCCACCCAGTATGTGGTACTACATTACAGCAGCCCTAGAAAACTAATATGTGGCACTGTCTCTCTGGTCTCTTGCTTACACCATCACAGTAAGTGAAAAGAGGCTAATTATTACTTTCATTCTGGCTTGCTGTTTTAATCGACCACCTCGACACCTGGCTACTAAGCCTTCTCTAGCTGAGCTGTTGATTCTGTATTTCCTGACTGACTATAAAGACAGCTACTCTTGACATGTGAGTACCACTGCATCCACCAGTAAGTGATATCCATTATACAAGGAGAAAGCAGATTGCCTAAAGGCAGAAATGGGCTTCCTCTGAGCTACATACGTAGGCTATATGGCTGTCTCCAGGCCTGCTTGTTTACAGAAGTTAGCACACTTGTCAGAATCAAGAATTTCTTTTCCTTGTAATATATCACTTGCTAAGGAGGCTTGACAGGAGGGGAGTACAGTAAGGAGCAATGTATAACCCTCATTTACCCAAACTACTAGAGGCTACCTAAATATTTACTAAAGAGCCTGTGAACTGGCTCAGTCAGTTGAGCCTGGGTGGCTTGGTGAGTTGAGCATGTGACTCTTGGTTTTGTCCTAGGTCATGATCTCATCATCATGTGGGTGAGCCCTGAGTCGGGCCTGACACTCAATGCTGAGTCTGCTCAAGATAGTCTCTCTCTCTCTCTCTCTTTCCCTCTCTCAAATAAATAAATAAATCTTTAAGAAAAAAAAAAAGAACTTGTGAACTGGTGAATAGTCAAATTGGCCTAGGTCATAAAACTTGCATTTAAACATTTTTATTTGAATGATTTACTTCTCCTCAAATATCTTCATTCAAAATTAACGACTCTTAAATTGTAATTGCCATGATCTATTCTTTTTTTTTTTTGAAATAAGTCAAGCAGAGAGAGTCAATTATCATATGGTTTCACTTATTTGTGGAGCATAACAAATAGCATGGAGGACAAGGGGAGACGGAGAAGAGAAGGGAGTTGAGGGAAACTGGAAGGGGAGGTGAGCCATGACCTATTCTTAATTTTTTTTCTTTAGATTTCTATTCTCTGAAAATCCTTCTCACCTTCTGTGTGATCCCCTGGAGGGTCCCATTTCCACCTCGAATAAGGACCATATATGCAACATTCCCATAACAGTTTTAAAAAGACATTACCCATAAGATCTAGCTCTTTTCTGAGATTTCCTTACAAACAAGAAACCCAAACGATGTTTTACTAGCACTGCCACAGTAGGAATCAGGGAACATGGGTTTTAGTTCTTGCTTTGCCACAGGACTACAGTGTGACCTTGTGCAAACTAAACATTCCTTATCTTTAAAGTAAATTACATGATTTTTCAGCTTTATTGAGGTATATCTGACAAAATTTATACAATAAAGTATACAATGTGATGATTTGATATACACTGAAATTACACCTAATTTTTATTATGTGGTTTTCTTTTTCAAATTGTTTTATTATGTAGAAATGTACTTATCATGCTGGAAAGCAAACAGGGCTAGTATGATGCTTTGATTTTGTAGATAAGGACAATGAGTAACAGGTTAGGTAACCAGTCCCAAACCATACAAGTGTGGTAGATATAGAGTTCATATTCAGAGGCCTGAGTATGTTAAAACATACTCTCAGGTTTCATCCAGCTTTATAATTCTAGGATTCAATAAATGAAGGCTTATTAAACAAACAAAAAAATATACTACCAAAATGTAGATCTCTCCTGGAAATGGAATAAGATATGTGTAAGGATAAGTGTACCAAGAGTAGAATATTTACACAGCATATTATTTTATTGAATGCAGGAATATTTTGTATTTATACTCACTGGTATATGAAAAGCAAGAACAAATTCTTTTTTTTTTTTTTTTTTTTGGCGAGAACAAATTCTAAAAAACAAATAGAAATAGTCTTCCTCTGGGGGGCACCTGGGTGGCTCAGTGGGTTAAGCCTCTGCCTTAGGCTCAGGTCATGATCCCAGGGTCCTGGGATAGAGCCCCACATCAGGCTCTCTGCTCAGTGGGGAGCCTGCTTCCCCCTCTCTCTCTGTCTGTCTCTCTGCCTGCTTGTGATCTCTCTCTCTCTGTTAAATAAATTTTAAAAAAAAAGCAATAGTCTTCCTCTTTTAATTTCCCCTTTTAAAAATGACTCCAGGGTACCTAGCTGGCTCAGTCAGTGGAGCATTTGACTGTTGATAAGATCTTTTAGATCTTTTTTAAAAAAGTAACTCTAAATCAAATCTTAATATAACAAACAGTATTATAATATTATCCTATAACAAAACAAATGCCGAAGCTCCCATTGATATGACACTAATATCAAGCAATTTTGAATTCAACAAGCTCCTAGTACACAACAGGAGGACTGACAATCTCTTGGAATTATTGCCAACAAAACTTGACCAGTAGATAGATATATTCCCCAACACACCACAAATCAAAGCAATAAGGATGATAATTAAATTTCAGTCACTACTAGGAGAACCGAAGATTAATTGTAAAACAACTCCTATTAAATCATGCAGCTATCTGCCGTGCAAGATAACCTATGAATTTCAGAGTCATCTGTAGCCAAGTCTAAATGGCAAATCAACTTATAATGCCCAGTCCCTACCAATATCACCTGAATGTTTGAGAGAATATACTGAATAAGAATAAATTGTTTCTATTCATCAGTATTAATGAGTCCAGATCCAGGCTCAAATCCCATGTGTGACCTTTCAGGCCTGACCACAGGCCATTACAAAGCTCTACCTTGCAGGCCTCATGGGAGAAAGCCGCACTTCCTACACCACAATGAGTACACAATCAGTGCTGTTAAAAAGAAAATCACAGGCCCCACATGGCATCACTTAGTTTAAGGCCCCAAGTAGTAAACCAAGCTTAATACCTAAATTATAGTTTCAACCCCCCCAGAAATGTAACCTTTAACCAGTCAACACGGGAATTTCCTGGTCAGCACTAGGAAATTTACTGATATCCCTCTTCTGATCCCCTTAGGAGGAAGACCTTGCCTAAAGCAATGAATTCTTTGCTAGTAAGTCCTTTTTTCCACTCCTACCTTTATTTTTTTTTAAAGATTTATTTATTTATTTATTTATTTATTTGACAGAGAAATCACAAGTAGGCAGAAGTAGGCAGAGAGAGGGAGAAGCAGGCTCCCCACTGAGCAGAGAGCCTGGATGTGGGGCTCGATCCCAGGACCCTGAGATCATGACCTGAGCTGAAGGCAGAGGCTTAACCCACTGAGCCACCCAGGTGCCCCATTCCACTCCTACCTTTAAAAGCCTTTCCTTTTCTGTAGCCCTTTGGACCTCCCCTCTATTTGCTAGATGGGATGCTACCTGAATCATGGTCAATTAATAATGCAAATTAGATCTTTCTAATTAACTCCATTGAGTTTTTGTTATTTAACAGTACCCCGCAACTTACTGGAGGGAGTTGCAGTCAAGGACTCGGGCCCTCCTGGCCCAGCCATGCTCATATATATTATCTGCATTCCCAGGTGCCTCCAGTGAGACATCCTTATTCATGGCCTCAAGTGAGGCACTTTCCCTTATTCTGACTTAACAGTTCCACTCCTGCCCTCCCTCTTCTCCTTGCCACCAGCAAACTGCATCTACTTTTTTAAAGATTTTATTTTTAAGTAATCTCTACACCCAATGTGGGGCTCGAACCCACAACCGCACGATCAAGACTTGCACGCCCCACCAACTGAGCCAGCTAGGTGCCACAACAACTGTATCTATTGAAAGGAAGGAGCCTTTTGTTCAGGGCTCCTCAAAAATGAGATGGATCACCCCGTCTGCACTTAATGTCATCTAATTCTTGTTCAGTGTCACTCTGGCGGGGGGATGATACACTCAGGAGCTACCACCTCTTTTTCTCTCCCGACCATTATTTCAGTTTGGCGTGTTGTTCAACTGACCAGTGACAACCTCGACACTGGGCAGGCTGACAAACTGGCCTAGTGAGTGTGATGGTCAGTTGAGCACAATGCCATTCTGAAAGAGAAAATACCTTAGGGTCCCATGGGACACTCTTAAGGAATGCTACAGAATTTTTTTGCAAGAGAGTAAAGCACTTAGGTCTTGGGAAGAGCTGGTGGATGGTTTACAGAAGATTTTTGCTTTTGAAGAGGTCCTTCTCTTTAGCCCTTGATGGATGAGTTCACCAGTGGATAGGTCAAATTAGCAATTCAACAGAGGGACTCTAAACAAACTAGGGAAACCATTCCTTAGCTACTGCTCAAGATCTTCCAGCAATGGGACAAGAGGCCGTCAGATGCCCCAGAAGCTGAGTCGTGCCCAATTACTACAGTTAACTTGAAGTAGGTCCCTGGTGCCAATAAATGCCATGTGTCGCAGTGGGAAAAAATATCTTCCCTAAGAATCACTTCCCCCAGCAGCCTAAAGAGCCCTTAGAGACTTGGTTAGTTCACCTCCATGATAACCTTACTAAAATCAGTGAGAGACAGTGGGGCCCTCTCTTTCAGACCCTCCTCCGGACTGCCCTGACTGTGGTCACCACCAAGACAGCAGAACATGAGCATCAGGGACAGCTGCCAGAGAAGCCCACACTGCCTTCACAATGCTGTGCAGCCGTCACCACCATCTATCAAGACTTTTTCTCTCCCAAGTCACTTTTATTGTCTTGTATTTCTTTCCAGCTTTATTTACACACAGTTAACATCTAACACTGCCTAAGTTTAAGGTGTAAAACATGATGACACATACGTATTGTAATATATACACATATGTATTGTAATATACTTACCATAAAAGGTTTAGTAAACACCTATATCACCTCATAATTACTATTATTTTGTGTAATAACATTGAAGACCTATTCGTTTAGCAACTTTCAAGTATACAATGTCATTAACTTTAGTTACCATGTTCAATATTAGAGCCTCAGAACTTATTCCTATTATAACTGGAAGTTTGTACCTCTTGCCTACACTTCTCCACTGCCCCCTCCAGTTCCTAGTAACCACCATTCTACTCTCCATTCAGGAGTTTGGCCTTTTAGATTTCACAAGTAAGTGAGATCATACAGTATCTTTCTCTGACTTATTTCACTTAGCATAATACCCTCGATGTTCATCCACGTTATAGCAAATATTGGGATTTTCTTCCTTCTCGTGGCTGAATAATATTCCATTGTATATAGGGGTATGTGTCTGTGTGTGTGTACATCCTATTGTCTTTACCCGTTGACAGACACTTAGGTTGCTTCCATGTCTTGGCTATTGTGAATACTGTTGCAATGAACATGCAACACAGATATCTCTTGGAGATTCTGATTTCATTTTCTTCAAGATATACATCCAGAAGTAGGATTGCTGGATCATATGATAGTTATACTTTTAATTTTTGAGGAATTTCAACACTGTTTTCCATAGTGGTTATGCCAAATAACATTCCCACTAATAGTGCACAGGGATTCCCTTTTCTCCACATCCTTGCCAACACTTATTATCTTCTTCTTTTTTTAATTAACAATAGCCATCTTCAGGTGTGAAGTGATAGCTCACTGTGGTTTTGAGTTACATTTTTCTGATGATTAATGAGGTTGAGCATCCTTTTGTGTACAAATTGGCTATTTGTATGCTTCTTTGGGAAAATGTCTATGCAGGTCCTCTGCTCATTTTTAATTGGATTATTTGTTTTGTGCTATTGAGTTGTATGAGTTCCTCATATATTTTGGATACTTACCCATTAACAGATAGATAGCTGTCTTTTCATTTTATTGACTTTTTCTTTTTGCTGTGCGGAAGCTTTTTAGTTTGATGTAGTCCAAGTTTTTTATTTTGTTCTTTGTGCTTTGGTGTCATATCCAAAAATCACTGCCATGACCAACATCAAAGAGCTCTCCACGTAAGCTTTCTTCTACAAGTTTTATAGTTTCAGATCTTACATTTAAGTTTTTATCCACTTTAAGCTAATATTTATAAGTAGCGTCAGGGGTCTGATTCCATTCTTTTGGATGTGATTATCCAGTTTGCCCAGAAACATTTATTGAAGAAATTATGCTTTCTCCATTGAGTATTCACAGCTCCCTTGTAAAATATTAGCCATCTATGTGTGGGTTTATTTATGGGCACTGAATTCTATTGCATTCATCCATGTGTCTAGTTTTATGCCGGTACCATATTGTTTTGATTACTAGAGCTTTGTACTATAGTTTGAAATCAGGAAGTGTGATGCCTCCAGCTTTATCCTTTTTCAAGCTGTTTTTGTCTATTTGGGTGTTTGTGGTTCCATACAAATTTTAGAACTGTTCTTTTCTATTTCACTGGAAAATGTCCCTGGAAATTTGATAGGGATTATACCAAATCTATAGATGACTAATATTAAAGCTTCCAATCCATGTACATGGGCTATCTTTCTATTTATTTCTATCTCCTTCAATTACTCTCATCAAAGTCTTACAGAGTTTTCAGTGTACAGATCTTTCAACTCCTTGGTTAAATTTAAATCTCTAAGTATTTTATTGTTTTTGATGTAATGTAAGTGGGATTGGTTTTTATTTCATCTATTTTCAGATATTTCATTGATACTATATGGAAACACAACTGATATCTGTCAATTTTGTATCCTACAACTTTACTAAATTTGTTTATTCTAGTAGGTATTTTTTGGAGGACTCATTAGGATTTTCTATATGTAAGAAAATATTATCTCCAAGAAGAATTTTATTTCTTCCTTTCTTATTTGTTTATCTTTTATTTTGTTTCCTTGATCAAGTGCTCTAGTCTGTACTTTGCATACTATACTGAATAGGAGTGGTGAGTGAACACCCTTTCTTGATCTTGATCTTACAGGAAAAGCCTTTGACTTTTCACCATTGAGTATGATGTCAGCTGTGTGTTTGTCATATAAAACATTTATCATGTTGAGGTATTTTCCTTCTTTACCAAATTTGTTGAGAGTTTTTACATAAAAGGTTGTTGAATTTTGCCAAATGTTTTTTTCTGCATCTACTGAAGTGATCATATTGCTTTTATCTCTCTTTGTATTGATGTGATACATCACATTTATTGATGCCCATATGTTGAATCATCCTTGAATCCCAGGGATACATCCCACTTGATCATGTTGTATGATCTTTTTAATATATTGCTGAATTCAGTTTGTTAGTATTTTGTTGACAGTTTCTGCATCTATATTCTTCAAGGACTTTGGCCTCTGGTTTTCTTTTCTAGTAGTATCTTCATCTGGCTTTGCTATCAAAGTAATACTGGGCTTATTTTTTTTAAGATTTTATTTTTATTTATTTGACAGAGAGAGAGAGAGAGAGAGAGAGAGATCACAAGTAGGCAGAGAGGCAGGCAGAGAGAAAAGGGGAAACAGGCCTCCTACTGTGCAGAGAGCCTGATGCAGGGCTCAGTCCCAGGACCCTAAGATCATGACCTGAGCCAAAGGTAGAGGCTTAAACCACTGAGCCATCCAGGTGCCCCAGTAATACCAGGCTTATAAAATGAGTTTGGATATTTTCCTCTCCTCAATTTTTTTGAAGAGTTTGAGAAGAATCAGCATTAATTTTTGTTTAAATGTTTGATAGAATTTCTCACTAAAACCATTTGGTTCTGGTCTTTTGTTTGTTAGTAAGTTTTTGATTACTGCTTCTATGTGTCCTTAGTTGAAGGTCTGTTCACATTTTCCACATCTTCCTGATGCAGTCTTGGTAGATTGTATGTTTCTAGGAATTTATCCATTTATTCTAGGTTATCCAATTTGTTGTCCTATAATAGTTCTACTAGTCATTATGAGCATTTGTATTTCTGTGGAATCAAATATACTGCTTTCTTTTTCATTTCTGATTTTACTTATTTGAATATTTTCTCTTTTTTCTTAGTTTTATCTAAAGGTTTGTCAATTTTGCTCATTGTTTCAAAAAATCCACTCTGGATTTTGATGATATTTCCTAATCTTTCTCTGGTTTTACTTTATTAATCTCTGCTTTGACATTTGTTATTTCCTTCATTCTGCTAACTTAGGACTCAATTTGTTCTTTTTCTAGTTCTTAGAGGTGTAAAGTTAGATTTTTTGAGATCTTTCTGTACCCCTAATATATGCATTTATCACTATAAAATTCCTTCTAAGAACTGATTTTGCAGCATCCCAGACATTTTGATGTGTTGTTTCCATTTTCATTTGCTTTAGGTTCTTTTTGAAATTTTTTAAAATTTTAAGTAGGTTCTACACCAAATGTGGAGCTCAAACTCATGACCCTGAGATCAAATTACATGCTCTGGTGAATGAACCATCCAGGCAACCTCGTTTTAAAATACTTATAAATTTCCCTTTGATTTTCTTCTTTAAACCACTGATTATTCAGTAGTGTGTTGTTTACTTCCTAAATGCTTGTAAATTTCCCAAATTTCCTCTTGTTATTGATTTCTAGTTTCATATAACTGTGTTCAGAAAAGATACTTTGTATAATTTTAATGTTATTCAATATACTAAGGCTTGTTTTATGACCTAACATATGATCTAGTCTGGAGAATGTTCCATGTCCACTTGAAAAGAATGTGCACACTGTTGCTGTGGGATGAAATGTTTTATATATGTCTATTCATTCCATTTGGTCTAAAGTATAGTTCAAATCGGGGCGCCTGAGTGGCTCACTTGGTTAGCATCTGACTCTTGATTTCAGGGTAGGTCATTATCTCAGGGTCCTGGGATTGAGCTCCACATCCGGCTTGGTGCTCAGCATGGAGTCTACTTGTCCCTCTCCCTCTCCCTCTGTGCTCTCTCTCTGCCAAATAAATAAATAAAATCTTAAGGGAAAAAACAACTCTTTAAAAATATATAAAAAAATAAATACAGTTCAAGTCCAATGTTTCCTTACTGATTTTCTGTCTAAATGATCTTTGCTGGAAAATGGGATATCAAAGTCACTATTATTGTATTGTTGTCTATTTTTCCCTTCAGATATGTTAGTATTTACTTAATTAGTATTATTAATTAATTAGTTTTATTTATTATAAATATAATAAATATATTATAAGTATAAATAAATATTATTAATTAGTATTATTAGTATACTTAGTATTCCAATGTTAGATGCATGTATATATTTATAATTGT
The DNA here is from genome assembly GCF_002288905.1 of Enhydra lutris kenyoni. Classification (NCBI taxonomy): domain Eukaryota; kingdom Metazoa; phylum Chordata; class Mammalia; order Carnivora; family Mustelidae; genus Enhydra; species Enhydra lutris. The sequence goes on along the minus strand of NW_019154149.1, from coordinate 3,623,968 downwards.
TATATTCTTTTGATGGATTGACCCCTTTATCATTATTTAATAACCTTTGTCCCTTATTACAGCTTTTAAGTTAAAGTCTATTTGTCTGATTATAAGTTACCACTGCTCTCTTTTTGTTTCCATTTGCATGTAATAATTTTTTCTATCCCCTTATTCTGAACTTATGTGTGCCTCTAAAGTTCAAGTCAGTCTCCTGGAGGTACCATGTAGTTGGGTCTTATTTTTTAGTCAATTCAACCACTCAACGCCTTTAGATTAGAGAATTTAATCTGTTTACATTTAAGGTAATTATTGATAGATAAGGACCTACTAATGCCTTCTTATTGTTTTCTGGCTATCTTATAGTTCCATTGTTCCTCTCTTCCTCTCTTGCTGTCTTCATTTGTGAATTGATGATTTTCCATAGTGATCTGCTTTCATTCTCTGTCTTTTGTGTATCTACTCTAGGCTTTTGATTGATAGTTACCATGAGGCTTACATAAAACATTCTGGAGGACAGCTTGGCACCAAGCTTCCATCTAGGGAATGTTCTAAGCCTGGTAAAATGATTGGGCCATCTTGAAAAAGGGCAGCAGGTTGAATAATTGCTGTTCTCCCAGCAGATCTTGTGAAAAAATTATCAAGTGGGATTCTTCCTGGCTCCTCTACATGGTATTCATTGGCAAAATGTCCCTATCTCTGAGAGCCATACTTCAGTATAATACGATGAAAATGCACAAACTGATAAAACTAAGACTATACAACATAAACTGATGATTCTCCAACTGAAACAACTTGAAGGAAATTATCCCAAGATCTTTGAGCCACCTTAGACTAGGTGGCTCCTCTTGACCAGGATACCTGTAGATGTTGCAAGGCACGTTGAGCTAAAGTTTGTCCAAAAAATAAGTCAAATAACTGAAAAATCTTAATGCCTCCCCTCCAGGAATATGCTCTTATCTGTCCTCAGATAACTTTAAACACATTGTGTGAAATAATATTCTCAGTCAATAGGTATCATGCCCCCCTTTCTGCTAGACATTGGAGTCACCTACTCCATCCTCAGCACCTCACATCTTCCCACTATCATCCCTCAATATGGCCAAATAATCTCAGTGGGGGAATAACATAATTTACCTTATTCCCTTCGCCTTTCTAAATCCCTTTTCCTATTTCTTGGATCCCAAGATGACCAACATAGTCTTTTTGTTATATTCCACAACCTCCATTAATCTATTACGCAGAGGTTTTCTTGGAATGTTATGTTAATAATATGTTTACCACTGGACTAACATTTGACATCTAAATAACCTCCTCCACTCATCTTCGCCCTCTATATGTTGTGATAGATCATTCCAGCTTCCTATAGGTGTGTGTGTGTGTGCGCGCGCCAAGCACGCAAGGGCACGCGCACGCACACACACACACACACACACACACAAACTTCCACAAGCCCTTGGCAGTCCTCACATTCCTGAGTTTCTTTGAGCTCCAGGATAACAGACGTAGGATTTACTGGGAAGCCAAGCCCTTAGGCAAATAGACTCCAATACGCCCCTCCCTAAGCTACCTACATATCCTTCAATACCTGAAGAAATTGAAAGTCTCAGGCCTATAATTTAAGGGCTCCTTGAAAAAAACCCTACCCCCCCCACACTGTCTACGCAAAAGTCTAACAGGAAAAGATAAATTAACTCAAGATCTCTAGGCCATAAATAAAATAGTAAAAGCTAGGTTCCCTTTAGTCCCAAATCCTAATACTATACTACTCACTTGTATATTCCCTGACATTACTTACTTCACTGTTGTTGACTTGGGTTCTGTCTTCTTTCGTTTACCCCTCCACCTTGATTCCCAACACCTACTTGCCTTCACCTGGGAAAATCATGATATTTGGATTATTACACCTCAGGGATTTACAGGATACCTACCTATTTTTTCCAGACTTTAAATGTAAATTTAAAGGATTTGACTTTCCCTTGTAATTCAATCCTCATTCAACATGTAGATGATATCTTTCTTTGTTCCAGAACATTCTATAGAATATGTGGAAATCAGATACACAAGAAGCAATCAGAATTGGTAGGACTATAGCACTTTTCAGTAGCACAAGAAATTTCTGATTTTAAATTGACATTGAACTTTCTCATTGGCTTTTGTTGAGAATATATCAATTACTTTTCAAGTTATACTATCTTTCCACAGAAACATACACTACAATAATGATTCAGAAAAGGAACTAGGGACGCCTGGGTGGCTCAGTTGGTTAAGCGGCTGCCTTTGGCTCAGGTCATGATCCCAGCGTCCTGGGATCGAGTCCCATGTCGGGTTCCTTGCTCATCAGCGAGCCTGCTTCTCCCTCTGCCTGCCATTCTGTCTGCCTGTGCTTGCTCTCTCTCCCTCTCTCTCTCTGACAAATAAATAAATAAAATCTTTAAAAAAAAAAAAGAAAAGGAACTAATTAAATTCCACTACTACACAGAAACCTTCATATGAGTCTTAAATTAAGTCCAGAGGTTGTAAGAAAAGTAGAAGAAACAGAAGGAAAATTGGGGACTGCAAATGAACCAATCTCTTGGTTTCCAAACTTCAAACCACCTTTTGTTTCTTCCCTGGGCCCTAAATTGAAATTTTTTTTTCTACTAAACTGCATTTAGTAAGCCGTAATTAATTCATGCCATCTGTATTATTACTATTTTCCAGGTTCACTGCTGATTCAAATTTTAACCAACAATTCATAATTATGAAGGTTTTATAATAATATTATGAAATCACATAAATCACTGTAATGTTTGTGATAAGTGATAAAGTCAAGCAAGCCTACACAAACTTATGTACTGTTCACTGATACCAATCATTGGATGTGGCCATCTATCTGTGCTCAAGTCCAAGATTAGTCACCCACTGGGCATGTTTAAATATCATGACACTGACATGGGGCTCTGCTCTCCATGACTGTTACACTGACTACCCACCCAGAAATTCCTATGATGTCGCCAAGAGCCAATCAGGTGTTCTTTCTCTGATACTGATTTTATGTAAGCCAGACAAAAAGCAAAGATATTTGACATTTTGGTTAGCTTGTTCAGTCCCCCATCAGGGAACATGCACAACAGTCATTAAAATTTTGAAATAGTGTAAACAAATGCTTATTCTTTTATTTCTATACACATATAAAAATAAGGATGTTAAATAAGTTTTTTAAACTATAATTACATATTAATTAAATTATATTAGTTAAATTAAATTATTATATATATATAAATTATATGGCAATACTAGTTTTTTTTTTTTTTTAAAGATTTTATTTATTTATTTGACAGAGAGAGATCACAAGTAGTCAGAGAGGCAGGCAGAGAGAGAGGGAAGCAGGCTCCTCGCAGAGCAGAGAGCCCGATGCGGGGCTCGATCCCAGGACCCTGAGATCATGACCTGAGCCGAAGGCAGAGGCTTTAACCCACTGAGCCACCCAGGCGCCCCGGCAATACTAGTTTTTAAAGACAAAAGAAATTGCATTAGACTTAAATTTAAATAAAATACATTCAAAGTAATCACTCAGTTGACTGTGTTCTTACAGCACTTAGTACATATCTTTATTATAGGAATGTCATTATATTATTCCAATGATTTCCTTATCTTCGTGATCCCAGTATGTATTGCAGCACCTGGTAGGTAATAGGTAGTTAATGCATATCTGTTGGACAGAGGGCCTGAAGAATATCAGTCTTTTAAACTTGATTTTGTTCCACAAAAGAAAAGAGGTATGTTGCTTCCTAAGACAAAATGTGTATGAGAAAGACATGATAATGTCAAGGAAGCAAAAGTAAACCCCAGTTCTACATCTAAATGTTTCAACAAACAATTGCACAATAAGTTTCTTCCTTCCCCTCGGGCCCACTACTGCTCAATAATGGTGTGAAGTCCTGCAGTTTAAACTAGTGATTAGAAAGGAGGCTTGGAAATCACACAGACCTGGGTCCAAAGCCCGGCAATGCTATCTAGTATGTGTTTGGGGGCAAGTCACTTATTGTCATCAAACATAATTTTTCTCGTCCATGAAATAACATGATAATACCAGCTTCAAAGGGCATCTGAAGGCCAGACCTACCCTAGAACAATTAAGGTCTTAATGAAGATATTTATGACCAAATAAAATACAGGGCACTTTTTTTTCCTTTCTTAAATCTACATATAGTTGACACACATATAGTTGACACAAAATACTGTATTAGTTTCAGATGAACAATAGTGATTCAACAATTTCTCTGTTACACACACACACACACACACACACACAGTTATAAATGAGGCCAGACAAGTATTATTGTTTCTGTCTTTTGGATGAAAAATGAGAAGGCAAAATATTTTAGTAGAATAAAGCTTAGACTTCAGAGTCAGACCTGGGTTTAAATCCTGGCTCTCTGCAATCTAGAGCAAATTACCTAAAGTATCTGAACCTCAGTTTTCCTAATCTGTAAAATGGGTATAATATTGCCTACCCTCAAACAGCTGTTTGAGTTATAAAATGAGAAGACAGGAGGCATTCAACACATGGTTACACTTATTATTATCAAGCCCCAGGAAAATAAAAGGACTTGTCTCAGTTTATCCTCTTTTTTTTAAGATTTTATTTATTTATTTGACAGAGAGAGAGATCACAAATAGGCAGAGCAGCAGGCGGGGGGGGGGGAGGGGAATCAGGCTCCCCACTGAACAGAGAGCCCAATGCAGGGTTCCATCCCAGAACCCTGAGACCATGACCTGAGCCGAAGGCAGACGCTTAACCCACTAAGCCACCCAGGTGCCCTGAGTTTATCTTCTTAATAATAGGACCTAGTCTAGAATCTGGGAGGCCTCACTCCTATAAGATCTTTTAGAAATAGCTATTGCTGGGCTTTCATATTTTAAAAAGAAACCAGATTTTAGGGGCACCTGGGTGGCTCAGTGGGTTAAGCCTCTGCCTTCGGCTCAGATCATGGTCCCAGGGTCCTGGGATCGAGCCCTTCATCAGGCTCCCTGCTCAGTGGGGAGCCTGTTTTCCTCTCTCTCTGCCTGCCTCTCTGCCTACTTGTGATCTCTGTCTGTCAAATAAAAAAATAAATAAATCTTAAAAAAAAAAAAAGAAAGAAACCAGATTTTTAAAAAGTGGTCTGATTTATTTATTTATTTATTTATTTATTTTTAAAGATTTTACTTATTTATTTGTCAGAGAGAGAAAGAGAGGAGAGACAGAGAACACACAAGCAGGGGAAGAGGCAGGCAGAGGGAAAAGCAGGCTCCTCGCTCCATCCCAGGACCCTGGGATGGTGACCTGAGCCGAAGGCAGACGCTTAACCAACTAAATCACCCAGGCATCCCTATTTTATTTATTTATTTTTTTTAGAAAACTGGTTTAAAAAAAAAAACGAATCAGGTCTCTGCTGGTTTCCTATGGCAACAAACATTTATTAAATTTTCTTCATTTGTTCAAATTCTTAGAAACATGCCATGTTTACACAATACCAAATCAATCACTGTAACAGTGATACATTCAATCAATGTATGGCATTGTTCTCATGGCATCAATCTGAATTTTTTGCTATGGAGTTGCTGTTACAGTATTAAATATGATGCCAACAGAAGAGAACTGCCCACATGAAAGATCTGCACACAGAGAAATTCTGTATCATTAAAGGAACTGTATTAACAGTGTCTCAGGACACACAGTATCACAAACTAAAAGTAGAATTGAGAATCTGGATATATTTATAAATGCAAAAGTATATTAACTGTGCAAATATTCGCTAATAAAACATCAGAAAAAGCTAAGGAAACTGTTTCCACTACTATTTGAAGAGTAAATTGGTATATCACACACTTGAAAAGAGTAAGTACAATGTGCAAAACAGTCTGCTTAAAGACAAAATGAATATTCTTTCCACCATCTTTGAGGGCCACCATAAGGGTATGCTTGAATGCCCCGGCAGAGGCTCTCAAGAGCACTAACAATGGTGAAAAGAGAGGCAAATGCCAGGTTCTTCTTAAGTCATGCTCCAAAGTTATCATCCAGTTTCTAACTGTGATGATGAAACATGGTTACATTGGGGAATTTGAAATTCTTGATAATCACAGAGCTGGGAAAACTGTTGTGAACCTCACAGGCAGTTTAAACAAATATGGAGTGATCAGCCCCACATTTGAGGTACAACTCAAAGATCTAGAAAAATGGCAGAATAATCTGCTCCTGTCCCACCAGTTTGGTTTCATCGTACTAACAACTTCAGCTGGCACGATGGACCATGAAGAAGCAAGACGAAAAGACATAGGAGGGAAAAATCCTGGAATTCTTCTCTAGAGATGTAATACATACATGCAAATAAAATGCCTCAATGGAGAAAAAATAGAAATGAATAATAATTGAATGAATAATTTTTTACCTACCCTAAAAAAAAGTCATTGCTTTTGCCAATTAGTTTGAGATTCTCTTTTTTAGATACATATCAAGATTTTAAAATTTTTAAAAATTAAAGTTTAAAAACAAATTTATTTGTAAGATTTCATTAAAGTATCCACAAATTTCATTAGATTAAATTTTAAAATTTCATAAAAATATCTCAATAATCTTAAGAAACCAACAGTAGTAATTACTTTTCCCCCCATCACAAAATTCCCAAATTTATCCACACAGCTGACTAGCCAAAGTAAAAATCTTCAGAAGAAAACTGTAAATTTGCTGAGATAACACAGAAATTTGGGAAAATCCTATTCATAACCTCATGGCTCCCAAGCCTTCTACTTTACCTGTACCGAATTAGAATCAGCTAGAACAATGTTGTGATGTGGTAAGTTCTGGGTGTTACGTGCAACTAATGAATCATTGAACATTATATCAAAAATTAATTGTGTTCTATACGTTGGCTAGTTGAACTTAGATAAAAAATAAAGTAAAATGAATCTTTTTTTTAAAAAAAGCCTCCAAATGGAGCAAACATGAAAAAAATATTAAACACAAATGATGCTGCCACTCATACTAACTTCCATTAAACATCCTATTCACTTACATGCCTTTCTTCTCTGGACTGAAATGCAATATCCCAGGGCAATATCCCATGTTTGGTGGTGTCACGGGGGCACATTTTTCATTTGATAAACAGGTGGCCAGGGGTTGATGATACATCAAACAAGCAGATGCTCCCTGCTTACAAAGGGCATAGAGTCTAAATGGGAGAAGACCTAAATAAAATTGTGCAAATGTTATATATAGGGGCGTCCTAAATTGAAAGAGAGGATAGAACAGGCACCTGACACGTGTTGGGGTCCATGGGAAGCAGATTCACAGACAGAAATTAGCATGCAACAAATGTGTTGAGAGTGCTCTCAGAAGCAATACCCAGAGGGGAGTAAATGAAGCAGGTTTAGGGAGAGGAAGGAATTGGTCTGTGATACAGTCAAGGCAAAAACCTCAGTTCATCTCATGGGGAGATTTGGGGATAGAATGACCCTTAAAAGTTTTTTCAAACTGAGGTAAGAAATCTGAGTGTATGTATCATTGCATCAGCCAGTCACTGGATATGGGGTCCCTCTTCCCCCAGCCACTCAGAGAATATAAACCCTGAAACCCTGGAGAGGAACTCAGCTGAGAACTGCCAGCCACCTATACTCTCAAGAGCTGAGGTGATGAGTATTTCAGTTTTGTAGGCTTTGGGGAGAAAGGGAATTGGGCAATACAAGACAGCATCCGTTACCACCCAACCTTTGTTTCACTCAGATCTATGTGCTTCACGTTACTTCTGAAAGCAGATCCTTCAGGAATTTCATGGGCTTTTCCTGAGGAAAGCATCGAAGAGAAGAGTTACCAGAATGAGCCACTGCCCCCATGCAGAAGCTGGTCTCCAGGCCCCATCTAATTCTCACTCATCTCCCTTTCACACTATCCATTCTAGATAAAACTTGCCCTCAACTATCAGCTCTCCAAGTGGGTCACCTGGGTGCCAGACATATCCTCTCAGCACCACTGTCTCCTGATGATCAGGGCCAGTGATTCCTGCCATTTACTGACTCCCTTCTGTGCTGGCTCACCATTAATGTTTAATGAGAGCCTTGCTGTGTGCCCTGGTGGCAGTATTCCCCTCTGGGAACCAAGACTCCTGAACCAGCAGGATCCAGAGCTCTGGAAACAGGAAGGATAAATTCTTAAAGTAGGTCACTGGGAGTGATGGTGAGTGAGGCCACTCCAATGTGCATGCCTTGTTTCCTGGATTCATGCACTCTACCAGGAACATAGCACAAGGTACTGGCTGCTGTGATCAAATGTTTATGTTCTCCCCAAACTGATATGTTGAAATCCTAATGCCCAAAGATGATGGTATTAGGTGGGGCCTCTGAGAGATACACAGGTCATGAGGGTGATGTCTCCATGAATGAGATCAGTGCTCTTGCAAAAGAGACTCTCCAGAGATACCAGAAGCCCCTTCCACCATGACAGAGCTAGAAGGCAATGCCTACAAACCAGAATAGAGCTCTCACCAAACTTGACCTCAGACTTCCTAGCATCCAGAACTGTGAGAAATAAAATTCTGTTGTTTATAAGCTACCTAGTCTGTGGGACAAACTAAGAGACTGATGCTTAATTTAGAGTGCATTCTGTGCCCTTGAAGATGATGCCTTATCCCAGGTGAGGGTCACCTCTGCGCTGATACCTCAGCCGTCTATTTCCTCACTCTCAGGCTGGCAGCATGTCAGTCATGTGTCATGTGATAGGACTAACTAGTAGACCTCATGATTATGTGTCCGCCACTGTACCTTTCTTTAGTGTAAAATAAGGCCCTCAGTCTGACGTCCTTACCTCACAGGGTGAAGAACAAATGTGAGGGTTCTGCCAATGAGCAGGTAAGTCTATTCCAATTACACATTCAGGGACTCGGGGAATAATCATTCTGGGGTAGGCATGAGGCTATTTCAGAAAGAAGGGGAAGTATGAAAAATGTATAATGTCCTGAAACTGCTGGTGGTTTAATGTAATTGCAAGCACAGCAGCGGGGCTAGAGCACAGGATTTTTGGGGTAGGGGGAAAGTGAAGTGAGAGGGGGTAAAGTGAAGTGAGAGGTAGGAAAAGGGCAGGTAATATAGACCACTGAATGGAATGCTAAAGAATTTTGACATTATTTTAAACAACAAAACACCGCACTGAGATTTACATTTTCTAGTAGTTTAAACAGCAAAATACTGTGCTAAAATCTGCATTTTCTAAGACTTTACTCTGCAACAATGTGAATGTTAGATTGGAGAGGGTAAGCCTTGTCAGGAAGACTTGTATAAGAGAGCATGTGGGGTGCGAGAAAAAGTGTATTCAAAAATCACCATAGGTTTTTGGCCTGAGAAACTAGAAGTGAACTGAGATAGAGAAAACTGCGGGAGGAGCTTGTCTGGGAGAATATTAGCCGTTCAGTTGGACATATTAGGTATCTAAGTGAAGATGTCAAGGAAGCAGTTGGATATATTAATATGGAGTTCAGGGGAGTGCTCCAAGCTGGCAATATAAATCTGGGGAGCACTAGCAAACAGATAAAATGTAAAATTAAGGTATTGAAAGAGATCTCCAGTGGAATGAGTATAAATAACAACAGAGGTCTAAAACTGAGCCTGGCACTTTCCAAAATTTAGAAGACAGGAGGGTGCGGAGGAATCAGGAGAATGAGAAAGAGCGACCAATGAGAGATTAGGAAAACAAGGCCCTGGAAGCTGAGTGAAGCAAATATTTCTGAGAGTAAGGAGGAATCAGCTATGTCAAATGCTGCTAAATCCAGTGGGTGAGAAATGAGGACTAGCCACCACTTCACGGAGAGCACTTTATGGAAAGGCAGAAATAAAGGTCTGGATTTTAAGAAGAAGAATTTAAGACAAGCTTTATAGACAACTATCTTCAAGAGTGTTGGTCTGAAGCAGGACAGAGAAATGTGGTAGCAACTGTCTACGGGAGAAGAGTGATCAAGAGGTCAAGACAGCTAATTTTTGGTTTTGGTAATTTTGTTTTGTTTAGTTAGATTTTTTTTTTTTTTTGGATGGGAGAAGTAATAGCATGGTTGTCTTTTGATGTGAAATATCTGGTAGGAGAAAAGGCATGATGTGGGAGGGAGCTCGTAGGATTGCGGGAGAAGCATTGACATGTTAGAAAGTGAGGGAGTTCAGGGTCTGGTCTAAGAAGTAGGCAGACTGGTCTTTCGGTGGGAGCATGGGTCACGGCCAGTCAGAGCAGGAGAGACAGATACAGGCAGGTGAGGAGGTGCAGTACTGGAAGGCTGGGAATGTCTCTTCTAATTGCTTCCACCTTCCTAGTGAAATAGGAAGCACAGTTGTTTGTTTCTTTAAGTGTTTGCTTGCTTAGTTTTTGAACTTCAGAGCACACTGCCTTAATCCATTCACTCTGCTAGCCTCTAATTGTCTTTTTATTCCATCTGAAAATTCCCTGGTGACCAGAGGTTTCTGCAGTCAATAACATCTATGGAGAGAGAAGACAAGAAGTGGCCAAATAATTCCAATTGATATTGTGGAGCCAACTTCAGTCTGTAATACACAACCAAGAAGTTTCAGGGGAAATTAACTTCTTGAGTTGGACCTTAACATGGAGTATATTTGATCTAGTTCTGTGATATTTCTCCTTCTACCCTGCTCTGCTAGCTTCACTGCAGTATTCAAGGCTTTGGCCTTGGGCTGTAAAAGTCTTTCTAGTTCTTATGGTCCACATTAAACAAGATCCTACGCTGCCAGCTTTCATCTTCAAGATAAGAGAAATCATCTCTTAAGGCAGTGGATATAAAAGACTTAGAGAGGTGGTTCTCAAACTTGGCTGATCACTGGACTCATCTGAATCACTCATTAAAAATTATATACCCCAGGGTCTCTCTCTTAAGTATAGATTAAAGCAGAGCTCAGATATGATGTTACCTAAACTCATGCAACCTTGGGGGACTCATCAGTAACAGGAGATTGAAACATATTTTTATTTCTAGTACAGTGCCTGGAATACTGTGGAAGTGAAAAGAATGTTTAAAAAGTGAGAGTTCTTGGGGCGCCTGGGTGGCTCAGTGGGTTAAAGCCTCTGCCTTCGGCTCAGGTCATGATCCCAGGGTCCTGGGATCGAGCCCCGCATCGGGCTCTCTGCTCAGTGGGGAGCCTGCTTCCTCCTCTCTCTCTGCCTGTCTCTCTACCTACTTGTGATCTCTATCTGTCAAATGAATAAAAAAAAAAAAGTGAGAGTTCTTTTCCCTTTTTATCCCTCTCCCCTAACATACCTAGTCCTTTCCCTATTTTTTATTGTGTCAAAATACACATAACATAAAATTTACCACTTTAACCATTTTTAAGTATACAATTCAGTTGCATTACTATATCCATACTGTTGTGGAACCCCTCCCTGGTTTTTATTTTTATTTTTTTTAAAGATTTTTATTTATTTACTTGACACACAGAGATCACAAGTAGGCAGAGAGGCAGGCAGAAAGAGAGAGAGGAGGAAGCAGGCTCCCCACTGAGCAGAGAGCCCCACACGGGGCTCGATCCCAAGACCCTGGGATCATGACCTGAGCCGATGGCAGAGGCTTTAACCCACTGAGCCACCAAGGCGCCCCATCCCTCCCTGGTTTTTAAATTTTTTTATTGGAATACTTTCAGATTCACAGAAAAAAAATGCGAAGTAGTACATATTCCCCACATACTACTTATTCAGTTCCCATATTGTTAACATTCTATGATATGATGTAATATTTGTCAAAACTAAGATACCAACACTGACTATAGACTTAATTTACATTTCAACGGCTTTTTTTTTTCATTTAAATTTCTTTTTCTATTCCTGGATCCAATCCAGGATATACCTCTATTAAAAGAATATGTGTTAACTTTTTAGCAAGGGCTCGCTAAAATCATTACACTTTGAATACCTGAGATCATGCTTTATTTTTCTATTACCAAGTTGAATTTTTCCCTTTTTATGTATTAGGGTAGAAACAACCCATACCAGGGCACCTAGGTGCTCACTTGGTTAAGCATCTGCCTTCGGCTCAGATCATGATCTCGGGGTCCTGGAATCAAGCCCCATGTGGGCTCCCTGCTCAGCAGGGAGTCTGCTTCTCATCCTCTCCCTCTTCCCCTGTCCCTCCCCTTGATCATGCTCTCTCTCTCTCAAATAAAAAAAATTAAAATCTTTTAAAAAAAGAAACAACCAATGCCTTCTAGGCACCAAGAAAAAATATTGTACCTTATGGACAAGTAGTGTATCCCTCAGATGCAAAGGCAGCTGTGCCGCCAGCCACTGACACAGCTTTAGAAACAAACTCTATACCCTGACTTTAGCTTATAAAGAGGGAATAAGGAATGGTATATATGAAGCTATACTACATAACAGACACTAAGCATTATGAGCAAGACCCTACTCCTTGGCAGCGAAAATCAACCTCGGGCTCTTAAAGTGATCCTTTAACCAACCAACATTTATTGTGATCCTACTACATGCTAACGTTATGGTAGGCACTTGAAATACAAAGACAAATGAGGCTAAGTCTGTGTTTTCAATGTGCTCAGTTTAATGGAAGAGATGAACATGTAAGAAATGAATTATAATACATCATAATAAAGGCTAGACTCAAGGCAAATGTAGGTTCCAATGACTATGATGAGGCCAAGTAAGACTTTTCCTTGAAAAGATGATGGCTAAGCTGAAAGAAGAGAAAACCCATCAAGGATGGGGAGAGAAGAGTGTATTTCAAGTAGAGTAAATGTGAAGAAAAGAACAGGGACCTGAGAAAATGTGTCAAATCTGGTCCTTTAAGTAGTTTGCTATGGTTCAAGTGTTAGTGTATGTACTTGGGAGTAGATGGTATATGACTGAAAACAGATGAGACCAGTCATGTGGGAAAGACTGAACATGGTATGAGATGTTCATGAATTTAGCTTAATTCTGAATGGGATGCAGGTTCATTAAAGGAGTGATCAACTTTTTCTTTCTACTAAATTATACCTGCTTGGATGCAATGTTAAACCAATGCCAAAAATCGCCTATCTCTAGGCTTCTCGTTCTATGAGAAAAGCTAACTACTATTTGTTTAAACTATCGTCAATAGTTTCTAGCAATTGTAGCCTTATGAATTCTTGGCTTATAACCTACATCCTCCACTACTGCCTCACGTTCCAGTCTCCCACTGAGGTTATGACTTTGTGACACCTGGCACTACTATCCCATCCCCAGGCTTATTCCCAGTAAAGCCAATGTTGCTTGATAAAAACAAAGCAGGCACACATGGAAAATATACTTGAGTGCTAGAGAAAGCACACAGAATTAACATCCTGTAAGAAGAGAGATAAGTGAAAATAAGGATTGCAAAATAATCAGCTGACATTTCCACAGCTGTCTTATGTGTAAGCTAGACTCAACGACTTCCTGGAAGTTCTGCCTCTGAAACAATACTTGCTGCAGAAATTAGAATCAGAGGGACCAACGGCTCTGATTGATTGATCACAAAGAGTTGATTGATCACAAAGAGTTTTTGGCCAATTAGTCAGATGTGACCAACTAAGGTGAGAGGGTGAAGTGCATGAGGGTTATGAGCAGGGCTGAACCTTCTGTGTTATTTAGGTGGGATGGTGGGTCTGTGTAAGCACTTTAAGCATACTCATTTAACAGTTCAGTTCTATTAACTCTAAACATAAGAGGGAAAGGAGTTAAACCAGAAAAACTCATCTCACTGTAATGAAGTGCTGTGTTTTCAATTATCTGAACTGCTATATTTCACCAAAATGTTTAAAAGTGGAGTAACAAGCACGTCTTGTGTTTTTTACTGCTCAACTAAAATTTAAAAAAAAGATAATCAAGGTTATATTCAATGCCACCATTTCAAATGAAATAGTATCAATAAATTTTGAATTATTGAGTGCATTTTCTTCATTCTATTAATTACACTCTTCAGTGCAACTCTGGGCTATTAGAAAGGAAGTGTGCTTAGTAATACCAAAGAGACAAATAAAAATCTTTTTAGAGGATTATCAGTATAGGCATTTAGACCACAAAAACTAGTAAGTTTTAGTGAATACTTGTTCCAAATCATAGTATTAACAATTACTGAAATGTTGAAAGAGTATACTTTTTATTTTTAAAAGATTTTTATTTTAGAGAGAGAGGAGGGGCAGAGGGAAAGGGAGAGAAAGAATCCCAAGCAGATTCCACACTTGGCATGGAGCCCAACACAGGGCTCAATCCCAGGACCATGAGATTGTGACTTGAACCAAACCCAAGAGTTGGACCCTAAATCAACTGAGCCACCCAGGTGCCCCAAGAGCATACTTTTAAAAGATGGTTTATCTGCTTCTTTTGCATATTACAATGACTTCTCTTGCTAACATGATAATAATAGTACCATCTCTGAGTCTTACTTTTTCTAGCTGTTAAATTGTTAGAATTCTTGCTAGGTTAGGTATTATGAGAACTAATGAGAAATTTCTCATAAAGTGGTTAGAGCCTTGGGAACAATAATCTTCTCTATATGGGATGTTTTTCTGTCTTTAGGGAGGCATCTCAGTGCAGCAGAAAACCACAGGTTTTGAAAGTAAAGAGACTTTGGTACAAAATATTAACTCTCCTTGGACAAGTCATTAAATCTGAGCCTCAGTTTTCTCCCTTTCAAAATGGAGACAAATACTCATTCTGTTAGAATGATTTTTACATAAAGTAAGCTTATTTTCAGATGATTTAAATATTAGGCATTATGTTGCAAAACAAATGTGCATAGAATTTGATTTATATCCACAAAAGGCAAAACCAGAAATGTCTCAAAATGACCATGAGAGCTGGGTAAGACTTCAGGGACATAAAGGACCAAGATCAGCGTAGGATCAGAGGAGGCCAAGGAACTTCAGGGTACAGAAAGAGCAAATATCCTATTCCTTACCCCCATCAATAGGTGGTATGAACCCGATACAATCTACTACCTAGAAGCAGGGAGCTAAAATGGAAAGAGTTTCAAATTTGGACTTAAAAAATCATGTACCCCACATTAAGCAGCATTTTTCTGCCTCTAGCAGTTTTGGTAACCTCTTTGTAATGGGTATTAAAATTTACAAAGTGGCTGGTAGTGGCTTTTTCCTATTACTATAATTTAAAAAAAAATACCCTGAAATTCTCTTTAGCTTCAAAAATGTTCCCATATTGCAGATGCATATTTTTGTTTAATTAAAGTCATTTGGGGGGCATGTGAGTGGCTCAGTGGGTTAAGTGTCCAACTCTTGATTTCAGCTCAAGTCGTGATCTCAGGGTCATGAGATTAAGCCCTGCATCAGGCTCTGCACTGGATGTGGAACCTGCTTAAAATTCTTTCTCTCCCAGGGTTTCTGGGTGGCTCAGTCAGTTAAGCATCTGACTCTTGATTTCCCCTCAGGTCATGATCTCAGGGTTGTGAGATTGCACCTGTGTCAACTCTGCATTCAGCACAGAGTTAGCTTCTCTCTCTCTCACTCTCCCCCCATCTCTCATAAATAAATAAATAAATAAATATATAAATAAAATCTTAAAAAAATAAATACAGTCGTTTTCATTTTCCAATCCAAGGTGACTGAGATGCCTTAAAGTAAGCATTTTAACTGCTAATAATGCCTTGGAAAGAAATTACCATATATTTTCTAAAGAAAAAAACCCTGAAAATACTGGAAAACTGATCTCTGGCTCTATGCAAACTTATCCAGCCCACATGACTTTCCCAAAGGAAGACTATTCCCTAAGTGTCCCTAGTAGTAATGTTTGAGATTCTCCAAAAATGTATCTTGAGAAAAATTAGGCTTTAAATTATGAGACTTTAAAAGGCTTTACTCTTAACATATTTTCTTTAGTTTACCTTTCTTCTTTTAACAACATGAAACTGGTTTATGAGAGATGCTCACTGCAGCATTATTTACAATAGCCAAGATATGGAAGCAACCTAAGTGTCCATCAATAGACAAATAGATAAAGAAGATGTGGTGTGTATACACACACACACATATACACACACACACAGGAATATTACTCAGCCATTAAAAAGAATGAGATCTTGCCATCTGTGACAACACAGATAGACCTACAGGATATTATGCTAAGTGAAATAGGTCAGACAGACAAAGACAAATACCATATGATTTCCCTTATGAGTGGACTCTAAAAAACAAAATGAACAAACAAAACAAAACTCACTCATAGAACAAACATGATTGCCAGCAGGAAGGAGTTTGGCAGATGGATGAAATAGGTGAAGGTGATTAAGAGGTACAATTTTCCAGTAATAAACAAGTCATGGGGATATAATATACAGCATAGGTAATATAGTCAATTTTGTAATAACTTTGTATAGCAACAGATGGTAACTAGGCTTATTGTGTTGAGCATTTCATAATGTATAGAATATGAAATCACTATGTTGTACATTTGAAATTAATACAATATGTATGTCAATTATTATTTAATTTTTTAAAAAGTATTTACTAATTTCCATATATGAGCATGGTACTATTTAAGATGTTTTTAATATTACTAATATGATTTACAAATATAAAATTAAATAAATAGTTAATGCTGCAATCTAATGCAATAAAAATAAAATAGAACTAAATTCATCTTGAATTAAATTATCTTTCACACACACAAATCCTGATTTGTAAAGATGAGAAACATGTTCCAATTATTCTGTCCTTATCCTTTATTTCACTTAACCTCCCCACCCTGAAACATCTGGTCATTATCAGAGCTCCTGGAATACCATTAAAAAATATTCGTAGCATATTTGAAAAGTAGGTCTTCCTCATTCCCTTCTACATTAAGTACCATTTGGATTTAAAAAATATTCTCAAATTCATACTTAATTCAGAAAATCACACACACACAAATCCTAGTAAGAACCTGAAGAGTGTTCAGTGCAAAGAAATACTAGAATCATACATTAAGCTGGATATTCAAATTTAGGATCCTGCTCATAGATAAAAGAATTATAATACTGAGAGTAATAATACAGATATAAGGTAACTTTGCGAGTATATTATGTCAGAGAATGAGTATGAGTATATAAACTAGCCATTGTAAGAATAAGATTTTGTTCAGGTTTAGAATAAATGGCCTTTTGGAGGTCAATGTGGTAAGGAAGTTGTAGGGTCCGTCACAAGATTATGGCTATCCTCTGGGCATAGGACAATTGCACTTCTCTACCCTTTAGAAGTTAGGTGTAGCCAGGGTGCCTGAATGGCTCAGTCAGTTAAGCATCTAACTCTTGGTTTTGGTTCAGGTCATGATCTCAAGGTTGTGATCTCAGGGTCATGAGACTGAGACCTACATTGGGCCTGCGCTCAGCATGGAATCTGCTTATGATTCTTTCTTTCCCTTTCCCTCTGTGTGTGCCCCCCAGTGAATGAATGAATGAATAAATAAATAATCTACTGGGCAGAATGGAAGCTTCAAGAGCCTTTCTACTCACTTTTTCCCTTTGCTACAGCATTTGGCAACATTCCATAAGGTGGCTGTTTCAACAGCCTGGGTTCTAGAGGGAAGACAACACATAGGAGCAGAGCCCTGAGTCAACACATAGAGGGTTTGTAGTATGAATGAGGTATGAAATTTGTTACTTTAAGTCATTGAGATCTGGGGGCCATTTGTTACTGCAGCATACTCTAGCTCATCCTGTCTCTCAAGAAACAGCTGTTTGAGATTCTATGATTCCACATTATTTGCAGGTTTTCAGAGTCTGAAATACTGTAAAAATGAAATCATTGCTCACAAAAACTGTCACTATTAGCTAGCTGGTAAAACTATGTCAATCAATGCCTATTAAATGTACAATCTCTCAATCCTATCTTCTGAGTCCTTGAAAACATCTAAGTCAGTTATCAAAATACTTGTGCACCTTTCCTAACCTGACAGTATTCAGCAAAAGACAGAAAATACTTATAGTTCAACATTCTCTTTTTCAATTCTGTCTTTTGACTGAGATGATAGAAAACATGTATCTCTTTCTTCCAACAATGTCCAAGCTTTGAATTCAAAGGATTACACAGTATCTGGATTAAACTGTCAGTTTGTACAAGCTGGAGCTGAGAAAAGGAAAAGTATCATTCAGTGTCTGAAAAAGTGTAGCCCGTTTAATATAGTTATGGTGACCCTTGAAAAATGCAGGAGGTGGTGGTATGGAGGAAGGAAAAGATAAACTTTAACATCAGAAACCAACTAGCACCAAGAATGTATAAGGAATATTTGACAGAAACATTATCAAAATGGCAATATCCAGCACTCACCGAATCAATAGAATACACATGAGAAGAATGTGGAATGTCTACATAATCATTTCTAAACAATTTGGGGGTGCTGAATAATGGTAAACAATGTGACATGATACTTTATATGAATAATGGTAAGCAATGTGACATGATACTTTAGTTATGTATTTAATAAAGACACAGAACCAGAAAGTTACAATAATGTATCTATCAGAGGACAATATTAATATATTCACATTCACTGATTAAAGCATTTCCCAAAATGTCCTGCAAAATACTCTTTCAAGGTGTGTCATGAGAATGTATTTTATATAATGTATCCTTCTCTTAAAAATCCACAATGTATATTTAACATATTGCGGTTTCTACGAAGGCCTGCAATAAAGAGACCTATTTAATTTAGTGCAATCTAGCATTTTCCATACTTTCTTATGAATGGAATACTATTTTAAGAGAAGGAAAGAGAATACTATTTTAAGAGAAGAAGAGCAGCCCTGTCATTTCTTTTTTTACCTGACTCTAACATTCCCCTCTCTTCCTCCCTTCCAATATCCACCAAACTCCAGTCAACCTATGTTAACAACTTCATATATAATTCCACATTGGGGGTGCCTCATATAATTCCACACATGTAACAAACATATAAAGGAGATGTTTCACTCCTTGATTACTTATTTTATAAGAGTGAAATAATTTCCTATATACTTTACTGCATTGGCCTTTTTCCAAACACCAGTACTCATGGAAATCGCTTCCATGTCAACTGGTATAAATCTGATTGTTTTTTTTTTAATAACTGCATAATATTCTATCATGTTATGACTCATGGTTGTTGAAGCCACTGCCATATTTCCCATACCAAACAGCATTATATCCTCTGCCAAGATGCATTATGTCCTTCCCAATTCTTTCTGTTCGTTAAGCTGAGGTCTTTAGAATATTTGTATCTTCTTTTTTTCTAGCTATTCCTACAGCAATACCACTACTACAATTACAAAGACATTTGTTTTGGCCTTTCCTCACTTCCTGTTTCAAACAGTTTTGCAGTTAAATGGGTGGCGGCCCTAAGGAGGGCACTTGTTTATGATGAGCACTGGGTATTATATGTAAGTGACGAATCAGCAATTTCTACTCCTAAAACTAGTTCTACACTATATGTTAACTAACTTGAATTTAAGTAAAAACTTGGAAAAAATTTTCCTTACATTATATCCTATTTCTAGAGCCCTTATTTTGCCCAGTAAGGCATATACTCAAACCTTTCTAACCTATACCATGTTTTTATTTTATTTTATTTCATTTCTTTTAAGTGTTCCAAAATTCACTGTTTATGCACCACACCCAGTGCTCCATGCAATACATGTCTTCCTTAACACCCACCACCGGCTTACCCAACCCCACACCTCCTTCCCTCCAAAACCCTCAATTTGTTTCTCAGAGTCCAAAGTCTCACAAAATCTTGCTCGCCATAGTTTGAACTCCTTTTCTATCTTGAGGTTTCTTTTCCGGTTCCTTTAGTGTTTGGTTATTAACTATTTTTATTCAAGTATTTTACTCATATGTGGTTCATGGATGATATAATCTCTAAATTCTCATATATTTCCACATATCTTTGACATATCATTGATATCGCGGCTACAGTATGATTCTTGGGTTATGGTCAAGCCTTCTTCCAACATTTGTGGGGCCCAGAGCAAAAATAAAAACAGAAGTCTATGTACCATATATTTAAATATTTAAAAGGTATAAACCAAGCTAATAAATCATTAAACATGTTCTAATAGTCTACCTTGATAAGCGTACTTTTTTAAGGGCCTGAAAGGACAAGCTCCCCCCAAATCCCTTGATTCCAGTTCTGTACCAGAAAATGGTGGCACAAGGAGGGCCAGTTGCTGACTCCTAGAACACTGGCTCCAAGTGGACATGGCCCCTTTAACTCATTCTACTCACTGCCCAGTGAGGAGGGTCATACCCAGAGGAAGGTCACTGTGTTCCCTTTAAAGATCAAGGTTTGTGGCAAAGAGTCCTTTTGCTTTGATCTAAGAGTGCTACTTGTTGTGGCATTTTTTGATTAGTAGTCTGTAGATGCTTTTCAAGAGCTTTCTAGTTTCAGTGTTGCAAATGAGAAATCCAATTCCAATCCGATTATTTTTTCCTTTCTAGGTAATTTATTCTTTCTGCATTAATGTTTCTAAGAGTTTCTCCTTATCCTTGCAGACGTTCAGCAAACTACAGCCCACACATCCTATTTTTGTAGTCTGTAGCTATGAGCGGCTTTCAGTATTTTAAAGGGCTACCAAAAATAAAGAATATGTGACTGACAACTTTTGTGGACTACCAAGCCACATTTACTCTCTGATCCTTTACAGAAGAAATTTACTTTATATACAACTGATGAATCACTGAACTCTATATCTGAAACTAATAATATGCTACATGTTAATTAACTGAATTTAAATTAAAAAAATAAAATGAATAAAACCACCTTTTGCAACAAAAGAAAAAAAAAAGAAAATGTTTACTGACCCCTGGAGTAGAGGAATGTTAGCAGAAAATGCTAAGCTGTGTGTATTTCTCACCAACCCAACCTTAAACTCAGTGAACTGTCAACCAAAAGATTCAGCTCATTCCCCAGCTCAAGTACATTTTCCTGTATTATTTAATTTTCCAGAACCAAACATTTTAACTACAATGCTATGGCATCCACAGACAAATTCTTTAAAAAAAAAAAAAAGATGTACTTATTTATTTGAGGGAGAGATTGTGTGGGGGAAGGACAGAGGGAGAGGAAGAGAGAGAATCCTCAAGCAGGCGCCCCATTGAGTGTGGAGCCCAACATAGGGCTCGATCCCATGACCCTGAGATCATGACCTGAGCCAAAATCAAGAGTCAGATGCCTAAATGACTGAGCCACCTACGCACCCCTTCTTCCACAGGCAAATTCTTATAGAAGATACCCATAATAAAGAAAACCATTGGACATGAATGGGTGTTTAAGAAGTCTGATGTTTTACTTCTTTGTAATTTTCTAAAGAATTTTCATCAGGATTATCACTTATTGTCACACAGGCTGTGCATTGTGCAACTCTAGTAGGTGCCATCACATAGACTAAGCTGCAAATTATGCTCCTCAGAGTTGTGTAACACAGTAACCTTATCATAGAGGCTCTCTCTGTTGCAAAGAACACAATAGTGGATTTATAAATGTGGCTGCACATTAGAAACAAAGCCTAGGTCACATCTCCAGATATTCTGACTTCATTGCTTTGGGGTGGGGCCCTGGCATGAGTATTTTTCTGAGGGAGGGAGGGAGGGAGGAAGAGAGAGAGAGAAAGAGAATGCATGTGAGGGGAGAGGGACACAGGGAGAAGGAGAGACAGAATCTTAAGCAGGCTCCATGCCTAGTGTGGAACTTGACACAGGGCTTGATTTCATGACCCTGAGATTATGATCTGAGCCAAAATGAAGAGTCAGATGCTTAACTGACTGAGCCACCCAGGTGCCCCAGGAGTATTTTTGTTTTAACTTCCTAGATGACTTTAATGTGCTGCCATGGTTGAGAACCACTGATGTAATATTTTCAAGATATAAGTGATTACATTCTGTACTAGTCTGTTTGGCTTGCTGTCACAGAATACCATAGATTGGGTGGCTTATAAACAGCACAAATTTATTTCTCACAGGTCTGAAGGCTGGAAAGTCAAGATCAAGGTGCTAACAGATTCAGTGTCCAGTGAGAGTCCTTGCTGTGTCCTCAAATGGCAGAAGGAGCAAGGGAGCTCTCTAGGGCCTCTTTTATAAAGGCACTAATCTCATTCATGAGGGTCCCACCCTCATGATCTAATCACTTCTCAAAGGCCCCACCCCATATATCATTGCACTGGGGATTAAGTGTCAACGTATGAATTTTGGAAAAGTACGTTCAGCCTATAGCACATTCTATAGACTTCCGCACATTCTGTGCAGCTAATATAAATGCCTATGAGGAAATGGGCATCTAGGTCTTTTGAACCCCAGAACCCAAACTCTTACCCATTATGCTTTGGCATACATATGTACAGATGCATAAACAAACTAATGATACTTCATTTTTCAGTTATCTAGATTTAATCACAATAGGCCTATCATTATTTCTTTAAATTCTAGAAACTCTAGACCTATTCCAATTATCAGACATGCTAGGCAGCTTTCCCTTATCAAAAAATGGATATGAACTCTACTAGTCTAAATAATCCTTGAACAGAATGTTATTAACTAAAACCCAAAGCTGGATATGAACCTTTAGGTACCTCACCTTTCTAACTGACTAGGTAATAATTGGTAGCAGGTACTTCAATCCTCTCCTGGTCTCTATAAGAAGTATAGAGGGTGGAATCACTAACTTAATGAGTTGTACAGTGTTTCAAATGGAAAATTACTTCTTCCTTTCCCTATGGGAGAGTGGATGGTACACTATCTGTCATTAACAAAGGCCAAGTCAGGCCAAGGGACAGCTTTAAGAAAATCAGTCAGAGAAACTAGGGGTGCTTGCAAGAAGAAGAGATGCCTCCCACGTCCTGCATGAGCGGCAATCTCGTCCTAATAATGCCATGAGACAGGAGAATGGTGCAAGAGTTCTTGGGAAGCATAAGAAATTATAGAAACATATCTTTTTGGTACAGATATTTCTAAATGTGGAGTTGCCTACCACAGCAGGGCCAAAAGAGAGTATGTCAAAGTATGCCTTGGAAGAATATGAGAAACACTCTCTCAGTCATGGACCTAGGAGGACTTAGAAGAGAAAATTAGCAAAAGGATAGAAGTTGTAGAGCTATCTAAAGGAAATAAGATGTCTCTCTACCTAAGAACTGAAGAAAGACAAAACTGCTCTTTGCTCAGGTAACCTTCAATGGTAAAAGGAGCCAGGATGAACTTAAACAGTACCTCAAGAAAGCCACACACTGTGGCCTACACATAAGGCCACACAGAAGCAGAGGCTACCAAACTGGATAAATGGATCCCCAGTCACAAAAGGTGAACAATAAGTCATGTAAGAAGAGCTCTGTGCCAATTACCTCCCCCGCCCCTTTCCCCAACACCAAAAGAATTGATTTGGGAAAAGGAATGAGGTAAAATGCATCTCAGAACCAGTTGACACTGAGTCCCCACGCCACTCCCTACTACCAGCCAGGGTCATGGCTCTCGTCTGCAAGTGCAGCAGAAGGTGGAAATGGCTTCTGGACTTTAACAGTAAATTGAACACAATCTGAAGAAATGTAAATGGATGCAAATTAATAGAATCTGCTAAGATGTTGCTAAAGGACAGGATGGGGGACTGAGAGAATATGGTTAAAAGCAGGGCCTGAGGGGTGCCTGGGTGGCTCAGTTGGTTAAGTATCTGCCTTCAGCTCAGGTCATGATCCCAGGGTCCTGGGATGGAGTCCTGCATCGGGCTCCCTGCTCAGCGGGGAGCCTGCTTCTCCCTCTGCCTGCTACTCCCCCACTTGTGAGCTCTCTCACTCTCTCTCTCTCTCTCTGGTAAAGAAATGAAATCTTAAAAAAAAAAAAAAACAGCACTTGAAGAAAAAAAAAAGCTGTTTCATGTTTATATTTCTTAGAATCATCCGAACATTGGCAAGACACTTATGGCTCTATCTTGAAACCTTTGCCACGTCAAATAAAATGCTTGGTCTTGAATTATCATTATTTGAGTATTTCTCTTATCCTTTATGACTGTGGAAGCCTTTATAGCCCTTATTGTCAATATCTATATTTGATCATATTTCTATTTTTTAATGTGATTAAAAGATCTTTGTGATAACAACTATTCTCATTGAACAGTATGGTATACAGGTTTTGGAATCATAAAAACCTAGGTTCAAACAATTTTTGCCATGTATTAGATATGCCTAACTCATGTAACACAGCCCACATACATTATGAGTCTCACAGTTGTGTGAGGGTTAAATAAGACACCATGTGTAAAGTGCCTAGCATAATGCCAGTCGCACAGTAGGTACTTAGAAAATATTAGCTTTCTTTCATCCCTTCTCCTCCCTGTGCAATGAAAAATATTGATTTACCCAGCTAATTTATTTGTTCTGGCTTTCAGAGGTGGTTACAGTGAAATTAATGGAGCTTCAGCTTCAGGGCCTCTCACTTATATTGGCCCTATAAAATATTCTTTCTCACCCTTCGTTTTGTATTTTGATGCCCCAGTTGTATTAGCTTCAGGCTCATAAAACCTAGATCTGCCTCTGATGGTATTTAAAGCTTTTTTTTTCCTTTGGTCAAGCCTTGATAACACAGGAAAACTGAAGAAATCTTCAGTAGGAACAAACCAAAAGAATATGCAAACTAAACAGAAACTCACTATCCGTTAAATTAGTAATATCTATTGCTCATTGAACCCTAAGTACTAGTGTCATCTAAAATACTATAAATGCAATTTAAAAATATAGAACATGACAGGTTGCAATTGAAGTCCAATCAGATAATGAACAAATGTCAAAACTAGAAGAACCCAAGTGATAACATAGGCCAGGAAAATGAAATCTTTCTTTATGGCTTTTTGCATGTGGAGAACAAACGCAGCTTTTAGACATACGGGTTTTGTGTTTCACTTATGCATGTCTCAGGAAGATGTAACCTTGAAGAAGCTGCTTTCTCTTTTCAAGGCCTCAATTTTCCAATCAGTAAAATGAGACTGTACTAGATGATCCGTAAGGGACCTTCTAGATCCAACATTCCGTGTGTGAGTCTATTAATCAATATTCTATGATCCTATGAATTTGTTAGCAATGAAATTCTTCATTATCTCATCACATCGCTTGAATCAATTTGGATACTCCGCTTCCCCCTCACTATCCACTACTACAAGTATCAATGAGTAGTGAAACAGACTAAATAAAGAAGAAAAAGAGACAATGGGCATCAATGTCCTCCAAGAAAAGAGTGAAATCAACTGTGGTTATTTTTCTAACAGCTTTATTTATTTAAATGTTTAGTTTTCCCATTGCTTCTAGTTTAGACTAAAGATCCAAACTTTACTTTTGGCCATGGTAAGTTTAAGAAGGCTCTGCAAGTGGAGATGGCATGTAGGCAGCTGAGAATATAAGTCTGGAACTTACGAAGAATTCAAGTTAAAAATATAAATCAGCAAATCATAGTAATATAAATAGAATGCAATCATAAGACTGAAAAGTGAGTGTAGTTAAGGGGAAGAGGGCCAAGTATAAATCATAAGACACTCCAAACAGTAAACCTCAGAAAGAGGAAGAAGAGCACATAAAGAAGACCAAGAAACAGTGGTCAGTAAGGAGAATATGATGTGACAGAACGCAAAAGGAGATGAATTTTATAGTGGGCTTGGCCAGGTCTGTGGAATAACTGAGCATTAATCACTGCACTTGGCACCATGGAAGTTGTTGCTGATCTGGACCAGAGCACTTTTAGTGGAGTGGAAGGGACATGAGCCTAAATGTGTGGAAGCTCAAAGAGATAATGTTGAATATGGACGTGAATACAAACATGGAAGTTTTGATGTGAAGGAAAGACAGAACTTAGAAGCAAGGCATGAAGAAAGAGTTTAATTTTAAAATGGGAGATGTTAGAGCATATTTTTTTGCTGCTACAAACAATCCAGCAGAGAATGAGAAACTGATGATGCAGGACAGACGGTAGTTGATTGAAGGTCTACCTTTCTTGAGCGTGCAGAAATGGATGGGATACAGAGCGTAAGTGGGGGAGAATACCTTTAATAGGAATGATGTTGTTTCTACTGTACTTAAAAGGTGGAGACTATGTGTATGAGAAGACACAGGAGTTCCCTTCTGAATGCCTTTATTTATTCAGCTGATATTAAACATGAACTTAATAGTTATGAATGGCCAAAATCCCAATGTTTATTAGGCAAACTAGAAATGAAAAGGTTATAAGAGTGAATTTCAGGCCTGCTATAGCCAGAGGACATGGAATTGTATTTGTATGAAGTACTATAGTGTGTATGCCTCTTTCCACTGGAAGATACTTTTTGTAAATCAGATACCGATCTAGATGTTAGGCTACCCACAAAAATGAAAGGAATATAACCATCCCCCCCACTCTCACATCAACTGTCTCAGCAGGGAAATCACTAGCTGTACAGGGAGAGGTTCAGAGAAGCAGAAATCTGCAGACCTGTACAAATAGAGAAATAAGCCATTTCCTGGGTAATGAGAAGTCATCTTGCAGATCCAATTTAGAGGGAAACAGCCTTCTTTGGAATCAACTGAGGAAGAGTTGTTATTTAAAAATCTGAACTTTAAACAATTCCAGATGCAGAAGAGATATAGACTCTTCTGCAATTAGTAATTAAGATCCTACTATAAGAAAGACATCATTTCAGGATCGCCAGTGAGACCCTGAAGTGCAGATCTAAAAACATGCTAAGCAGTACCTGGATGAAGAGTTTGAGAAAAGTTTCAAGAGCAAAGCAAGGAGTCATATCTTCTTCAGGGTTTCAGCACTTCTTGTTGAATGGGAATTATAAACTCATACCCGAACACTGCTTTATTCCCAATCATTTTATTATCATTATAAACTACAAATCAAAGA
Organism: Enhydra lutris kenyoni; assembly: GCF_002288905.1. Classification (NCBI taxonomy): domain Eukaryota; kingdom Metazoa; phylum Chordata; class Mammalia; order Carnivora; family Mustelidae; genus Enhydra; species Enhydra lutris. The sequence goes on along the minus strand of NW_019154149.1, from coordinate 3,597,157 downwards.
GCCCTTTCAAAAACAAAAATTCCTATTATATATGTCTATGTATATGTGTATACACACACACACACACACACACACATACATACACATACCTGTTAAATATGATACACACACACACACACATAGACTAGTTATACGTAACTAGCAATAACCCAGGTTTGGGGACTGGACTGTCATAGTCATGTAAGCAGTGACTCTTATGGAATGATACCATAATGATGTTTACTCTTTTATGGGTTTGCTATACACTGCACACACATCAGCAATTTAAAGATTGTTCCTGGGTCAATCTCCACATCTGGAAAAGGAGAGAGTTTGAGTAAGTGAACTTTATGGTCCATATCACAGGTAACAATGTATCATTCTAGGCAGTAATACATATTTTACAACATTTATCAACACTGGTTACCTTATAGCTTAACCCACATGTTCCTCAGGAATTTACAACCATCATTTCCAATCTTCATTCCTAATTTAACTGTTCCGCTCATATTACCGCTGTAAGTGATCTTTGGTAATGTGAAGGTTAAAACGAAGGTGGATCTCAGTTTGTTTGCTTTTTTTTTTTTAATAAAAAGAACATCAAGCACTTAACCTCTCAGATGTCCTTAGCACTGCTTTGTGACGTATATAGGGCAGGATGTATAATGAACTGATCATAGGGTAGTAATAGCCAGACATTAATTCCTTGGTCTTAAGCCAAAAATGCTCTTTACACGTTTTGCTAATACGATGACTCAACTAATTCTAGCCTGTGCAACCAGAACCTATGTGTTGAACACAAGAGACTGCTATGGGGCCAGAATTGCTTTAGGAGTTGAGCAAGGTAGGCTTTTATAACTCACTAGTCTGGGGATGTGATTTTTAGCAAGTGAAGACTAAATATTGAAGTGGTAAAATTGTTCTTCCCAAACAAAAATTGAGAGTCTTTTAAAATAACTGCTGTGGCACTAGAACAGACACACAGAATGGGATCATAAAATCTGTCTCCAAATGGTACTTATTTCTTCTTGCGAAAAATATATGCTAGGGTATAGGCATATAGGTTACCATCACAAAAAGAACGTATGTTTTTGAATCCTCATTAGCCATTTGCTAGCTGGCAGTATTTGGGTAAATCACTAAGATTAAATTATCTTATCTGTAAAAATGAGGTTTTGTTATAAGGTTAAATGAGATTTAATATATAAAGGTCCTAGAAGGGAGCCTGCCATTGAACAGATACTTAATGACTAGCTTTTGTCACCACCATTCTAGTATGTCACCTGCTTAAGTATATCGCCATAATGGTATGCTAACAGCTTTTTATCTCTGGCTGCCTATGTGATATGTGTATGTGGGAACCTGCTTATTCATGTGTGCATATGTACACATAAAGAAAGGTCCATCTGAAATATAGGGACTTTTTAACAAGTCCTCTAGAGGAACTATATTGTCTTTTTAAAATCGTAAAAGGATTGCAGATGAGAACACTGAAACATGGCAGGGAAGCAGTTATTAGCCTCCCCATGAGAATTCAAATGGACACTCTGGCTCCCACACTTAAAGAGCCATCTCAGAAGGATATAACTTATGCAATGAAATTCTGGTTGGCTTCATAAAATCCATCATTTCCCTCTGGCTTTAATAATTACATTAAATACAAACTGTGAGTTGGTAAGGCCTTATTATTTCTTATTTTATACTGCCCCCTGGAGTCAAAGTGACTACAACAGTGAGTTAGCCTTTTTCTCTGAAATAATTTTATGGGGATTATTTGGGGGGGGGGGTAAGAATGCACATTGAATAATCTGTTTTTACCCTTTGGTCAGAGATACATATAGATCACATACATAACTTATATCTGTTGGCTACAATAAATACAGGTCAGCCTCAATGGAAATGGGAAAATAAGGAGATATCCTAAACTCCAGAACAGTGACAATTTAAAACTCTTTGGTAAAATGGTTTCTGAAAATTTTGCACTGTCTCCAACTTGTGATCACATTGATGTAAAATAATGGTGCAGAATTTAACTTCAAATATATTAACAGATACAAGGAAAGAAAAAGTGGCATATCTTTACAGAGAAATTATGCTGTAAAAATCACTTAAAAGGGGCGCCTGGGTGGCTCAGTGGGTTAAAGCCTCTGCCTTCAGCTCAGGTCATGATCCCAGGGTTCTGGGATCGAGCCCCATATGGGGCTCTCTGCTCTGCAGGGAGCCTGCTTCCTCCTCTCTCTCTGCCTGCCTCTCTGCCTACTTGTGATTTCTGTCTGTCAAGTAAATGGATGGAATCTTAAAAAAAAAAAATCACTTAAAAATAGGCAAGGTCCACTATGTAATATTGACATTAACTTAAGAAAGAATAAAAATTAAGCAAATTGATAATCAACGGCATATAAGTCCTCAATGACTTTTTATGTCAGAAAATAAAATTAACTACTATATAATAAGAAATTCATTTGAAAGACATTTCTTTGAAATAATCCCTTCAACAGCCTCTCAATTATGTCCTCAGTATTAATCACTTCATTTGAAACTCTTCTGAGACTTCTAACTTTTCATTCACTTTAATATTTTTTTCTGTGTACAAAGGTTCTCATGTAAACGGATTCAAATTATGTTTAAATAAAATGTATGCACAATTAATTACAACCATTGTTACTATACTAAAGGAGGAATCTTGTCTATATTAACATTCTTTAAATGAGTCTGTCAGAGTAAGAATTCTTACTATAGAACTATTCTATAGTAAGAACTCATTCCAAGTCAATTCTTATTAATCAAGTAGTAAGAAAGTCAGAGTCTGTCAATATCTTTTCAGCTTCTCTACTTCACTATTAGCAATGCATAATACTGAAAGATAAGACACTTTTTCAAATCAAATATTTTAATTCAACTTGATTATTTTTTCAAATCTATATTCCTCTAAAACTCATAATGAAAATGTACCAAGAAATTCAGCAAATATTTTTCTAGTCACTAGGCATACAGAAATAACACACAGGCCCTGTTTCCAAGAATGAAAAACATACTAGAGAAAATGTGTTTACCTCATTCCCCAACCTTCCTTCCCTGCCAGAAACACAGAGCATGATATATTCAAAGGCACAATTATGTATAATACAAATAAATTGCCTAGAGGAAAGAAGTTATCACCTCTTTTATCAGAGTGAGATTTCACCAAAATTACCTGACTTTGGACTGAAGTGGAGGCCTCTGTGACTGGGTAGAGGCAATTGTTTAAAAAAATTAAAAAGCTTCCCCTTAAAGAAAAACCAAAATATAAAGCACATAGAGATCGATATTACTAAGAAGAATCAACAAAATCAATCATGAATAGGAATTGACTCCAGATGAAATTAGTTGTAGAGCGTCAGTCCCGTGGTCCTCATGCTAAATGCAGCTCAATGCCCGTTTCTGTCAATCTTACTGGAACACAGCCACGCCCATTCGTGTATGTGTGGTCTCTGGCTGGCTTCACAGTACTTAAGCAGAGTTCCATAGTTGTCACAGAGTCTGGCCCACAAATCCTACAATATTTCATGTCTGGCCTTTTACAGAAAAGGTCCTGATCATTGAATTAGAGAAAGATGTTAAAGAAAGTACTTTAGGGACACGTGGGTGGCTCAGTTGGTTAAGCATCTGCCTCTGGCTCAGGTCATGATCCCAGGGTCCTGGGATCCAGTACTATGTCAGGCTTCCTGCTCAGCGGGGAATCTTCTTCTGCCTCTTCCCTGCTCATGCGTGCACGCTCTCTCTCTTTCTCTCTCTCTCTCAAATAAATACATAAACAAATAAAATCTCTTTTTAAAAAAAGGACTTCAGGGTGCTCAAAGAGATAAATAAAGCAATTACCTGCATTAAAAAAGAAATTACTGATATAGGATAAATGGAGCTAGAGCAGATAAATGCGAAAAATGAGACATTTAAAATCTTCTAAAATAAACAGAAAAATGGGCAAAGAGAGAACACACACAGAATGAAATCCAAATAGTCAATAAATATGAAAAATATGTTAAACCTCATTAGTAATCACAGAAATGTGATGTAAAATGAGATATCATTCAATAACTGTCAGAATGGCAAACAGACGGAATTCTGAAAACAGTAATTGTTAGTGAGGAGGTGAAGAAACAAACAAAACATGGTTCGTTAGTTACAATTACTTTGCCGAGGAAACTAACACTGTGCCTAGGAAAGTTGAAAATGTGCATACTTTCTAACGCAGCAATTCAACTTCTAGATGTGTACCTCAGAGAAACTGACACATATATACAAGGAAACCTGCACATTATTTATAGTAGAATTGTTTCTAGTAGTAAAATATTGGAAACAAACATACAATCTGTTTCAATTAGCTATGCCTATCCCCAAATTCAGGGGCTCAAAGCAATCCTCATTTATTCTTGCTCACTTGTATGCAGGCTGCCTAAGGAGATCTTAATGATCTCTGCTAGGCTGATTTGGTTTTGGTTCCAGGCCACGGATTTGGTACAGATTTGCTCTATGTGCCTCTTTTTTATCTTGGACAAGTGGACTAGCCGGGGCTTTTTTCTGCCACGAAGCTGGCGGAGTGCAAGAGGGCAGGCTCAAACGTAAAAGCACATCTCAAGCTCCATCTTGTGTCAAGCCTGCTAACATTCCTTGTGTCAATGCAAGTCATATGGCCAAGAAAAACATTAATTGGGCAGGAAAATACATTCTGTCTCTAATGGAAAAAATTTAAAAATCACATTGAAAATGTGTGGATATAGGGAGTGGTAAAGAACTGGGAACAAGAATGCTATCTACCACAGGGCCATAAATAAGAGAACAGGGGCGGTATATGTTCACTGGAATATTCTCTAACACAATAAAAATGAGCAAATTCCAGCTCTATATATTCATAAGACTACATTTCAAAAACTGTTAAAGAGTAAAAAAAAAAAAAAAACTATAAAAAGTTGGCCAAAAAAACTTCTATGCATTATCTATGTATAAATACAGAGAGAGAAATTGTAGAAACATGCGTATAACTGATAAACACTGAATTCAGGATAGTTGTTACCTTTGGGAAGATAGAAGAGGAGAGATTGGGTAGGAGTACCTCATGAGGAGATTTAAACTGTATTCTGTAATTTCTTTATAAAAAGATCTGAAGCAAATAACCAAGTGTTAACAACGACACATGAAACGCAGTACAGTGTAAGTGGTTAAAAGGAAGACTGCCTACTAGTTGGTTGATCCTGAATAAATTACATAAACTCTTAGAGACTGTTTTTATCTGCAAAATAAGAATACTATTAATAGCCTATCTCATAGCATTGTTCATGGATTAAATGAGTTGATACACGTAAAGCACACAGAACAGTACCTGGTACAAAGGAAACATGGAGTCTCAGCTATAACATTCTCCTCCACACTTTCTCCATCTTTGATACATTTCACAATTTTTAAAGTATATCAGATAGAGGAAGGAGATGGTAGATAAGGCTAAGAGTTTAGGAGTTTAAGTCACATAGTTCAAGCCTTACACTGGAGAGAGATTTTTTTATCTTAATTGATATAATTCTAAGCCGAGAGGATCTTTCAAAACTGGTAGATTTGATGCTTCCTATTCCCCATTGGATACTGTAGCTCAATCATAAGATTTATGCAAGAACCCAGGGTTTGCAGGGAAGGATACAACAGTGAGATATACTTCCTGATAACTCCAGGATCTAGCAGGGTTACCAAGTACATAGAGATTATTCAACAAATATTCTTGGAATTGAAGACTCCACTTCCCAGGACTGATGGAACTAGGTACCGGCACTACTTCACTGAAATGGAAGCAACATGTGATAGATCTCAGAGTTCTTTCCCTGTAGGGCTAAGACCCACAGTGAATCCTTGTGAGACAAACAACTCTACAAAAGCACAGAATAACAACAGAATATATTTTAAATGGCAATTAATTTACCTTCCTTCATAGTCCCTCACTCTTCATGTAGATAGGACTTTTCTCTCTGCAGCAAAGTAGAAGGGAGTGGGTAGAAGAACCACCCTAACTTTGTCCGTTCCTTTCCCACCTCCAACTCCCACTTTACTCTCGCCACTACTAAAAGACTGAGCTATGGCATCCCAACACCAGGAGAAAAGCCAATGAACCAGACGGACAGCTCTGGCATGCCCACTGATGCCCCATCACCATGTTCCAACGTGGTAGCCTCAGGATTCCATACTATACCACAGATATGAACATCTCCAGGTTTCTAATTCCAACTTAAATCAGCTAATGCCGCTAGGCCTTACGTCTCTATTATCTTTGGTCATCTCCTTACTGTATTTGATCAGCATCATCATCACCATTGTAACCTTTATTTAGCACTTACTACATGCTACGCAGCAAACATGCATTAATTCACTATTCTTTATAATAATCCATGACCTGCATATAACTCCATTTTACAAGCAAGGAACTCGCATTAACAACTTGTTTGCTATTACAGGGCTTTTCACTGCTGGAGCTAGGACTGAAGCCAAGTCAATGTGATACCAGAGTTCACACATGTCCCTATTACTCTTTTCTCCATACCACTCCGTACTTCCTCCAAAAGTACGAGAACACATCCTCTCCTCCCCCATAAAAAAAACCCATTCTTTTCACCACACCTGTCATAAACCTCATTCAGTGTATGCTCCTACGTCCTCCTCAAGTCAAATTAGTCACTAAAGTCAAATGAAACCTGACTTCCCTCAGAGGACAACATTCCTCCGAAGCTCTCTCAATCAGAGCTTGTTTATTATCCAATATTCCACATCTCTACATAGTTTTACACTTGTGTTAAAAGAAAAAGTAAAGTTTTGCTTCTTTGAAACTCATGCCACCTCACTAAACCATGCTCTAACCCCACTGGTTACTGTTTTCTAGAGGCCTCCTCCCAAGGCAGTCACTAATAATCAGTGTACATTTGGGAATATTTGTGATTCAATCCATCCACCACCCTAGGACAATTCACTGTGTGGACTCACCATGCTGCTAATGGGCCTCTTGGTTCCTTCATCTTTTAAGCATCACTGACACTCACTGCTACACATCCACAGCCATCTGCACCTAGGGCCTCACTCAGAAACACTCTGGAGTAGATTCATCTGCCAAAAAAATGGGAATAAATCACTGGTATTCTTCCCAGGTCTCACATACCCGCCCTGACTCTGACCATCTCTCTTCTTTAACTTCATTGAGACCATTACTGTCTCTCTTGATTTTACCTTTTTTTTTTTTTTTTACAATGATCACACCACATCTGTACCGTACATGTCTCTATACAGTGTCTGGTTCCCATGGTTTATCATGTAGACTCCTCTCTCACTTGCACTGTTTATTCCTATCCACTTCATACTGAGCTTGTAAAACCTCTCCTCTGGACTGGTGCTATGCCACGCCTCTGCCACTCATGAACCCAGGTATCTGCACACAAATGGAAATGATCAATCAATGATAAAGACCGATTGTCAGTCTTAACAAGGCCCTCACTACTGCTTGTGAGTATCCTTCTCCTTTGTCAGCATGTTCTCAATATTCACAACTCTCAAACTCTATGCTCATTTAAAGCTGTTGACTTTGTTTCTAGTTTATCATCAAGAAACATAAGACTGTCCCATGTGTTCTCTCTTCCCTTCCTGTACACTATTCCATTATTTGCAGACATCTCCATTCCCACATCATTCATCCAGTCTCCCTGCTCTTTCTCATGGCCAGTTCTCTCCTGTCCCTTCAATTTCATGTTCTTCAGAAGGACCAGGACTAGGATAAAGCAAGGCAGGTACCCAGGACACAATATTTAAGGAGTGCTTACTTTTGTGGTGTCAACCCTGTGCTTACACAACCCTGAGAATGAGTGCCTCCTTTAACTCTGTGCCCTGGACCATTCACACGCCTCACCCATCTAGTCCTTGCCTGCCCAACTCTCCCAGAACCTTCATTCAACATTCATGTCCACTTTTATCTTCAACCTTTCCCTTCTACATTGTCTTTCCACTCACCCTACACAATATTCAAATCATGTTCTCTTTCTTCATGTTGTAAATTTCACAAAAGGCTTCTCCCTTCTGTGGAGACTGTAAGTAGTCTATAATCTTTTGTAACTAGGCAGGTAAATATGACTGATTCTGGTATTCAATAATGGAAGTGATTTTGGCTTTCATGCCCAAGCAACAGTGTCCAATAACAACTTTGTCATTAATAAAGATGATACATGAATCATCTTTACAATCATTATCTATCATCTTTATGTCCTACTCCCCTTTTTTTCCCTTGAACTTCCTCAAAACCTAAACAGTGAAAAGGGTTGCTATTTACTGCTATTTACTACTATTTACTAGAACTATGTCTATTATGAGCTCTCCTACTACTAGTTACCTCTCCTCTACATGAATTACCATTGTTGTAATTTTGTATTTACTTGAGCCATTATCTGATTGTCTCTTTCAATAGAATGTAAATGCTAAGAGAGGAAGAATGATCCCCAATTCTGCTCACCATATATAACAAGTATCTAGAACAAAACTTGGCACACTCATAGTAGGTTATCAATGCAAAATTTCTAACTGAGTGAATGATGAACTTCCGATCTTACCTCATCTGGAAAGCTTTCCTAACAGGCCTAGGTTGAGTCTTCTTTTTTCTATTAGAGATTTTATTTATTTATTTGAGAGAGAATGAGAGAGAGCATGAACAGGGGCAGAGGGAGAGGGAGAAGCAAGGTCCCCGCTGAGCAGGGAGCCAGATGCAGGGCTCAATCCCAGGACTCTGGGATCATGACCTGAGTCAAAGGCAGATGCTTAACCATCTGAGCCACCCAGGCGCCCAATCATAATATCTTCTATAATATATATCATTTATCTTCTATAATATCAATCATATGCACGGCACCCTCCCCAGGTTGAGTCTTACGCCTCTGTTTCCCTACAGCAGCAGTGTGCTTCACTTTCATTTCCCTGAACACAATGCACTATGGTTGTTTATGACTTCATCTCCATGACTATATCCTGACCTTTCAGAAATCAATTATGTCATATTATATTCACCTTTGAATCTAGCACAGCCCCTTCCCAGGATAGGGGAGCAAGAAATTTTTCCTGAATCAATTAAATTATGTAGGCTTTATTGTATAACAAAAGTAGTAATCTTCAAAACTCAGACAGCAGTTAGAGTTGGTGAATATAGGTCAGTAGGTCTGGGTATATAGCTGTGGAAAGTTAGCAAAGCTAATCCTGGGAAAAGTCTCTGATGTTTAGAGTTGATGCCATGGCAGATGAAAGTAAATGATAGGGAAACAAGCCTTCTCTCTTGTTTAAATAACCAGTTCGTGGTGTCTTTTTTTTTTTTTTAAACCAATGCAGTTATCCAGCTTTAACACACTTTCCAAGTGCCTCGGGTACCCAAAGAATGAAACCACTGCCAAAAATAATGCAAAAATTTAATTTATTAAAAGAAAATCAGAACCAAGTTAAAAAATGGAACATATCAATGTGACCAACATTCCTCCTAAAAAATAAGATTTCCAAATCTCTTCATCAGAAACGTAGGAACAAATACTTCTTTTCCAAATCTGCAAGTGTTATAACCATACCCAGAGAAAGGCTCAATACTAATAACACTGAAAACTTATAGATGTATATAGCACTTTATAAAACTGTTGCATATTTAACCTATCATTTATGTTACAAAAACCCCAGAGAAGAATCACTATTGTTCCCATTTTATAGCCAAGAAAACTAAGGTAAACAATGCTGAAGAGATTTAAAATAACATGGTTACTAAGTCTGAGATTCAAGATTTGCTATACTATATCATGCTGCCTCCGTAGCAAGGAGAGTAACTCAACGGATCTTTATCTCTGTCCTGATATTGACCTGATAGGTCAGCATGTGAACTCCAATAGCTAAAACATTTTAATACTATATGTTTATTAGTATGATTCAAATTTTTAGAGAAAATGGTTAGAAATGGCTTTCATATGTTTGGTGACACTCCGGAAAAGTTTGTACTGTGATGAACAGCAGGGATTTTTTTTTTTAAGGCTTCTTATGGCGAAATAATTTTCTTTCAGTCTGGGATGTCTTGATCCTTGTTATTACAGTTGCCTAAGAAAATCTATTCTGTAATAACACTTTCCCGTTTCAACTCCAAATACAAAATTTGCTTATTTTTAAAACCTTAAAAAATCTGATATCTGATCTTTTATTTTAAATGTTTCAGAATCAATAAATTATCCTTAGCAAATGATCCTTAAAAATACATGCTAGGGGCACCTGGGTGGCTCAGTTAGTTAAGCGTCTGCCTTCACCTCAGGTCATGATCCTGGAGTCCAGGGATTGAGTCCCACATTGGGCTCCCTGCTCAGTGGAGAGCCTGCTTCTCCCTCTGACATTCCCCCTCTCATGCTCTCTCTCTCAAAAAAATGAATAAATAAATAAAAATCCTTTAAAAATATTTGCTGGGATACTGTTTCATAGTTTATCACTTTGACTATCAGATAAAATAAGACAGTGCTAACTGCTCTTTTCTTTATAAGGATGCCTACTTGCAGAGGGCCTCGGTGGCTCAGTCAGTTGAGCGTATGACTCTTGGTTTGGGCTGGTCATGATCTCAGGGTCCTGAGATCAGCCCTGTGTCTGGCTCTACGCTCAGCCAGGAGTCTGCTAGAGACTCTCTCCCTCTGCCTCTCTCCCTCTTCACATTTGTGTCCTCTCTTTCTCTAAAAATACAGAAATTTTTTTTAAATGAATACCTATTTGTAAGTGTTAAGAAAGACTTTAAAATGGCTTACTTCAAAACATAAACATGTTCTATCAAATCTAGTCATTTATGAATTAAGGTAGATGGTCGAACAAGTAAGGAAAGAGAAACCCTCGCTCCCATCAGTAAATAAAATAGACAGCTGCCATGCCATCCAGTTTGTGTATAAAATAAAATAAAATAGTCACATTTTTCTCATCAAAATAACAATATGTGGTTCTACTTTATACCTACTAAAATAGCCAATTTTGAAAATAAAACATTGAATAATGCACTTTTCATCCAGCATGTGTATAAATCTGGCTCATGAAAATAATCACGAGTTTGGGAAAATCTTGATATAGGTAGATATTTTATTATATCATAATTTACATGGTGGAAAACAGACATTCAATACTTTATTATTCCAACTATAAGACATTCTGGAAAAGGCAAAATTATGGAGGCAATAAAAAGATCAGTGATTGACAAGGTTGGGAGGGAGGGATGAATAGACTGAACACAGGATTTTTAAGGCAGTGAAAATACAATGCACCATAATGATGGATATATGTCATTACACATTTGTCCAAACCCATAGAATGTACATCAAAAATAAACCCAAATGCAAATTATGGACTTTGGGTGATAATGATGTATCAATTCAGGGTTATCAGCTATAACCAATGTACCACTCAGATGAATGATGTTTATAATGGGGGAGGCTATGCATGTGTAGAGGCAGGGCATTAGTGAACTCTCTACCTTTCCTATCAATTTTGCTGTGAATGTAAAACTGCTTTAAAAAAATTAAGACTTAGAAGAGTAAATGAAACAAGATGGGATTGGGAGGGAGACAAACCATAAGTGACTCTTAATCTCACAAAACAAACTAAGGGTTGATGGGGGTAGGGGGGTTGGGAGGAGGGGTGGGGTTATGGACATTGGGGAGGGTATGTGCTATGGTGAGTGCTGTGAAGTGTGTAAACCTGGCGATTCACAGACCTGTACCCCTGGGGATAAAAATATATTATATGTTTATAAAAAATAAAATTAAAAAAAAATTAAGACTTTAAAATATAATTACACAAAAACAAAACTTTAAAAAAATAGTGGAATGATATCTCATTTATCATTGAGATATCAGGCAATGATTAAAAAGATGTTTCAAAGTTATTTTATAATCAGATGGGGAAAATAATTTTATAGTGTTAAAGTAAAAACAATCAAGGGGTGCCTGGATGGCTCAGTTGATTAAGCGGCCTCTCTTAATTTCAGCTCAGGTTGTGATCTCAGTGTTGTGAGATCAAGCCCCACCTCTGACTCTGAGTTAAGCACCAAGTCTGCTTGAGATTCTCTCTCCCTCTCCCTCCACCCCTCTCCCGTGCTCCTGCAGGCTCCCACGTGCATGTGTACACACTCTCTCTCCCTCTCTCTCTAAAATAAATTACTAATTAATTAATTAAATCTTTAAAGTAAAAACAATCAAGAGTATAAAATTACATATTCTCTGCGATCTCAACCACACAATTAATTTTTCACATAGGAAAAATCCTCAACTAAGGAAATACTAGGCTTCGAATATGTCATGCTGTACCAGAAAAGTTCATATTTCTATCTTCACTACCCAAATAACTAGGTTGGATGATGTTTTTCTCAGAATATACCAGTATATTTGGTAGTAAGAATACTAAATTGAAATCTCCATTAGCAAAGTAAATCAGAAAACAGACTGTGGAATGCAGATAATCTTGGACAATATCCTCTGTTGAACTGATTTTCTTGGTAGTTGAAAAAGTACCTTTGATACTTGTCTCAAATTTCTAACTACTTGTTTCAGTTGAACAACAGATATTAGTTTTTTACACTGTTTAATGTAATGCTGTGCCCAAAGTAAATGCTCAAAATATACCTATTAATGAAGACTAATTGAGGCACTGGAGTTAAAATTTATAAAACCAACCCAAATTTTTTGGATGTCACTTGGAAAGTATTATACTTTTGAAACAACTTTTAAATTATTCAGAACATTTTTGAAAATGAGAACACTGTTTTATAAAAGTAAAGAACAAGGCAAATGGTAGTCAAATTTATGGGCCATTAAAGGGGAAAGGTTTAAGTGGTGGGGAAAGGACCCTCCTGAAATACGCCTTATTATTTATGGACTGCAGTGGGGAGGAAACTGTAGGCAAAGAGAAGCAATAAACATGCAAAAGCATTAGTTTATGTCTCTAAGTTTAATGTGGCAATGGTCATGTGCCCAAATTCCATTAGCACTTGGCACAAAAGCCATATAAGTAAGTTAAAAGTCATCTGGCAGAGACAAAAATGACACAGACTCCTTAGTGAAGAAAGATTCCCTTGTATACCATGTACTTTAATGGGAAGAGAAATACACAGACCCAAAGAAAGGTGACAGCTGCAGATAAAATTGTTATGAGGATGAGCTACTGGAGACAAGGACTTGGTGTTCTGCATTTGGATCATAGAGTGTCATACTAGTAAACAGAGACCTGCAAATAGCAGTGAGTGTGGCCTCTAATTTGTAAATCCCAGACTTCACCTCTAATTCCTTTTTAAATCTATTTTCTTTTTTTTTCTTGATCTCAACCTACTAAAGATTAAGAATAGGAAAAGGAGACATCACAGATGCTTTAAATTCCATCCTTGTCATTGTTTTCTAACCTGCCTATTTCTGTAAATAAAGATTTATTGGAACACAGCTATAGCTATTCATTTACTTATTGCCTACGGCTGCAATGGACTGTAGAGCTCAGAAATCCTAAAATATCTGATATCTGCCCTCTTAGAGAAAAGGTATGCAGAACCTTTAATTAGGTAAATAAATGATTCTAATAATTACATAGCAACCAGGGAAAATATGAAAATATTCTCAGGCAAAAGTAAACACAGAAGCCAGGAATCTTACAAGCCAAGCCTCTATCTCCTCTGATGATGCCTTAGAGCACATGGAACCAGGTGGGTCTCCCAGGACCTTTCAAGAGGCAGGAGACAAAGTGGTCCTCCCCAAAAATGGAAGGACTCCCTTCCATTGGCTGGAATTTTTCACAGATTGCTACTTTTCCAGGTACTTTGTAGGAAACATGATGACAAAAAAGAATCACCAGCAGTCTCAGTAACAAAAATGTCATAAATACATGGTTGGGATTCCAGAATAAGAAAGTATATGCTTACTTTATGTGTAAAACCTGAAAGACTCCATTCCAAAACCACTAGAACTCATATAGGAATTCCATAAAGTGTCAGGATATAAAATCAATGCACAGAAATCAGTTGCATTTCTATACACCAACCACAAGACAGAAGAAAGAGAAATTAAGGAGTCAATCCCATTTATAATTGTACTCAAAACAATAAGATACCTAGGAATAAATCTAACTAAAGAGGCAAAGAATCTGTGCTCAGAAAACTAAAGAGTACTCGGGGCACCTGGGTAGCTCAGTGGGTTAAGCCTCTGCCTTCAGCTTGGGTCATGATCTCAGGGTCCTGGGATCGAGCCTCGCATCGGGCTCTCTGCTCGGTTGGGAGCCTGCTTTCCCCCGTCTCTCTGCCCTGCCTCTCAGTCTACTGTGATCTCTGTCTGCCAAATAAATAAAATCATAAAATCTTCAAAAAAAAAAAAGAAAACTATAGAGTACTCACAAAAGAAATTGAGGAAGACACAAAGAAATGGAAAAATATTCCATGCTCATGGATTGGAGAACAAATATTGTGAAAATGTCTATGCTACATAGAACAATCTCACATTTAATGCAATCCCTATCAAAATGCCACCAACTTCTTTCAAAGAAATGGAACGAATAATTGTAAAATTTATATGGAACCAGAAAAGCCAGAGGAATAGCCAAAGGAATGTTAAAAAAGAAAAGCAAAGCTGGCAGCATCACAATTCCAGACTTCAAGCTCTATTATAAAGCTGTAGTCATCAAGACGGTAAGGTACTGGCACAAAAAGAGACACATAGATCAATGGAACAGAACAGAGAACCCAGAAATGGACCCTCATCTCTATGGCCAACTAATCTTCGACAAAGCAGGAAAGAATGTCCAATGGAAAAAAGACAGTCTCTTCAACAAATGGTGTTGGGAAAATTGGACAGCCACATGCAGAATAATGAAACTGGACCATTTCCTTACACCATACACAAATATAAACTCAAAATGGATGAAAGACCTCAGTGTGAGACAGGAATCCATCAAAATCCTTGAGGACAACACAGGCAACAACCTCTTCGACCTCAGCCACAGCAACTTCTTCTTAGAAAGATCGCCAAAGGCAAGGGAAGCAAGGGCAAAAATGAACTACTGGACTTCCTCAAGATCAAAAGCTTTGGCACAGCAAAGGAAAAAGTCCATAAAACCAAAAGACAACGGACAGAATGGGAGAAGATATGTGCAAATGCCATATCAGATAAAGGGCTAGTATCCAAAATCTATAAAGAACTTATCAAACTCAACACCCAAAGAACAAATAATCCAATCAAGAAATGGGAAGAAGACATGAACAGACATTTCTGTGAAGAAGACATCCAAATAGCCAACAGACACGTGGAAAACTCCTCAACATCACTCAGCATCAAGGAAATACAAATCGAAACCACAATAAGATACCACTTCATAACAGTCAGAATGGCTAAAATTAACAAGTCAGATCTTGGTGAGGATGTGGAGAAAGGGGAACCCTCTTAACACTGTTGGTGGGTATGCAAGCTGGTAGAGCCACTCTGGAAAACAGTATGGAGGTTCCTCAAAAAGTTGAAAATAGAGCTACCCTACGACCCAGCAATGGCACTACTGGGTTTTTACCCCAAAGCTACAAATGTAGTGATCCGAAGGGGCATCTATGCCCCAATGTTTATAGCAGCAATGTCCACAATAGCCAAACTATGGATAGAGCTGAGATGTCCATCAACAGATGAATGGATAAAGAAGATGTGGAGTGCTGGAATACTACTCAGCCATCAAAAAAATGAAATCTTCCCATTTCAACAATGACATGGATGGAACTAGAGGGTATTATGCTAAGCAAAATAAGATAATCAGAGAAAGATAATTATCATATCTCACTGATATGAGGAATTTGAGAAACAAAACAGAGGATCATAGAGGAAGGGAGGGAAAAATGAAACAAGACAAAACTAGAGAGGGAGACAAACCATAAGGGACTCTTAATCTCAGGAAATGAACTGAGGGTTGCTGGAAGGAAGGGAGGTGGGAGGGATGGGATAGCTGGAGGATGGACATTGGGGAGGGTATGTGCTATGGTGAGCGCTGTGAATTGTGTAAGACTGATGGATCACACACCTGTACCCCTGAAACAAATAATACATTATATGTTAATAAAAAAACCTTTAAAAAAAAAAGAAAGTATATGCTTTAGGATATCAAACCCTAAAGTTTAAGTGACAACTCACAGAAGTCTGTGGTTTACATTGGTATTCACTTAGTTTGTATAAGTGTCTTGTGTCTAATGATGTCAGACACAAAAGATAGTATTTGAAATGCTTCGTGGAGAGCCCACTGTATTATTTCTTAGTTCTATTCCTTTTTGGGAAATAGAACAGTTAAAAAAAAAAAAAGTCCAGGGACTTGTCAGGTTGCATTCTTAAACACAACCTTCAAAGGATTTGTATTATGATGCCGTAACTACCTACAGTTGTCATAGCTTTGGAAAACTTTCTCCTTTTCTTTGTAATTAAATCCTTTCTATTTTGGGTAAAAAACATTTAACTGGACTACTTAAAATATTGTATTTTCAAAAAACTGCATTTTCTCCACAGGCCTAGGGAAATTCAATAAAGACCTTTTTTTAACTTCACTCAAAAAAATACATTCAAATGTTTGTGGCTTTAACATCTAAGCAATAAAAATAATACCTCAGGGGCACCTGGGTGGCTCAGTGGGTTAAGCCTCTGCCCTCGGTTCAGGTCATGATCTCAGGGTCCTGGGATTGAGCCCCGCATCGGGCTCTCTGCTCAGCAGGGAGCCTGCTTCCCCCTCTCTCTCTGCCTGCCTCTCTGCCTACTTGTGATCTTTCTCTGTCAAATAAATAAATAAAATCTTTAAAAAAAAATGCACTTCTGGGGCATCTGGGTGGCTCAGTGGGTTAAGCCTCTGCCTTTGGCTCAGGTCATGATCTCAGGGTCCTGGGATCGAGTCCCGCGTCCAGCTCTCTCCTCAGTGGGGAGCCTACTCCCCCCTCTCTGCCTGCCTCTCTGCCTACTTGTGATCTCTGCCTGTCAAATAAATAAATAAATAATCTTAAAAAATAAATAAATAAATAAACTTCTATCTCCTTTGTTCTGTTTCGGGTGAATTGTTTCACCACCCACACCATGGGCCTCCACCCAGTTGAGTCACCCCACATTTGGTGGCCTTTATGAGCAACCTCTGCCAGACCAGGACCTTACCCAGATTCTTTGGAAATTTCTTGGGACATTCCCTCAGTGGGCCAACTCTAGTACTCCTTGGAGAACTGACAGAGCTCACTCCTCAGTGAGGATCCAAAGTCCCAGGGAAACCAGCCAGACTGTCCTTCCCTAAAAGGGTGAAGGATTTCTCCTCTTGCCCCTTTCCTCCCTCTCCTTTCACTTTCAGGCCCTTAGGCAGTCTAACCCTAGTACTCCTCAGACAACTGAAGATCACAGGCCAGGGTCACTCCCTGATGTGGTCTAAGGGCAAACAGGTTGGAGCCCCCCTTCTGTCCCACTCCCTCCCCTGTGAGGTCTCCGTTCCCAATGTGTGGGGCAACTGGCAGTGGAAGCTAGGCAGGGGTGAGTCTGCACACGTTAGAGACTAAGTTGGGACCCTTCCCTGATTCGCTACCCCCTTACTTCTTTCACCTCTCCCTCTTTTTCCTTTGTTCCTGTGGATCCAGCCATCATGTTGATCTATAGGCAAAATACGTTCCTACACATCTGAGTGACTTCCTCCTCCTAGGACAGGGCAACACAAGGATGATTTTTTTGGAAACAAACCTGGTCGTGGTTATCCTGGCTTATTCCTTTCTAAGGACCCCTGGCCTTAATACCATACTCCTAATTACTGGTCCCCTTCTTTTAATCTGTTTATTAAATTTGTCTCTTCTAGAATCCAACAGTTCCATATACAAATGATGACTCAACAAGGATTCTAGCCTATACCATCAGAGGATCCCTTCTCTCTAAATCTCATGGACCAGGCCACCAAAGAATTTCACTCAAATCACCTATCAGCACATTAATCTAATACCATGCTCTGGTCTATAACAGCACAGAACCCATGATAGACAAGTTTAGGTAGGGACAGAGGCCTTCCCCACCCTGTCTAGCATGAAGCAGTTACTGAAAATGAGATTTCCACCCAAATGCTAAAAATTTGTCATTGTCCATCTGTCATGGGAGAATGCAGAGGCTGCTTTTAGGCAACAGGCTTAAGCAATGGAAACCTGAGTAAGGTAAAAGGGCCCCCAGTGACCAATGGGCTGAATGCAAACAGGCTCATTACGCAATCCACTTCAAAACAGCCATAGGCCATTGCTGACCAAGGGCTACTTACAATCGGGCACCGGTACCAGAAAAAGGAAAATTCCACATGTTCCCATATCTTCTCACTCCTCCCCTTAACTACAGCCCCTACCACTTCCTCTTGGCAGACAGCCTTTCCTTTGCTACACTGTCCACCGCTCCCTTGCACTATAATCAATAAACTTCAATCTCCCTAAAACAATTATTGTTTAATTTTATGATGATCTCTACTAGATTACTGGTTATTTAGTAGCGAAAGAAGAACCTGCAGAATAAGAGGGTGAGGAAGAGAAAACAATTAGGAAAACAAAAGGACTCGGAATAGAAAATAGTAAGAAATTAAAATTAGCAAGCTTAAAACAAGAAAACTGAAAGCAAGACAATAGTGCAAATGGATGAAACCTATCTATTAAAAGAAAAATAATAATATAGTAAGCTAACAAAAAAAACCTACCCCCCAAAACAACACTGAAGTTTTACAAATGAGAGAACAGACAAAGTAACACTAGATGCAATACCGTCAGCAAAAGAAAATACTTCCAGTGAATCTTTCAGAGTCTTTCAGGGACTTGTTATGATGATAAAAAGGAAAAATCCATGATGAGTAACTAACCCCTTGTTAATAATGTAAGGAATAATGAAAATAAACCAATTTCGTTATCCTAAAGAAAGTGAATCACCAATTCAAAGAGTTATATGCACTCTTATGTTTACTGCAGCATTATTTAAAATAGCCAACATATGGAAGCAACCAAGTGTCCACTGATAGATAAATGGATTAAAAAAAGATGTGTGAGATATATATATATGTATATATATATATATATATATATATACACACATACATACATATACATACACACACACACACACGAAAAGTAGCCATAAAAAATGAAATCTGGTCATTCGCAACAACATGGATGGATCTAGAGGGGATCATGCTAAGTGAAATAAGTCAGCTAGAAAAAGACAAATAACTATTTCATTTATGAGTGGAATCTAAAACACAAAATAAATAAATAGACTCATAGGGAGCAAACTGGTGGTTGCCTGAGGGGAAGGTCTGGGGGGATATATACAGTAGGTAAAGGGGATTAAGAGGTACAAGCTTCCAGTTATAAAATAAGTCATGGGGACAAAAACTACAACATGAGGAATATATTCAATAATACTGTAATAACTTTCTATAGTGACAGATGGTAAGTACACTTACCACGGTATTTTGCATTATATACAAACATAGGATTACTATGTTGTATGCCTAAAACTAACATTGTATGTCAACTATACTTCAATTAAAAACAAAACAAATGAAAAAAATTCCAATCACATCACATTTCTCTCTATATATATTATGTATATATAGGTCACATGCATATGTTTATATGTATATATAAACACATACAGATGAATGCAGGTATGGAAATTTAGGTGAGATACATTTTCATCCTTTAATTTAATAAAAACATAATAATATTCAGTTTTGGTGAGGGTTCAGTGAGACGCAAAACTTTATACCCTACTGGTAGGAATATAAAATAGTACAAACCTCTGGAAATTATCTCCTGAAGGTGTAGCATGTGTCATAAAAATATAATGACATGTGATTAACTACACATTAACTTCAATGAATATTTTAAGAAGTTAAAATGTTTACAAAGGACACTTTATTTAAGAATGTATATTCAGGGGCACCTGGGTAGCTCAGTGGGTTAAAGCCTCTGCCTTTAGCTCAGGTCATGATATCAGGGTCCTGGGATGGAGCCCTGCATCGGGCTCTCTGCTCAGCAGGGAGCCTGCTTCCCCCTCTCTCTCTGCCTGCTTCCCTGCCTACTTGTGATCTCTGTCTGTCAAATAAATAAATAAAATCTTTTAAAAAATGTATATTCAGCAATTGTTTACTAACTGCCTACAATGTACAACAATGATAAATGTATTTAGGAGAATAACCTGGAATAATAATTGAAAGAGTCAATAGTCGTTACTGAAAATATCAGTGTTTTTTCTTCTTTGTACTTTTCTATATTTTTAAAATTTTCTCTAATGGACATGTATTTTAGAATCAAAATGTACTTCCTCAAAAACATGATAATCAACAGTTTTTTGACTAGTGATTCTTAAATTATAAAGTCTAAATAATCCTACGTAAGGTAGGGGAGTATAAACATTTTGGATATATAGCAGCCAATCTTTCAGACTGGATCTCTCTTAGAAAAAATTTTTAGAGATCTCTAAAGAATTCTCAAAGTTGTGCAGAAAAACATTTGTCGTAAACAGAGTAACAAAATTGAAAATTATAAGAAAATATTCTGCAAATATACAGAATGGACTTTGGGGGCCTGGTGCAGGGGAGAGGGAAGAATGAACTTTGGGGTCTTACAGAGAAAACCTTTTAACCTCTTCAGGACTGAGTGAACCTGTTTTAAGAGGGATTCCTGTAGTACACCAAAACTTCCACAAGGGGGCAGAATAACAATAGTTTTTTGGGTTTTTTTTTTTAAATCTCATCCTAGATTTTTTTTTAAGATTTTATTTATTTGACAGAGAGAGAGAGAGAGAGAGAGAGAGAGAGAGACAGCGCACAAAAGTAGGCAGAGCACATCAAAAGAAATGAAATCTTGCCATTTGCGAGGAGGTGGATGGAACTAGAGGGTATTATGCTTAGCGAAATAAGTCAATCAGAGAAAGACAACTATCGTATGATCTCCCTGATATGAGGAAGTTGAGAGGCAACATGGGGGATTTGGGAGGTAGGAAAGGAATAAATGAAACAAGATGGGATCAAGAGGGAGACAAACCATAAGAGACTCTTAATCTCACAAAACAAACTGAGGGTTGGGGGGGGTAGGGAGAGGGTGGTTGGGTTATGCACATTGGGGAAGGTATGTGCTATGGTGAGTGCTGTGAAGTGTGTAAACCTGATGATTCACAGACCTGTACCCCTGGGGCTAATAATACATTATATGTTAATAAAATTTTTTTTAAAAAAGTAGGCAGAGCAGCAGGCAGAGGAAGAGAGAGAAGATTACTCCCCACTGAGCAGGGAGACCAATTTATGCAGGGACCCTGGGATCATGATCTGAACTGAAGGCAGACCTTTAACCTACTAAGCCACCCAGATGCCCTCATCCTAGAAATATTGTTCTGAAGCGTGATTTTAACAATTACAGAAATATCAGTATCAGTATTCTTAAGCTGCAGTGTCATCCAACTCTTTAATATTCCATTCTAAAATGTTTACCATATACTACTGGTAAAAATAAAAAACAATAAATGACAGAGGAGAGTGGTAGGATCAGCTATACATCTAGAGTACATGCTTTTTCTTAGACTTCTGAAAGCCTCAGCCTCGATATGCCTGTGGGGATTTTTTGTTTGCTTGCTTTATCCACTCATTTAATAGACGTGGGGATGGGCCCTTCACAGACGTACCTCAGAAAGGTACCATGAGAGTAGATGAAATCAGCTGGAATCACACAAACCTAGCATGTCTGACCTCCAAGGAGCCTTCAGAGATCACCTGATCCAAATCTTCTATGCTACTGATGGAGAAACTGAGGTCCTGAAAATAACGTGCCCAAAGGCATGTGTTAAAGTCAGAGATAAGTCTAGAAAGCCTGTCTCCTGACAACCAGATAAGTGCTGTGACAATGGGAAAACTCTTTAAGGTTTGATGGTTTGAAGATGTCCTCTAGAAGGAGTAACATTCTGACTGCTCTCCCGGCCAGATCTCAGAGGCCCAACTCTGGTTGCAGTGTCAGTGTTGCTTCAGGCATGGTCTAAGATGACACACAAGTCTTTTTGTCATGTCAGATTCTCCAGGTGGCCTGCAGAAATCAAGTGTATCCTTCCTGAACCAATCTCGGAAGCAACACTTCTCCAAAGCAAGGATTGAAGAAAATGTGACGGTTTCCTCCTAAGTACTGTTAAACACAGAGTTATGGAGGCTCAGAACGATGAAGAAGATTAGGAATATTCAGGATCAAGATTTCATTAATCCAGCTACAAAATGGTGAAGAGGCTGTTAAACAGTCCCTTCTTATTAGATTTGGGGCAGCAAGCTTAGCGTGAATGTTGGCCGTCAGTAACAATATCCATTTAGTCAAAGTTGTTTTCCTCTTCAGCTAAAAATAAATATGTGCTGAGACAGTTGGTCATGAACACATAATGCAATTTTTAAAAATATTTTATTTATTTATTTGACAGAGATCACAAGTAGGCAGAGAGGCAGGCAGAGAGAGAGGAGGAAACAGGCTCCCTGCGGAGCAGAAAGCCCGACGTGGGGCTCGATCCCAGGACCCTGGGATCATGACCCGAGCCAAAGGCAGAGGCTTTAACCCACTGAGCCACCCAGGCGCCCCCACATAATGCAATTTAAACCATCATAAAAGCATTCTGCCTCAACTTTATGGTCAACTAATCTTCAAAAAAGCAGGAAAGAATACCCAATGGAAAAAAGACAGTCTCTTCAACAAATGGTGTTAGCAAAATTGGACAGCCACATGCAGAAGAATGAAAATGGACCATTTCCTTACACCATACACAAAGATAAACTCAAAATAGATGAAACACCTCAATGTGAGACAGGAATCCATCAAAATCCTAGAGGAGAACATAAGCAGCAACCTCTTTGATTTCGGCCACAGCAACTTCTTGCTAGACATGACTCCAAAGGCAAGGGAAACAAAGGCAAAAATGAACTATTGGGACTTCATCAAGATAAAAAGCTCTGCACAGCAAGGAAACAGTCAACAAAACCAAAAGACAACCAACAGAATAGGAGGAGATATTTACAAATGACATATCAGATAAAGAGCTAGTATCCAAAATCTATAAAGAACTTATCAAACTCAACACCCAAAGAACAAATAATCCAATCAAGAAATGGGAAGAAGACATGAACAGACATTTCAGTGAAGAAGACATCCAAATGGCCAACAGACACGTGGAAAACTCCTCAACATCACTCAGCATCAAGGAAATACAAATCGAAACCACAATAAGATACCACTTCATAACAGTCAGAATGGCTAAAATTAACAAGTCAGATCTTGGTGAGGATGTGGAGAAAGGGGAACCCTCTTAACACTGTTGGTGGGTATGCAAGCTGGTAGAGCCACTCTGGAAAACAGTATGGAGGTTCCTCAAAAAGTTGAAAATAGAGCTACCCTACGACCCAGCAATGGCACTACTGGGTTTTTACCCCAAAGCTACAAATGTAGTGATCCGAAGGGGCATCTATGCCCCAATGTTTATAGCAGCAATGTACACAATAGCCAAATTATGGAAAGAGCTGAGATGTCCATCAACAGATGAATGGATAAAGAAGATGTGGAGTGCTGGAATACTACTCAGCCATCAAAAAAAATGAAATCTTCCCATTTCAACAATGACATGGATGGAACTAGAGGGAATTATGCTAAGCAAAATAAGACAATCAGAAAAATAATTATTATATGATCTCACTCATATGTGGAAACAAAACTGACCATCACGGGGAAGAGACAAAAAAAAATAAAACAAGACAAAATCAGAGAGGAAGATAAAGGATAAGAGATTCTTTTAAAAAACTTATTTATTTATTTATTTGATGGAGGGGAGAGCATAAGGAGAGAGAGTAGCAGGCAGAGGGAGAGGGAGAAGCAGACTCCCCACTGAGCAGGGAGCTAGATGTGGGGCTCGATCCCAGGATCCTGGGATTATGACCTGAGCTGAAGGCAGACACTTAACCGACTGAGCCACCTAGGCTCCCCAAGAGACTCTTAATCATAGGAAACAAACTGAGGGTTGCTGGAGAGGAGGGAGTTGGGGGAATGGGATAACTGGGTGATGGACACTAAGGAAGGCATGCCATGTAATGAACACTGGGTATTATATAAAACGGATAAATCACTGAACTCTACCTTTGAAACTAATAATACACTATCTGTTAATCAAATTGAAATAAAAATAAAAACCCTTGGCCAAACTAATCCAAAAGAAAAGACAGAGGACCCAAATTAATAAAATTATGAATGAAAAGGGAGAGATCACAACTAACACCAAAGAAATAGAAACAATCATCAGAACTTATTATCAACAGTTATATGCCAATAAGTTAAGCAATCTAGATGAAATGGATGCATTCCTGGAAACCTATAAACTTCCAAAACTGAATCAGGAAGAAATGGACAACCTGAATAGACCAATATCTAGTAATGAGATTGAAACAGTGATCAAAAACCTCCCAAAAAACAAGAGCCCAGGACCTGAAGGATTCCCCGGGGAATTCTACCAAACTTTCAAAGAAGAAATAATACCTATTCTCCTGAAGCTGTTTCAAAAACTTGAAGCAGAAGGAAAACTTCCAGACTCTTTTTATGAAGCCAGCATTACCTTGATCCCCAAACCAAGCAAAGACCTCACCAAAAAGGAGAATTTCAGACCAATATCCCTGATGAATATGAATGCTTGCAAATCAATCCATGTGATAGAACAAATCAATAACAGAAGAGAGAAGAACCACATGGTCCTCTCAATTGATGCAGAAAAAACATTTGACAAGATACAGCATCTGTTCCTGATTAAAACGCTGCAAAGTATAGGGATAGAGGGAACATTCCTCAACTTCATAAAATCTATCCATGAAAAACCCACAGCGAATATCATTCTCAGTGGGGAAAAGCTGACAGCCTTCCCTTTGAGATCAGGAACACGACAAGGATGCCCACTCTCACCACTTTTGTTCAACATAGTATCATAAGTCCTAGCAATAGCAATCAGACAAAAAAGAGAAACAAAATGTATTAAAATGGCAATGAAGAAGTCAAACTCTCTCTCTTTGCAGATGACATGATACTTTATATGGAAAACCCAAAAGACTCCACCCCAAACTACTAGAACTCATACAGCAATTCAGTAATGTGGCAGGATACAAAATCAATGTACAGAAATCAGTTGCTTATACATTAACAATGAAAATATAGAAAGGGAAATTAGAGAATCGATTCCATTTACCATAGCACCCAAAACCATAAGATACTTGCGAATAAACCTAACCAAAGAGGCACAGGATCTGTATTCGAGGATTTATAGAACACTTATAAAAGAAATGGAAGAAGACACAAAAAGATGGAAGACCATTCCATGCTTAAGGATCGGAAGAATAAACATTGTTAAAATGTCTATACTGTCTAGAGCAGTCTATACTTTCAATGCCATTCTGATCAAAATTCCACCAGCATTTTTCAAAGAGCTGGAGCAAACAATCCTAAAATTTGTCTGGAACCAGAAGAGACCCCAAATTTCTAAGGAAATGTTGAAAAAGAAAAACAAAACTGGGGGCATCACAGTAAAGCCTGATTTCAAAGCTGTGATCACCAAGACAGCATGGTACTTGCACAAAAACAGACACATAGACCAGTGGAACAGAGCAGAGAGCCCAGATACAGACCCTCAACTCTATGGTCAAATAATCTTCGGTGAAGCAGGAAAAAATATTCAGTGGAAAAAAGACAGTCTCTTCAATAAATGGTGCTGGGAAAATTGGACAGCTATATGTAGAAGAATGAAACTCGACCATTCTCTTATACCCTACACAAAGATAAACTCGAAATGGATAAAAGACCTCAGTGTGAGACAGGAATCCATCAGAATCCTAGAGGAGAACAAAGGCAGTAACCTTTTCGACACTGGCCACAGCAACTTCTTTCAAGATATGTCTCCAAAGGAAACAAAGGTGAAAATGAACTTTTGGGACTTCATCAAGACCAAAATCTTCTGCACAGCAAAGGAAACAGTCAACAAAACAAAGAGGCAACCCACAGAATGGGAGAAGATATTCGCAAATGATACTACAGACAAAGGGCTGATATCCAATATCTATAAAGAACTCCTCAAACTCAACACATACAAAACAGATAATCGTGTCAAAAAATGGGCAGAAGACATAAACAGACACTTCTTCAAAGAAGACATAAAAATGTCTAACAGACATGTGGAAAAATGTTCATCATCACTAGCCATCAGAGAGATTCATATCAAAACCACATTGAGATACCACCTTACATCAGTTAGAATGGCCAAAATGAACAAGACAGTAAACAACATGTATTGGAGAGGATGTGGAGAAATGGGAACCCTCTTACACTGTTGGTGGGAATGCAAGTTGGTGCAGCCACTCTAGAAAACAGTTTGGAGATTCCTTGAGAAATTAAAAATAGAGCTTCCCTATGACCCTGCAATTGCACTACTGGGTATTTACCCCAAAGATACAGTTGTAGTGAAAAGAAGGGCCATCTGTACCCCAATGTTTATAGCAGCAATGGCCATGGTCACCAAACTGTAGAAAGAACCAAGATGCCCTTCAACGGACGAATGGATAAAGAAGATGTGGTCCATATACACTATGGAGTATTGTGCCTCCATCAGAAAGGATGAATACCCAACTTTTGTAGCAACGTGGATGTGACTGGAGGAGATTATGCTGAGTGAAATAAGTCAAGCAGAGAGAGTCAATTATCATATAGTTTTGCTTATTTGTGGAGCATAAGGAATAACACAGAGGACATGGGGAGATGGAGAGGAGAAGTGAGTTGGGGGAAAATGGAGGGGGAAATGAACCATGAGAGACTATGGACTCTGAGCAACAAACTGAGGTTTTGGAGGGGAGGGGGGTGACAGGTTGGGTGAGCCTGGTGGTGGGTATTATGGAGGGCACGTATTGCATGGAACACTGGGTGTGGTGCATAAACAATGAATTCCGGAATACTGAAAAGAAATTAAATAAATAAATAAATAAATAAATAAGTAAAATAAAAAGCATTCTGAAATACAACAATGAAATAATCATTTAATATTCCCTCTTTGTGGGGCGCCTTGGTGGCTCAGTGGATTAAAGCCTCTGCCTTCGGCTCAGGTCATGATCCCAGGGTCCTGGGATCGAGCCCCACATCGGGCTCTCTGCTCAGCAGGGAGCCTGCTTCCTCCTCTCTCTCTCTGCCTGCCTATCCGCCTGCTTGTGATCTCTTTCTCTATCAAATAAATAAAAAAAAAAAATATTCCCTCTTTGTCCTGGTTCCCCAAACCCACCCCAACATGCCCTTTGCTAACATAGAAATACACTCCATTGACTTTTGTTTGAGGGACAGATTTTTTACTGAAAAGCGAGCTCATTATTAAAATATTGCTTTTGAAGGTCTTAGGCTCTCTTTTTTATATGTATATATTTTTTTATTTTTTTATAAACATATAATGTATTATTAGCCCCAGGGGTACAGGTCTGTGTATCGCCAGGTTTACACACTTCACAGCACTCACCATAGTACATACTGACCCCAACGTCCATAATCCCACCACCCTCTCCCTACCCCCCTCCCCCCCGCAACCCCCAGTTTGTTTTGTGAGATTAAGAGTCTCTTATGGTTTGTCTGGTCTTAGGCTCTCTTAGCATTAGCTTGCAGAGCTCCCTCCTTATATTCCCCTTCCCCTTGCCAGCTCCTGTCTGCACAAGAACCCTGAATTATCTCTGATGTGCAGGCCACCAATTCCCCTTACTCTCTGAAGAGTCTAAGAGAAAAATCATCCCATTCTGGCTGATGCACACCTTTGAATGCTGTTATGTTCTGGTTCGGCATGTTTTTTTTGTTTGTTTGTTTGTTTTTTAGTTTTTGGTTTGTTCAGTTGGATTTTGTTTGTTGCTTATTTTTCCTAAGGAGTAGATACAAAGGGATATTTATAAAATGTGTGGAATATGAGACACAATAATGTAATAAATATTAATGTATGCTTCTTATGATTTCCTAGCTCATCCTCCTCCCACCTCTTCAGCCATCCAAATAATAGGAGTTTTGCATTTATTAGTCCCTTATTTTTCTTCATATATTTTATTATATGTATTTGTATCTTTAAACATTATATTACTTTTGTCTGTTTTTGAATGTTTTATGAATGGAAACACACTGAATGTGTTCTTTTTTTCCCCTTAACTCAGTTATTTTCTTAACAGTTTCTTATAGTAGAAACCATATAGTTTCATGACTGTAATTTATTAATTTTCATTACCACTTAACATTTAATTTTGTGGCTATATTTTTTTAATTTAATTTTATTTTTTTCAGTGTTCCAAAATTCATTGTTTATGCACCACACCCAGTGCTCCATGCAATACGTGCCCTCCCTCATACCCACCACCAGGCTCACCCCATCCCTCAAGCCCCCCTCCGAAACCCTCAGTTTGTTTCTCAGAGTCCACAGTATCTCATGGTTTGTCTCTCCCTCTGATCTCCCCCAACTCATTTCTCCTCTCCATCTCCCAATGTCTTCCATGACTATAAATATATTTATTCTACTACTGACAGATACTTGGGTTGTCCTAGGTTTCTGTAATCACAGCAATGAAATTATGAAAATTCTTACATCTCCTTGGTCACTGGGCATAATAGATTGGGATAAGAATTTGAAGGAGAACTTTCTTGGTCATGGGGGATATGTACCTTCAATTTTTTGAGATAATGCCAAGTTATCTCAAACTTCTTGAACAAAATTACTCTCCCGTGTGCAGTAATGACTAATTTGGGTTACTCCATATCCTAACATTTGATATTATTAGATTTTTATATTGTTGATAAGCTTAAGGGTACAAAATGATGTTCAATTATTATAATGAGCATTTTCTTAATTACTAATGAGGCTACACATATTTTCAAATACTTATTTGCCATTTGTGCCTCTTGGGTAAAGCACCTATGAATTATTTGGCATGTTTTTCTATTGGATTGTTTGTGCATTTTGGGGTGCATTTTTAAAATGTGTTCTTCACATATTGTGGCTACTGATTTGTTGCCAGGTATGTGTGTTGCAGTGCTTTTCTCCTAGCTTTATGTCTTGTCTTTTAGTTGTATTTACAGGTCTTTCTAAGAACACCTTTTTTGGGGGGTGGGATTTTTTTTTTTTTTTTTTTTGACAGAGAGAAAGAGAGAGTGAGAGAGGGAACACAAGCAGGGGGAGTGGGAGAGGGAGAAGTAGGCTTCCTGCTGAACAGGGAGCCCAACAACGTGGGGCTCTATCCCAGGACCCTGGGATCATGACCTGAGATGAAGACACTTAACGACTGAGCCACCCAGGCGCCCCCTTTCTAAGAACATCTTAATATGACTGAATCTAAAACATTTTCTTTGTGGTTTGTGCTTTCTATGTATTAAGAGAGTTTTCGACCCCATTCTAATAACCTGCTTTTCTAGTTTCATTTAAAACCTTAATTCATCTAGAACTGATTTTTGTTTATATGAATAAGCATTTGCCCCATCAGCATTTATTGAAGAATCTTCCTTTCCCAAGCAATTTGCAATGCCATCTCTGTCATAATTCAAGTTTCTGAATATGTGGATTTCACATCTAGTCTTTCTTTTCTATACTGTTCATCTGTTTGTCTCTTTCTCGGCCAATATCCCATAATGTTTTAATTGCTATAGCTTCATAAAAATTCCTGAAACCTGGTAAGGTAACACCTTCCCACACCTTGGTGGCAACTTCAGGAGTATTCTAGGACTACTGATTTCCCAAGTAAATTTTTAAGAATTAGCTTCTCAAGTTCCACAACAAAATGTGTGGATTTTGGCTAGAATTTTATTGTCTTTATAAATCAACTTGGGGATAACTTCTACCTTTATAACATAGAGTTTTCTAATCCATAAACGTGGTGTTTCTCTCTATTTGCTTAGATTTCTTTAATACCTTTTCACTGAAATTATACAGTTTTCTTCTCAAAGGTCTTGCATATTTTTGGGTGAGATTTATTCCTGGATAATTTACAGTTGTTGATGCTTCTACAACTGGTAACATTTTTATTATATTTTGTTACCTCACATAGTTGGAGGACAGAAACAACTTTTATGTGTATTTATCATGCATCCCAAAATTAACAATAAATTATTAATTCAAATAATTTATCTGTATATATTTTGGATTCTTTACATAAATGATTATTATATGCAAATAATGAGTAACATTTTTCTAATATATCTTCTCTTTTCTTGAATTTTTGCACTGACTCAGGTATTAAGCACAATGTTGAATAGAAGTAGTACAGTTGGGAAAAGTAGTTTTCTCATTCCAGATTTTAAATAGAAAGTTTTCATCACTTCACCATTAAGTATGATGTTTTCTGTGAATTTTTCATAGGTACCCTATATCAGACTAATAAACATTTCTTCTATTCTTGCTTTGCTAAATTTTCTTTTTTCTTTTATAATGAAGGATGGATGTTGAATTCTATCAAACATTTCTTTCTGCATATATGAAGATAGTCTTATTAGTTTCCCCCTTAATAGGTAAACATGACAGATTAATTGATTTTCAAGTGTAAGGCCATCTTTACATTCCTGAGGTAAACCAACTTTGTCCTTTTAAAATACTGCTGGATTTGTTTCACTATCATTTTATTAATGATGATTACATCTATGTTCATGAGAATGTTGTCCTAGCATTTTCCTTATTATACTCTCCTCACTCACTTTTGGTTTTAAAGTTTTGCTAGTTTCATTAAATGAGTTTTTTTTTTACCACAACCACAGAGGAATCTGTGTGAGATTAGAATTTATCCCTTGTGTCTTTAGAGAAATGTTGATAAAACAAAGGTTGACACACATGTGAAAAGTTTCTCTTTGATATTTTCCTAGGACAGCCATTGAGATTTAGTTGAAACAATTGTTTTTTTCATTTCCAGGAGTTCTGTTGACTCGTCTTTTATATTTCACTCTTTTAAGTTTCTATTTATTTAAGTAATCTCTGTACCCAATGTGGGGCTCGAACTCACAACCTCAAGATCAAGAGTTGCATTGACTGAGCCAGCCAGGCACCCCAATAATATCTCATTCTTCTATCATATTTTAGGTTGATATCTTTATTTTTCTAAAACATTCTCAGTTTATGGACTTTCATGCGAAGTATTGTCTGAAATTCTTAAAAATATAATCCTGCTGTTTTTCATGTCATTTTATTCTCATGTTGGATTGTTTTTCTGTGGTTTTAGAAATCTGGATTGCAAATTCATCTTCAGCTATATGCTTGACAGTTGTAATGTTCAGGAGTTCATAGCATGTCTCTCCAAAGAGATCGTGTGTTTGCTTCTGCACATACTATCTGGTAACAGTTTTTATATGGATATCCCATCCTGAGAGTTTCTATGCTTTGCACATATTGTCAGTTTAACCTGAAAAGCCACGGAGGGTAAGCCTCTGGTTACACATATTCAAGGAAGCTCCCTCCTCCCACAAAGCTCAGGAGACCAACAAACTTCTGTCCTCTCCCTGTGTCTTTACCAGTGGATTTTTGCTGTTCCTCTATTCTACTTACACAGAGACTAAAATTCCAGGTCAAAAACTCATGTGGGCCCATGTGAGACCACTAAAACCTGAGCTTCTTGTTTAAGGATACTAGCCATCATCCCTTCTTGCCTTTGGCCTCTAGGATTGTCCCTTATTTTTTTCCAAGCTCACTGTACCTTTAAAAGGATGTTATCTCTATTTCTGCGTGTTTTTCAGCATAAAGGTTATCAGATTCCCTAATGTACATCTTTAGGAGACAATGAGTAAGACCTTCCTCAAAGTTATTCTTCAGAAATGACAACTTCAATAAGATCAGTTTGTGTTATACATCAGGCAAAACAAACAAAAAAAAGAAAAAGGCACACTCCAAACTGCTTTTTACCTTATATTCTCCTTCCCCCCCAAAATAATTTGGGTCTGTATCATCACTAAAAATTCAAGAAAGTGAGTCTGCCCAATGTCTACGGTTTCCAGAAGTTAATTGTGACTTACAGATACAGATACGGAAGCAAATAAAGCAGAGTGAGTCTACTTTATTTTTACTCTTGTTGGGATAAGTTCATACCTTCCTCAAAGTCCTCTGTTTCAATCATTTATCTTTTATATATGCCAAGTGGGGAATGCTTGTAGGAAATCACAATGAGACAGAGAAGAGAAAAATCTAAGGTAGTCACATTTCTAAAAATGGGATTTAAACTTCTGTAATGAAAAGTACACCAAATATTTCTAACAAATCTTCTGCATTATATTTAAAAGATCAGTGGGCCAAAGTACTTTTTCTGCCTTATAATGTTCTTTAATTACTTCTAGTTATCTACTCAGTAGAGATTCATGGTTCATTTTCTGATTTTGAAAGCAATCCATTTTTGCCTCAAGCCATACATAGTATTTTTCAGATGCCTAGTAAACATGTTAGGTACTGCAAATTAATATTAGAATCCATTTTGGGAGGACATTTCCTAAAACATGGTGGCTGGGGGTGGGGGCAGCTGTGTTTTATTACATCTCTCTAGCATATACTTGAAATTTAAAATTATATCTCACAAATGATGGCTCTTTGAATGTTATACTTATTTTACTGCTTTTTGACAAAACTTAGTCCCCATAATTGTCACTGAGTGAATTAATACTAAATCTTTTAAAAATTCTGTGTTTAGGGGGCACCTGGTTGGCTCAGATAGTAGAGCATACAACTCTTGATCTCAAGATTGTGAGTTCAAGCCCCACACTGGGCATACAGCTTTCTTAAAAAAAAAAAAATCCGTGCAGTATTCCCACTGTGAAAGAGTGGGTATGTGAAAGGAAGCCAGAAGAGGAGGAAATGAGAGGCCTACTGGGAGTAAGGGGAAGATTTACCAGCTGTGCACAAGGCCAGGAATTGTGTTCTGTGCTTTCACATTTTACCCATAGCAATCTTGTGAATCAAAAATTACTCTTGCTGTGAAGTGTGTAAACCTGGTGATTTACAGAACTGTACCCCTGGGGCTAATAATACATTATATGTTTATAAAAAAATTTTTTAAATTATTAAAAAAAAGACATCCAGATGGCCAACAGACACATGAAAAAGTGCTCCACATCACTCGGCATCAGGAAAATACAAATCAAAATCACAATGAGATACCACCTCACACCAGTCAGAATGGCTAAAATGAGCAAGTCAGGAAATGACAGATGCTGGTGAGGATGTGGAGAAAGGGGAATCCTCCTCCACTGTTGGTGGGAATGCAAGCTGGTGCAACCACTCTGGAAAACAGCATGGAGGTTCCTCAAAAAGTTGAAAATAGAGCTACCCTGCAACCCAGCAATCGCACTATTGGGTATTTACCCTAAAGATACAAATGTAGTGATCTGAAGGGGCATGTGCACCCGAAAGTTTATAGCAGCAATGTCCACAATAGCCAAACTATGGAAAGAACCTAGATGTCTATCAACAGATGAATGGATAAAGAAGATGTGGTATATATATGCAATGGAATACTATGCAGCCATCAAAAGAAATGAAATCTTGCCATTTGCGAGGACGTGGATGGAACTAGAGGGTATTATGCTGAGTGAAATAAGTCAATCAGAGAAAAACAATTATCATATGATCTCCCTGATATGAGAAAGTTGAGAGGTAATGTGGGGGGTTTGGGGGGTAGGGAAAAAAAATAAATGAAACAAGATGGGATCGGGAGGGAGACAAACCATAAGAGACTCTTATTCTCACAAAACAAACTGAGGGTTGCTGGGGGAGGGGGTTAGGGAGAGGGTGATGGGGTTATGGACAATGGGGAATGTACGTACTATGAAGTGTGTAAACCAGGCGATTCAGACCTGTACCCCTGGGGCTAATAATACATTATATGTTAATAAAAATTTTTTTTTAATTACTCTTGTTTTACAAATGATGAGAACAAGGCCAAAATAACACATGACACACCTGAGTTCACATTTTTAACAGGCATGTTCAGTCTCTGACTCAGAATATAGTGGGGTTTTTTTATGACATCATAGCTGTCCCCTGTTATATTGTGGGGGCCTAGGGCAGGCTACCCCAAAATATGTCACAATAGCATATTGATTATTTTGAATTAAAGTTACTTAAGAAACAGCTGGTGCAAAAAGGACACTCTTTTGTCCCACTGAAAACGGAAAATAAATCTCCCATGTGAAAATAAACTTCCCTGTACCAGGAGGTAAAGAGACATCCTTATCACTAGAGATAGGGAATTCAGGGCCAAGGAGGCTGTGTAAACCAACCTTTGTTACTTTTACTGATTTACTACACCAGCCTAAATTCTATTAAGAATTCCTTACTAAGGGCGCCTGGGTGGCTCAGTGGGTTAAAGCCTCTGCCTTCAGTTCAGGTCATGATCCGAGGGTCCTGGGATCGAGCCCTGCCTCGGGCTCTCTGCTCGGCAGTGAGCCTGCTTACCCCCTCTCACTCTGCCTGCCTCTCTGCCTAGTTGTGATCTCTCTCTGTCAAATAAATAAATAAAATCTTTTTTAAAAATTAAATAAATAAATATAAAAAAAGAATTCCTTACTAAATGAAGCTTCCAAAGAAGTTTTCTCTGTTGTGTTAATTCCTCACAGATTTATATTTCTTTG
Organism: Enhydra lutris kenyoni; assembly: GCF_002288905.1. Classification (NCBI taxonomy): domain Eukaryota; kingdom Metazoa; phylum Chordata; class Mammalia; order Carnivora; family Mustelidae; genus Enhydra; species Enhydra lutris. The sequence continues at coordinate 3,562,506 of NW_019154149.1, read as the reverse complement.
TCTAAAATGAATAAAAGCTGCCTGCCTTGGTCATTTCTTTGGGTCTCAAGTTTATTATTGGGCCTTTGTGTACATATAATTAAACTTGCCCCCCCTTAATCTCTCACATCAAATTAATTCTTAGACTAGCTAGAAGAATTTTAAAGGGTAGAGGAAAGTGTTCCTCCCCAACACTACCTAACACTGGACCCAGTGCAGGCATACAGCACTTTTTACCAAGTACACATCATTCAGCAACCAACTATATTAAGTGGGAAGGGATTGGGGATGATTGGTAATATTAATAGCACAATCTGCCTAATTGAAACCAGAACCCAGTCCCAGTCCTCAGATAATTCAACAAATTCCAAAAAGTTATATATTCTAAGAAATTCTTTATCCACTGAACAATGTATATTTGTAAAAACTAAGTAAACCTATGGTACCAGTTATCTAGGGTTTTACTATCAAATTATCCAACTGGCTGGCTTACAACCACAGAAATTTATTGTCTCACAATTCTGGAGGCTAGAAGTGCAAAATTAAGATGCAGGCAAGGCCATGCTTTCTCTGAAGACTAAAGATTGCCTAAGACCAAGGCACCTGGCTGGCTCAGTTGATAGAGCATGTGACTCTTGATCTCAGGGTCATGAGTTCAAGTCCCATGTTGAGCATGGAGACTACTTAAACAAAGGATACAAATAAACACTTAAAGATTGCCTGAGACCAACCTACCCCTCTCTGGACTAACCATTTGGGTAGCTAAACATTTGTATAGGCACTAACAAATACATTCTCTTTCTCAAAACTCTTGCAGTACTACTCATTTGACATTTAATATACAAAGAGAAGGAAAAAGTATTAAATCCCATTCCAGATTTATTTTTTCTATCTTTATCTCCACTCTTAGATGATAAGCTGATTGAGGACATGGGCATATTTTTAAAATTTATACCTTCCATGATATTTAATCTACTTGTCATTTATTCACTAAGCATACATTTACAGTGTGACTATTTTTAAAAGTCAGCTTATATATTTACTAATTCTATAAGCACATGTAAACTTTAGGTATATCAGAGTAGAATTTGTATTATTCATTAATTCATTTATTTATTTATATTGGTGAAAAGGAATGGGATTTAATATCTTTCCCTTCTTGTTGTAAGTTTCCTCCACACTTGATGGTCATTAAAATGGATTCCTATAGGAAATGCCTCTGAAAATGAAAAATGATCCTACAAATGATGGATGGAAGCCACAATATGGAACTAAAATGATAATATGGATATGCAAACTAAAACATCTCCTAGCCCGCAATAGATTTTGACTGCTTATTTATGAAACCCTGAAATGTGGGGTCTATAATGAAATTGCTGCTAGACCCTCAGCTGTAACATCTATCATGGAGGGTGATGGTACAAAACTAAATGATAAATTGTTAAAGTCAAGCTACAATCAATATGCAAACACTAGATAAAGAAATGTGTGACTTATGCACACCAACAGCAATAGATTAAAATATTATGGATTCAATCTTTTTTTCCTCCCAATGGAGACCATCTTTAAGATAAATGATGTAAATAACTTTACGATAAGGTCACACTTGATTTTATTTATTTAGCCTTCTGAGTACGTTTGGGTAGCACAAGGAAATAACTTTTTTAAAAAAGGAAAACCTTTGATTTTTTTTTGTTTCAGTCGTTATGCATGCTTCAATGTAGCATATGGAGAAGTCTGATAACTCAGAATTATACATACTTACATCGAAATGCTTTTCACACAGTTTTTGTCATGTTTCTCCTACGAATTCTTTCCCTTCTAAACTGCAGCAATTTAGATCGTCGTCAGTTCTTTTTATAGTAGCATTCTGACTTGTCTTCTCTACCTTTAATCCCTTTTGATCCATGTTGTACCCACAAATGCAAACATTGTATGTATCATCCCTTCAGGTCAAATGTGAAAACTAGCCAGTCTGATGGTATAGTTTGGCTGATGTGTTTCCCTAGGTAATACATTAGTCAGGATTCTCCAGAGAAACAGAACAAACAGACTGGAGATATATGTGTATGAGTGTGTGTGTGTATATGTATACATACACACACATATATGTACATGTATACATACATGTATACATACACACATATATCTCCAACCTAAATATTTATATATATAAAATATATATATATTATATATATCATATAAATGATACATAAATATATCATATATATGATATATTTATACACACATATATCTCCAACCTAAATATTTATATATATTTATATATTATATAAATATTTAGGTTGGATATATATATTTATATATATATATATAAATATAGATATAATTGTATGTCATACAGTTTAAGTTTTTATATGAATTGGCTCCTGCAGTTATGAAGGCCAAGAGGTCCCACAATCTGCCCCCTGCAAACTGAAGAACCTGGAAGCCAGTTGTATAATTCAGAACTGTATAATTCAGTCTAATTCCAAAGGCCTGAAAACCAGGAGTTCCGATGTCTAATGGCAGGAGAAAATGGACATCCCAGGTCTAGAAGAAAAAGCAAATGCATCTTTCCTCTGCCTTTTTGCTCTGCTTGGGCCCTGGATGGATGGGATGATGACCGCCAGCATTGCTGAGGGTGATGAACTTTACTTAGTCTACTGCTTCAAATGCCAATCCCTTCTGGAAACACATTTTTGGACATATCTAGAAATAATATTTACCACCTATCTGGGCATACTGTAGCCCAGTCAAGTTGACACATAAAATTAACCATTACAATACTCAAGCATTTAAACTGGGGCATTCTATGGATAATGTACCTTCATTCCATAATCAGCTAGAAATTATGGGAATTTCAGTAAAGGTAAAAGAGATGGCCACTGCTATGGAGACTACTGAAAGAGAATTTGGGGAAAGATTGTGGGCATGTAGGCAACAGCTTAGTTTACTAAATCATTCTGTAGTCTAGGGTTTATTTTTTATTTTTTTAAAAGATTTTATTATTTATTTGAAAGAGAGATAGAGAACACAAGTAGGCAGAGCAGCAGGCAGAGAGAGAAGGAGAAGCAGGCTCCAGCAGGGTACCCAATGTGCGGCTGGATCCAGGACCCTGGGATCATGACCTGAGTGAAGGCAGACGCTTCACCGACTGAGCCACCCAGGCGCTCTTAGTCTAGGGTTCAAGCATAATCTTTTTTTTTTTTTTTTAAGATTTTATTTATTTATTTGACAGAGAAAGACACAGCAAGAGAGGGAACACAAGCAGGGAGAGTGAGAGAGGGAGAAGCAGGTTTCCCATGGAGCAGGGAGCCCGAAGCATGGCTCAATCCCAGGATGCTGAGATCATGACCTGAGCCACTTAACGACTGAGCCACAGAAGCACCCTAAACAAAATCTTTATCCTCAGACACATGTGGTTTACATCTCAGCTCTCTGTTATCTGAGTGACTAGTCAAGTTTCTTAATCTCTCTAAGCCTGGTTTCTTCATATATAAAAGGGAGATAATAATCCCAACCTAATGGAGTTGTAAAATTTAAAACAGATCATTCATTTATAAGCTACTTGACCTTGAGCAAGTGCCTTCATCTCTCTGAAGATTAGTGGGCTGATCTAGAGAATGTTGATAGCAGTATTTGTATTAATAATATATTGTTATAATGATCATATCTATGTTCCTTCAGGTGGTAAAAATGCTTAAATATGATACTTATACAATTCAACAAATATTTCCTGAACTTCACCATTGGTTCATATAAAGCATTTAGCAAAGGACTTCTCGCCCATGGTCAATGCTCAGTAAATGTTACCTATGTGACTTTGATTATTCCTGGGATACACTGCAGCTCTGCTCCCTTCCACATTGGCATTCGGTTAAAATGCCAGAGAGTCTCCTTTTACTAGCAGGCATCCTGGAGCTCACCTATTTTAACAACACACTTTGGGGTTTATTATGCTTCTGGGAAGTTGTTTACAAAAGGAAAGGACTTATTTTTAGGAGCTATTTCCTGGTAAGCAGCTAATAGAACATTGAGGAAATGTTATTTTCCCTTTCTTTAATCTATTATGGATTTATACAAGTTGTTGAATGTTGTTTGCACCTAACCCTAACCAGGTCCACTTGGATACCTAATTGGCATCTTAAATTGCCATGTCCATAACATCCTTGAATACTCACCATCATCATCACCCTTAATGGTATTTCCATTCTACCAACTGCTCAGGCAAAAACTTTGGAGTTACCTTTGACTCAGTGTCATTCACACAACCAATCTAATCCATTAGCACTTCAAAAGATTTCTAGAAACAAGTTCATTCTCATCACATCCCCAAAACAACACTTAGTCTAAATATTATCTCTTAACCCGATTATTGCAATAGCCTTCAATCCGGTCTCCCTGCTTTTGTTTTTTGATCCAGGACAATCTGATCATTAAACATTAGCCAGAGATATGTGATTAAAACATAAGTCAGACTATACCAAATCTCTGTCCAAAACTGAGATGGCTTCTTATTTTTTTCTGAGTAAAATTCAAAATCTATACTCTACCACACAAGCCCCTCCACAATCAACCTTCTGGCTACTTTTCTGAACTAATCTTCTAACACTCATCCCTGTACTGATTGCCCTCTTGATCAAAGAGCTTCCTGGGGGATATCCCCAATCCTAACCTAACCCTAACATGTCACGCACGTCTTACCAGGATCAGTTTATGATCAAGAACGTGGGACTGTTGGCTATTGTAGGGATACCCAAATTTACTGATTTTTTAAGATGAATGAAAATTTTAGGCCCATGTTCTAAGTAACCAAAGTATGAAACTAGCATACCTGAGGAAAGGAGTTGCTTTATTATCTACAGGCTCCATAGGGGTTTTCTAGAGTCAAGATGACTTTCAAAGCACTTTTCCACCAGGCAGTGGTTCTGGCATTGTGGAATATTGTACCCATGTGCTGAGTCAAAACTACCTTCAGTTTCAAATTTTCTACCTGAGGTGATGGAGTACTTTCACAGCTTAAATTATACTGTCACTTCTTCACTAAAAATGTTGCAAAATTTTCTCATTTCACTCAGAGATAAAGCCAAAGTCTTTACAGTCTCTTAACACCCCCCTCATGTGATATGGCTCTGCATTACCTGACTTCACCCCCTTTGATTTTCCACTTTGCTCACTCGGCTCCAGCTACCTTGCTATATTTAATGCCACAAAAGCTTCCACCTCAGAGCCTTTATAATCACTTTTCTTTTCCTAGAGTGTTCTTTTTTCTATGTTCCGGGTGCTACTGCTCATTTCCTGCAGATCTTCATTGAAAAATCACCTTATCAATAAAGCTGTACTAGTGATCACACTAATAAATTAACAAAATCACATTTCCCAGCACTCCTTAACCCCTTTCCTTCATTTATTTTTTCTCCATAGTGCTTATGATCACCATCTGAGATATAAGATACCTAGATATCTTGATAGATATACATATCCACACAGATCTACATAGGATATCTACCTAGATACACATACATACTCTGTTTTTTCATTGTCTGTCTCAATCCCATTAGAAAATAATATCTATGAGAGCAGAGAATTTTATCTATTTTATTCATACTCAAATCTCTGATATTCAGGATGATGTCAGACAGATATTCAACAAATATCTGTTGAATGGATAAAAAAATAAATGAATAAGCACTTTTTGGCATCATCCTCATTTCAAAACTCACTTTTAAAAGGAAATTTTCTGGGGCGCCGGGGTGGTTCAGTGGGTTAGATGTCTGACTTCAGCTCAGGTCATGATCTCAGGGTCCTGGGACAGAGCCTATGTCAAGCCAACATCGGGCTCTGCACTCAGAGGGGAGTCTGCTTGTCCTTCTCCCTCTGCCCCTACTAGTGCTCTCTTCCTCTCTCTAAAATAAATAAATAAAATCTTAAAAAAAATAAATCAATAAAAATAAAAGGAACTTTCCTACATAGCATAGGGAATAAAGTCAATGCTGTAACAGTGTTACATCGTGACAGATGGTAACTACATTTGTGGTGAACATAGCATAACGTACAGACTTGGTGAATCACTATGCTGTATACCAGAAAATAATGTAACTTTGTGTGTCAATTATACTCAAATAAAAAAAGGAATTATCCTAGTGAATATTTTAAATCATCTATAACTCCTTTATTAATTAAGCATATTGGAAAAATATTCTAATCCATTTTGTTTGATAGGTGACCTAATAATATTAACAGCTGGTATTCTGGGTGTTTTCTATTAGCAGGTACAATGTTAAGCCATTTACATGCATATCATCTTACTAAAGACCATGCAAGAAAGGTATCAGTATTCTCAATTTATAGATGTGAGAAGTGAGACATGGAAAAATTAATTTAATCAAAGTGGTATGGCTACTATTGTAATACTATGTGTCAACTACATTCAAATAAAAAAAGTGACAATGCTACTAATGGTTGCACAAGAACACAAACTAAGGTGTGTGTTCACCAAAACTCTTTAAGGCTCCTTATAAAGTCCACTATAAAAGATGAGAATCTTATCAGCTTATCCCTGCTGATAATGAAACTAAGAAAGCAATCATCTAGAATCCATTCCTCTACCATTACCAGCTTTCAGTAACTCACATAATAGATTGTTTTTAATGAGCAAGAATCTTTATAGTCAGAATATTAAAAATAGAACCTGAGAATAATACACTGTAAATAATCACTTAAGTTGCCTTGGTTTATGTATTTAGTGATAAAGCTACGATATTATAGTTCTCTTTATTCATAAAGCTTTGTATGTGTGAGGTAATGACATCTTTTCTTCTCTTTGGTCTCTATTAAAATGTACAATGCTTCTGAAATCAAAGGGCTTTAATCTCTTGTGATATGGAAAATTTCCAGTCAGGGTTAATTAAGCAGGAACTATAATACTTATGGTAATGACTAATGGACCTTAACATCCTGAGTTATTTTTCCACTGGTTTTGCACATTTGGGACTGAGTGGCCTGCCAGACACACACTGCCACTATACTATCCTGATATTGATTTGAAATTGATTTTTATTTTATTTTATAAAGTCCTATTTTTTAATGGGTCTTCACACAGTTACAGCCACAAAAGTCATAATTTTACACTGAAACCTTGCTATAGTCTGGATGTTTGTGTCTTCCCAAAATTCAAATGGTGGAATCCTAACCCCCTAGAGGTGTTTATATTAGAAGGTGGGGACTTTGGGAAGTGATTAGCTTGAAGGGGGAGAATATGTCACTCAAAAACATGCCTCTTTGGCATATGGATTATCTTGAGCTAGCTATTTTCAAGAAAAAGCAGAGAAAGGGGAACTGAAAACCAATTAGAAGTATCTTATTGTGGGGCACCTGGGTGGCTCAGTGGGTTAAAGCCTCTGCTTTCGGCTCAGGTCATGATCCCAGGGTCCTGGGATCGAGCCCCACATCAGGCTCTCTGCTCAACAGGGAGCCTGTTTCCTCCTCTCTCTCTGCCTGCCTCTACCTACTTGTGGTCTCTGTCTATCAAATAAATAAATAAAATCTTTAAAAAAAAAAAGAAGTATCTTATTGTAAGGAACATTTACATTTATAAAGGAAATCTCCATTTGTAAAGGTATCTCCCTTTCTGTACCAGAAAGAGAAGGATGGCTTTAATCTCTAGAAACTCTTATTAATGGAAAAGGCAAAGACTTATATCTGCATAACAAACTTAGCCTTGTTTACGTGCTTTTTCTGCTTACCTCACATAACTGGCTCCCTCCACCCCCCAGATCTTTCTTGTGCCTTTTGCTGGAGATAGTATTTAAAGCAGTGACTTAGGCCATTTTGGAGAGTTACTCAATTTTCCTGGGTCTCTCCTATGGATACAGGAGGTACATGTTATTAAATTTCTATTTCTCTCCTGTTAATCTATCTTTTATTACGGGGTGGGGGGCAGTCTCAGCCAAGAACTTAGAATAGTAGAAGGAAAATCATTTTTCTTCCCCTACAAGGTCATGAGAGTAGAGACCTCATGAATGGAATTAGTGCCTTATAAAGGAGGCCCCAGAAAGATCTCTAGCCCCTTCTGCCATGTGAGGACATAGCAGGAAGTCTGCAGCCCAGAAGAGAGACCTCACCTGACCATGCTGGCACTCTGATCTCTGACTTCCAGCTTCCAGAACTATGAGAAATATCTCTCTGTTGTTTACAAGCCACACAGTCTGTGGTATTTTGTTATAGGAGCCCAAATGGACTACGACAGACCTGATACTCTATATAACATGAAAGAATAATCAACTGGCACAACTTAGCCACTTGAACTAAAAAGAATGATGAAAAGATAATGGAATATGGATAATACGAAAATCATTTAAACATGCTAAAAAAGGAAAAGCCAAGGTTGAGGAATACCAAGTACACATAATTATACTTTCTTTCCACACGCTTGCAAATATGTTATAGACTTTAGTTCTTATATTTGTGTGTTATTATCACAATAATCATTCTAAAAGAGAAGGCAACAGAAACCCAGAAATATTAAGCGAATTCACCAAGTTCATGGTGCTAGTAAGTGTTAGAACCAGACTACAATTCTACAATTCTATGGTCAAGTAATCTTCAACAAAGCAGGAAAGAATATCCAGTGGAAAAAAGACAGTCTCTTCCACAAATGGTGTTGGAAAAACTAGATAGCAACATGCAAAAGAATGAAACTAGACCACTTTCTTATGCCATACACAAAAATAAATTGCAAGTGGATCAAAGGCCTATATGTGAGACCTGAAACCATAATAATCCTAGAAGAGAAGACAAAGTAACTTCTTTCACATCAGCTACAGCAACTTCCTTCTAGATTTGTCTCCTGAGGCAAGGGAAACAAAAGCAAAAATAAACTATTGGGACTACATTAAAATAAAAAGCTTCTGCACAGCAAAGGAAACTATCAACAAGACTAAAAGGCAACCTATGGAATGGGAGAAGAAAGATATTTGCAAATGACATATCCAATAAAGGGTTAGTATTCAAAATATATAAAGAAGTTACAAAACTCAACACCCAAAAAACAAATAATCCTATTTAAAAATGGGCAGAAGACAGGAACCTTTTTTAAGGAAGACATACAGATGGCTAACAGACTCATGAAAAGATTCTCATCATCACTTATCATGAGGGAAATACAGATCAAAACTACAATGAGATGTCACCTCATACCTGTCAGAATGGCTAAAATCAACAACAAAAGAAACAACAGGTGTTGGTGAGAATGTGGAGAAAGAGGAACCTCCCCTGTTGGTGGGAATGCAGCCACTCTGGAAAATAGTATGGAGTTTCCTCAGAAAGTTAAAAATAGAACTACCATACGATCCAGCAATCACACTACTGAGTATTTACCCAAAGAATACAAACACACTAATTCAAAGGGATACATGCGCCCCTATGTTTACTGTAGCATTATTTACAACAGCCAAGATATGGAAGGAGCACAAATGTCCACTGACAGCTGAATGGATAAAGAAGACATATATATATATAGAGAGAGAGAGACTGGGAGGGGGGGGGGGGGGGGAGACAATTATTGAGCCATAAAAAAAGAGTGAGATCTTGCTATTTGCAGTGACAGGTGTGGAGCTAGACAGTATAATGCTAAGTGAAGTAAGTCAGTTAGAGAAAGACAAATACTGTGATTTCACTCATGTGTGGAATTTAAGAACCAAAACAAACAAGGTGAAGGGAGAGAGAGAGAAACCAAGACAGACTCTTAACTATAAAGAACAAACTGCTGCTTACCAGAGGGGAGGTGGGTGGGGCGATGGGTGAAACAGGAGATGGGGATTAAGGAGTGCACTCGTCCTGATGAGCACCAGGTTATTAAAATAAAAACTTTTGAAGTCAGAATGAGGGGCACCTGGCTGGCTCAGTCAGTAGAGCATATGACTCTTCATTTCAGGCTTGTGAGTTCAAGCCACATGTTGGGTATAGAGATAACTGAAAAATAAAGACATCTTTAAAAAAAGTCAAACTGAATCATTTGGTTGCATGAGGTGCAGACTGACACTCTGCACACTTTATCACCATGTCCTTCTGTTTTCCCAGCATTTCTTTCATTAATGTGGTTCAACTGACCTGACAGTCAGTGTGTGAGCCCGCACCACGTTGGGTCAATTACTCCAACTTTAAATTGGAAGTGAGTACCTGGTGTGGTAAATATCTTTCATTAGTCTTGCTGTTTCAGGTTTTATCAGAATGTATATGTACCCAAGTGTATTTCTGGAGGACTTTAACACCACTTTGTCAAATTCAGGGAAGACTGTGTGTGATTGTTTTAGTGCAATTACCATAAAACATACATTTAATTTAGGGGGGGGGCCTCTTTACAAATATCAAACATTCCCTCACAGTAAAATAAACATCTGTTCATTCCAGTCTCCTTTCATATGACTTGGGAGATACTCTGGTTTCTCTTTACGGGTTTAGAACAATTCTTGATAGATTTATTCCTATAAATGCATTAGATATTTTTCCTTTCATATGTGACCTCATACATACACATATATACACACATATATGTATGTATGTATGTATGTATGTACATAATAAAGATTCAGGACGAGCTTCCCCAAAATGTGCCACTTTGGCACATGGATCATTTCAGCTGAAGACAATCAAGGCCCAGAAGATTCAGGAGAAGCTTTTACCTCCCCCTTAATTGCCTCTAAGAATTTAGATAGAGGGCCTGGTCCAGGAAGACAGCTATCACCAGAGGTAAATGGAGAGAGTCCAGTCTAGGTGTGATAAGCTGGAGGGAGCTCCACAGGGCCTGTGTTCCCCCATCTGCATGGCATGACAGACATTAGTTTACCAAACATTTGCTCTTCCAATCTTCCTGTGAACTGTCTTCCTTCCCTTTGAAGCCCCAGACCCCATACCTCAGTCTGCTTAGCTCAGGATAGCATATAAACGTCAACTGCCTCTGAGCCCCTCAAGTCTGTATAGGGCTCCAAAACATATGATTTTTTTCTCCTGTTAATCTCTCTTATGTCAATTAATAGACCAGGGAAAAGAATCTAGAAGGGGAGAAAAAAATTTTCCTCCCCTGCAATAATTATAATAATATTACATTATAGTTATATTAATATGTATTACATATATAATTGGTTTCAACTTACCTGATTTGACTCTCTTAATAGTTTTCATAGTTTTTACTTTATTATCCTGGGACTTCTAACTATAAAATACACTCTGAGTTTGCATTGCATTGTTAAAATCAAGTGATTTTTGTCCATTTAATAGAAAAGATGTTTTAAAAACAGCCATCACATTCTCATGCGTACTAAGTGCTACACATCTCCATACAGGAAGAGTCAAGTAGCATCCCTGATTTGGATGCTCCCTCCCCAAATGAAACCCCAAATGCTCTGGAAGACATCCTCAGCAGGCCTTAAATCACGTCTATTAGGGATAGGTTGTTCTCTGTACTCACATACCAGAAGGTGAGTGGATTTTGGATAGCAAAGGAACATGTTATTCATAAATATGGGCTATAGAATTAATCATATTTTGGTAACGCAACCCCTTAGTGTGTTGGCTGATTTGCGGTTTAGCAAAGTATTTTCAGGTAGCTTCATTCTTGACCTGAAGGTGGTATAATGATTACATCTGATTTTTAGGAAAGACAAATGGGTTCTTAGAAGAATAGATGGGAGGTATGATAGTTTGTGACATTTGTCTGAGTGTACTGTTGACCTATAGTCTCCTCTTCTGTGACAAAAGTCAATCTTCCCATGATGATGAAACTCTCTGGGAAGGGATTTAGGATAACTGAGTTCTTTTTGAAGGATCTGCCTTTAGGTAGATAAGGTGAGTTCAGAGAAAGCCTCCCCAAGTTTGTTATTTTTCAAAAGCCTAAACCTCAAAGTAATCAAAATACCAAAATGGCATATTTTATACTGGTATATTCTGCTACCCTTCAAAGCTTTCCTTGATCACTTTAATTTTACAACCTGGGCCCATACCAAAACTCCAAATCCCTTTTAACCTGGATGTATATTTTCCCCTTGACCTTTATTTTATTTTTATTTAAATCCACTAAACAACATAAAAAGCTACACTAGTTTCAGGTGTACAATATAGTGATTCAAGAATTCTGTATATTACTCAGTGTTCATTAAGATAAGTGTACTCTTCATCCCCTCCATCTACCTCACCCATTCCACCCACTCTCATACCATCAGTTTGTTCTCTACAGGGTTTTTTGGGCTTTTTTTGTCTTTGTTCATTTGCTTTGTTTCTTAAATTCCACATATGAGTGAAATCATGTGGTATTTGTCTTTCTCTGATTTATTTTGCTTAGCATTACAGTCTCTAGATCCATCCATGTTGTTGCAAATGGCAAGATTTCATTACTTTTTTATGGCTGAGTAACATTCATATAATTGTATATATACGCCACAACTTCTTTATCCATTTGTCCGTCAGTGTGCACTCAAGGTGCTTCCATATCTTGGCTATTATAAATAATGCTGCAATAAACATGGGGGTGCATTTATCTTTTCAAATTAGTGTTTTTGTATTCTTTGGGTAAATACCCAGTAGTGGAATTATTGGACCATATGGTAGTTCTATTTTTAAATTTTTTGAGGAACCTCTATACTGTTTTCCACAGTGGCTGTACCAGTTTGCATTCCCACCAACAGTGCACTACGGTTCCTTGACCTTTATTTTGACCACCCTCTAATGGTATATAACTTATGTCTGCGCTCCTTCCTCCCACCTAGAATGCAAGTTCCCTGAGGACAAATATTCTCAATTCTTTTGTTTAATAATGGCATGTAATTGTCACTGATAATTTGTTGAACAAATACCAAATGGCAGTGTGTAACTATTATAATTAAAACAACGGAATATCTGGTTCGAGAAGTGACTGAAGGATCAGTGTAACAAATTAGAAGCTCAAATGAGACCCAATTTCACCCTGGCAGAAAAAAAAAAGTAACTGAAAAACCTCACCTTCCCAGTATTTACCCAAATAAATTCCACATGGGTTCAGGGGTAGAGTATAAAATATGAACCATAAAATCACAATCCAGAGAGGGACATACACTATCTATTGTTAAGGAAAGAAAGCTGAAAAGGAAAGAAGTTGCAGAAAAATAGAATGAGCTCATACTTGCACAAACAAAAACGAGGTGGAAAAAAAGTGTTATGTGATTACATATATGAGTTAGATGGTTGTGTCAGCAAAGAAAAGAATGTGGACAGATAAATACAAGGTATTTGGTAATGATTGAGGCTGGATATATGGATTGAATACTAATTTTTTTTAAAGATTTTATTTATTTATTTAAGAGAGAGAGCATGAGCGAAGAGAAGGTCAGAGAGAGAAGTAGACTCCCCGTGGAGCTGGGAGCCCGATGCGGGACTCAATCCCGGGACTCCAGGATCATGACCTGAGCCGAAGGCAGTCGTCCAACCAACTGAGCTACCCAGGCGTCCCCTAATTTTTTTCTTTATATAGTCGTGCATTGTCTCAAATATTAAAATAAGCAAGTAGTGTTTTTAATTAAATCACACACAGATCTTTTTTTATTAAAGTAAATTTAGCTCCTACCACAATAAACAAAGTCTTCAAGTCTCAATCTTCCCAATCTGTAAAAAGGGATATTCTTGGCCTTACAACTAGGAACAATTATGATAATGACAATTATTAACATTTACCAAATTCTCACTGACATTTCAGGCACTGTGCTAAGAGCTATTATGTGGTTCTACCCATTTAATCTGCATAGTAAAACTCATGACAGAAAATATTATTACTTCTACCTCAGTGATCTGTCAAGAGGATTAAATAACCCATCACACATGAAAATACTGCTATAAACTGAACACAATTGAGAAATTGAAGTAATCACATCATTTTTATATGCAGTCACACATTTACTGAAACAAATTTATTGATAATTTAGTTTATTTAGTCCTTGAGGACTTACATCCTTGGCTTTCACCTTGTGAACACTCTGAACAATACAACCCATTAGCTGAGCTTAATCACCACTCCAATATCACCATGTGGTTTAACATGGTAGTAATCAGCCCACTTACAGACTTCATCAAAAATAAAATATGTGGGGGCACCTGAATAGTGCAGTCAGTTAAGCATCTGACTTCCTGTTTCTGCTGAGGTCATGATCTCATGGTCATGGGATCGAGCCCTGCACCGCGTACTGTGCTCAGTGTGGAATCTGCTTGAGGTTCTTTCTCCCTCTCCCTCTACCCCTTCTGCTTGTGCTCTCTCTCTCTCTAATAAATAAAAATCTTTAAATAAAATAAACAAAATAAAATAAATATTTGGGAGGATCAAGAGATACAAACTTCCAGCTATAAAATAAAAAAGTCTTGGGAATATATGTATAGCATGGTGAACACAGTCAATAATATTGTATTAACTTTGTATGATGACAGACAGTAGGTAATTAAGCTTACTGTGATCAGTTTGCAATGTATGCAAATGTCAAATTGCTATTTTGTACACATGAAACTAATATAATATTGTGTCAATTATACTTCAATTAAAAAGATAAAAATAAAAAAATGTGCTTCAAAGACACTATTAAACGAAAAGACAACTCACAGAATGGGAGAAAATACTCACAAATTATGTATTTGATAAGAACTTATTATCCACGATATATCACTAACTTTTGCAACTTAACAATAAGAAGACAGTCCAATTTTTAAAACTGAGAAAATGATCGAGGAGCCTGGGTGGCTCTGTCACTTAAGCGGCTGACTCTTGGATTTGGCTCAGGTCATGATCTTGGGGTAATGGGATCAAGCCCAACTTGAGCTCCCGACTCAGCGGGGAGTCTGCCTCCTTTCTTCCTCTGCCCTTTCCCCCTACCCCCCAACCCTGCTTGCACACTCTCTCTCTGAAATAAATAAATCTTTTTAAAAAATGAGAAAAGGATCTAGATATTTATCCAAAAAAGATAAACAAAAGGCCAATAAGTACATAAAAAGATGCTCAATGTCATTAGTCATTAGAGGGATGCAAATCAAAACCAAAATGAGATACCATTTCACATCCTATAATTTGATGAAAATTAATTTAAAAAAGACAATAGCAATTCTTTTTTTTTTTTTTAAGATTGTATTTATTTATTTGAAAGAGACTAAGCCAGAGGGAGAGGGAGAAAGAATCTGAGGCAGACTCCACAGTGAGTGCAGAGCCCAACTCAGGGCTTGATCTCATAATTGCAAGATCATGACCTGAGCCAAAACCAAGAGCTGGATGCCCAACCGACTGAGCCACCCAGGTGCCCAGACAATAGCAATTCTTTGCAAGGTTGTTGAGATAACATTGCTGGTGATAATGTAAATATGGCAGCTCCCTTGAAACAAAGTCTGGCATTTCCTCAAAATGTTCAAATATATCTACTATATGACCCAGAAATTCTACCTAGGTCAATTCCACACATGTCCACACAAAATCTTGCACACAAATATTCATAGAACCGTTATTCATAAAAGCCAAAAAATGTAAATAAAGCACATAACCATGAACAGATGAATGGACAAATTCAATGTGGCATATCCGTACAATGATTCATTGTATCTAGTGATAAAAAAAAAGAATGAAGTAACAATGTATCAATAAGCCTTGAAAATACGCCAGGTGAAAGAAACGGATACAAAAGGCCATATTCTGGGGCACCTGGGTGGCTCAGTTGATTAAGCATCTACCTTTGACTAGGATCAGGATCCCAGGGTCCTGGGATTGAGCCCCATGTGGGGCTCCCTGCTCAGTGGGGAGCCTGCTTCTCCCTCTCCTTCTGCCTGCATCTCCCCCTGCTTGTGCTCGCTCTCTCTTGGTCTCTCTATCAAATAAATAAATACAGTCTTTTAAAAAGGCCATATATTGTGCTATTTCATTTACATGAAATGTCCATTATGAGCAAATTCATAGAGATACAAAGTAGAATAGTGGTTGCCAGGTGCTGGAGGAAGAAGATACCCAGTGACTGCTAATGGATATAGAGTTCTTTTGGGGGTGATGAAAACATCCTAGAATAAGGCAGTGGTGATGACTGCCCAACTCTGTCAATAAACTAAAATCTACTGAGTTGTAAACTTTAAGGGGTAGGTTTTATGGTAGTTATATCTTAATTTTTAAAAAGTCAGTGCTGGAAGAGGCCATATGTATTCAGTGCAGCACAATCTTCATTTCACAAATAGACAAGGGACTTGCACAAAGAAATAGGATGTTCTAGGATAGATTAATACTAACAACATAAATGGTGGAAACAAAAGTCAACACAGAATGCTTACTGTGTGCCAAGGATTATTCAAAGTTGTTCACATACCTGCATATCTTGAGTTCTTACAAGAACCTATGAGGTAGAAGCTGGGATATAGATCTTTTTTTACTGATGACAAAAAAAAAATAAGGAGGGATGCCTGGGTGGCTCAGTTGGTTAAGCAGCTGCCTTCAGCTCAGGTCATGATCCCAGCGTCCTGGGATCGAGTCCCACATCGGGCTCCTTGCTTGGCAGGGAGCCTGCTTCTCCCTCTGCCTCTGCCTGCCTCTCTGTCTGCCTGTGCTCACTCCCTCTCTCTCCCTCTGTCTCTGACAAATAAATAAATAAAATCTTTAAAAAAATAAGGAAAAATGTTTAATAACTGTCTACATCTCACAGCCAGCAAACTCATCGTTGACCAGTGTCTGTGTCTGATTGCCTCACGGAAGCACCTCGAGTCCTCTCATGATTAATCCTGCACTAGCACATACAAAATATTTGAGCAAATCACTGAAAATGTTCAGTTTCTCTTGTGGAGTTTGGCCAATCCCAGATACCGTGAAGGGTGGCAAAGCATGAGCACTGTCCGTCCATCCTTGGCTGCTTTTGGGCTAGCCTGGCTTAAGGGATGGATGGGGGGAGGAAATGAGATTTCTGTGTTTTCTGTACTCACACCCTTGACCCATCTCCACTTTCATTACCAGGGTTCCAGGGCTGTGGTCACTGGTTTTCTGTAATGTGAACTGTAGGGATTTGTGGGACACAGAGAAGTGTGGTGGGGGATTGCTTTTGTCTTTTTGGAAAAGTAAACCATTTTCAAAGTTCCATTCTTAACAATGTGAACACCAGAAGTTAGAGAAGGTGAAGATACTTCCTAATTAAAGAAAACACAGAAATAAGACTGTTCTCTCTGGGTCCTCATAATCATCCAGGTAAATGGAGAGCAGGTGATTAAGATCCCCAATGAGGGAAGTTTGTAAGTTGGAGGGCAGTGGGTCAGCATTTTCTAGGGTTATGGGAAAATGCTGGGTACATTCATGATGATGTGGTGGAGAGAGAAATGAAAGCTATATTGAGAGTGCGAGAGAGTGGGCATTCCTCCATCTACAGCCCTGCTGTGTGCGGTACACTAACCAGAGAGCTTGTCTGGGTAGAGTGATGCTCAACAAGAGTAAAGTTTATGGTGGCTTTTAGACCAGTGATGGGGGTGGAGCTGTCCGTGCCCTTCAGCTGCTTTCCCTGAACTCAGGAGTGCGCCATGGCAGCCATCTGCATCTCAGGCATTCTCAAGATGTTTAGACTCTAAAACCAGAAGGCCAATGGAAGTTCGTTTTTTTGTTTGTTTGTTTTTAGGAATATATACATTCATTTATGTATGTCAACATACCAATGGAAGTTAATCACAATTTATAGGATGGGGCTCTCAGAAGAAATGGAGCTTAGCCCCTGATATAAGTACAAAATAAGGCATGAAATCTAGCTTTGCTTGTCCTGGAAAGATATCCAGCCTTCTTTATATACGTCTAGAAAGAGTAAGATAAACTTATGTCTAGTAATTTTTTATATTTGGGGTTTTAGTACAAGTGTTTTCTCATTTTTTACATTCATTCTCTATGTTGATTATTAATTGTGAAAAGTAATCTTCTAATTTTTATATATTTCATTTTTTTGCCCCACCACCTTATCTCTCGTACAATCTAGCCATCTGGCTTTCTTGAAGTACTAATCTTTACAGGAATTTGGAATGGAGAAAAGGGAAATTTCAGCTTGCTTCAAGGATTCCTGAAATAACTTATTATGGCAGAAAATATCTGTAGTTCTTATATCTGATAAAAAAAAGTCTTACACAGGGGCGCCTGGGTGGCTCAGTGGATTAAAGCCTCTGCCTTAGGCTCAGGTCATGATCCCAGGGCCCTGGGAGCCCCGCATTGGACTCTGCTCAGCAGGGAGCCTGCTTCCCTTCCTCTCTCTCTGCCTGCCTCTCTGCCTACTTGTGATCTCTGTCAAATAAATAAATAAAATCTTTAAAGAAAAAAGTCTTACACATATAAACAATTCCTACAATCCAATAATAAGAAGGCAAGCTAATGATTTTTGGGTTTTTCTTATTTTTTTCTTTCTTTTTTCTCAAGTTTTTATTTAAATTACAGTTAGTTAACACACAGTATAATATTAGTGTAGAATTTAGTGATTCATCACTTACATACAACACCCAGTGCTCATCACAAGTACCTTCCTTAATTCCCATCATCCATTTAACCCATCCTTCTGCCCAACACCCCTCTAGTAACCTTCAGTTTGTTCTCAATAGTTAAGAGTCCCTTTTCTGGTTTGCCTCTCTCTTTTTTTCTCCCCCCATGTTCATCTGTTTTGTTTCCTAAATTCCACATATGAGTGAAATCATGTGGTATCTGTCTTTCTCTGACTGACTTATTTTGTAGCATTATAGCCTCTAGATTCATCCATGTAGTTACAAATCAGAAGATATCATTCTTTTTATGAATAATAACCAATTGTGTGTGTGTGTGTGTGTGTGTATAGAGAGAGAGAGAGAGAGAGAGAGAGAGAAAGAGAGAGAGAGAGAGAGAAATACATAGATATAGACCACATCTTCTTTATCCATTCATTAGCCAGTGGACATTTAAGCTCTTTCCATAATTTGATTACTGTTGATAATGCTGCTATGAACATTGGGGTGCATGTATCCTTTCAATCAGTATTTTTGTATCCTTTGGGTAAATACCAGGTAGTGTAATTGCTGGGTCGTAGGGTAGCTCTATTTTCAACTTTTTGAGGAACCTCCATGCTGTTTTCCAGAGTGGCTGCACCAGCTTGCATTCCCACCAACAGTGCAGGAGGGTTCCCCTTTCTCGGCATCCTCGCCAGCATCTGTCATTTCCTGACTTGTTCATTTTAGCCATTCTGACTGGTGTGAGGTGGTATCTCACTGTGGTTTGGATTTGGATTTCCGTGATGCCAAGGGATGTTGAGTACTTTTCATGTGTCTGTTGCCATCTGTATGTCTTCTTTGGAAAAATGTAATTTAAGCTACTTAAAAGGTAGGGGAGTGTTGCCTGGCTGGCTCAGTCAGTAGAGCATGACACTCCTGACCTAGGGGTTGTAGGTTCAGGCCCCACTTTGGGTGTACAGAATACTTAAAAATATTTTTTAAGTAGGCTCCACACCCAATGTGGGGCTTAAATTCACGACCCTGAGATCAAGACTCAGATGCTCAACCAACTGGGCCCACCCAGGTGCCCCCAAAAAAGATCTTTTAGAAAAGTAGAGGAAATGGGTTAAAATAGATATTTCATCAAAGAATATATGCTAATGGTCAATAAGCACATAAAATGATCACTATGATTAGTCATCAGGGAAATATAAATTAAAAGTACAATGAGATACCACTTTATAGTCACTAGGTATGGTATAGAAGACTGTAACAAGTATTGGTGAGGATGGGGAGAAACTAGAAAAATCATACATTGCTGTTAAGATTATAAAATAATTTAGCCATTTTGGAAAACACCATAGCTATTCCTCAAAACATAAAACGTAGAATTTACTTATGATCCAGCACTTCCACACCTAGTTACACACCCAAGGTAAATAAAAATAGGTCTAAACAAGCACTTCCACATGAATGCTCATAGTAGCATTATTCATAATAGCTAAAAATTGGAAACAACCCAAATGTCCATCAACTGATGAACAGATATGCAAAATGTGGTCTAGCTATACAACAGAATAGTATTCAGTCATAAAAAGGAATGAAGTACTGTACATGCTACAACATCTATGTGCCTTGAAAACAATATGATAATTGGAAAAAAGAAACAGCCATAAAACACCTCATATTATATGACTCCATTTATATGAAATACCCAGAAATTCAAATCTAAAGCAAAGGACATAGATTGCCTGGGGGCTAGAACAGGAAGCCAAATACAAGTGAGCAATAAATTTCTTTTAGAGTTGAAGGCAATGCTGCAAATTTAGTTATAGTAATGGGTGCACGCATCTAGATTTACTAAAACTCACTGAATTGTGTGTATAACATGAAACCAATATATTTTATGATATGTAAATTACACCTCTAATTTTTTTCTTTTTTAAGAAGAGAAAACAGCACTGCCATATTCAGCGTTCTACTTGGGAAGGTGGCCTTGCATAGATTATAAAATGAACTGCACCTTTCTGAGTAGATAATGCTTAACAAGGCAAAGCTTGTGGTGGGCTTGGGAACAGGGTAAGGATAAGGCACAGAGGTGCCCTCTTTTGAGGACCTGATTTTTAAAAATTAGCAATACAAAGCGGAATGCAACTTTTTTTCTTTCCCTCAAGCTATGATAGAACTCCATGAAAGGCTGGCTAGTCCCAATTTTTTTTTTTTAATTTCACTACTATATATGTGTTTCCCTCTGTCTGAAACTGTATCACGATTTCTCCCCGGAAGCAATCTTGAATCCGTAAAAATGATACAGAATGTTAAGAATTCGACCCTTAAAAACCCTCAGTGAATGGATCATTTTGCTAGTTAATTCTTGTTAACATTTTATGTGAGAAAGTAAAGAATAAACATGCGGGAACATTCTAGAAAAGGAAAGGTTCTATACTCACTATTTAGAAAAATGTCCGGGAAAACTGCAGCAAAGACCCGTCCTCAGCCGGTCAGGGCCGTGGGCAGGGAACTTCTTCTTCCCTGAGGTCTTGGTCCCAAGTTTCCCGAAGCTGCTGGAGCCACCTCGTTAGTCCTGAGGAAACTTAAGTTCTGTCACTGAAAAAGGCGCCGACCTCAGCGGGCAAACTACGCATGCGCGTCACAGGAACCAGAAACGGTGGGTTCGCGCGCCCCCTGCTGGCCCTAACGGCACAATGCAGGAAACTCAAGCCAGGTTGTTAAGACTGGCTGTGTGCCCTTTGGTGGTGGTCCTGCTGGTTTGCTGAAATTCAGTATTGGGATCAATCACTGCCATGGGAAGTTGAAACGGAAGTGGAACTCTTTCTTCTGTGCCCAGATGGGAATTTATAGTGGTAACATGAAGCTAAGTTCAAAGTCAATATACAAAATTCAGTTGATTTTCTATATCCCAGTAATAAATAATTGGACTATAAGAGGCAAAATACATTTACAGTACACCAAAAAACAACAGAAAAAGAAATCCTCAAGTATAACTCCAACAAAATATTTACAGACATTTATGGAAAAAATATGAAACACTTTTTATATCAAATGAAAGAAAAATAAATCTGTTGGGATATAGTCCTTGTTCATGATTTTTTTTCCTTTGGTGAGAACATTTAAATTCTGAGCGAATTCCCATTATACAATACAGTGTTATCAACTATAGTGCTATGTTTTATATTAGATCTTCAGACCTTACTTATCTAATAGCTGGAAATGTGTACCCTTTTATCAACCTTTCTCTATTTCCTCCACCTTCCTGCCCCTGATACCCACCCAAAAGTTCTTATCACAAGAAAAAAACTGTAAATATGCTGATGGATGTTAACTAAACTTGTTCTGATAATCATTTTGCAATATATACATATATAAAATCATTATGTGGTACAGCTAAAACTAATACAATGCTGTATGTCAGTTGTATCTCAATTTAAAAAAATAGTATCTTCATCTTATTTGTAACTACAGCCAGATACTTTAAAAGACTCAGTTGGGTAAGCTTCTGACTCTTGATTTCAGCCCACGTCATGATCTCAGGGTCATGAGATCAAGTCCAAGTGGGGCTCCATGCTTACCATGGAGCCCCAGTCTCTCCCTCTCCCTTTGCCCTTCCCCCACCCAGGCTTTTGCATGTGTGTGTATGTGTGTGTGTAAAATATATGTTTTGTAGTCTGATGCTTGTGTCCTCCCCAAATTCATACATTGAAACCTAATCCCCAGTGTGCTGGTATTTGAAAGTGGTGCCTTGGGGAGGTAATCAGATTATATCTCTCGTGCTCTCAAAAAATAAATAAATAAAAGATCTTTGCTTTATTAATGGCAGACCAAAATTAATTACATGAAACTTAATACAAGTAAGTGTGAAGATCTCCACACAAGTTCATAAACTAATGTAGACGTATAAAATAGGGAAAACTGTCTTAAGAGTAGTAAAGGAAAAAAAGGTGGGGATATGGAACAGCTGAGCACAGAATAAAGAGTTGAAAAATGGGGACGTCTGGGTGGCTCAGTGGGTCAAGCATCTGCCTTCAGCTCAGGTCATGATCCCAGGGTTCTGGGATTAAGTGCCACATCAGGCTCTTTGCTCAGCGGGGAGCCTGCTTCTCCCTCTGCCTGCTGTTCCCTCTGCTTGTGCTCTCTCTCTCTGACAAATAAATAAAATCTTTTTTAAAAAAATTGAAAAATACAAAATATCTGTTTCCTTTTAAGTCATTTTATACTTTTATCAATTATTAATTAATTAAATTAATTTTATTTAGTTAATTTTACTTTTATTAACTTAGAATTTTCTTTTCCCCTTTGGTTTTTTCCTCTTTAAATATTTTACCGATTCATCCCTTAATGGATGTTGGAGATCATTTAAAGGGTGTTGGCTAGAATTTCATAATCTAAGAATTATTTCTGGAAATGTCATTAATATGATCATTTTTTAATATTTCAAATCAACTAAAATGTATTGAGGATAAGTAAATATTTTCACTTCCTAGATAAAATCTATTTCTGTGACAGTTATTTATTTAGAAAATTTTAATGAATAGGGTATCTCAATGGCTCAGTCGGTTAAGGGTGGCTTAGGTCATGATTTCGGCTCAGGTCATGATTTCAGGGTTATTAGATCGAGCCAACATTGGGCTCTGTGCTGGGCATCAAGCCTGCTTAAGATTCTTTCTCTGTCCCTCCCCCTCCTCTAAAAAACAAATTAAGTACTTCTATGTACCAGGCACTATTTTGGTTGCTTGGATTACAAAAATGCTTGAAGACAGACCAAATTCCTGTCCTTGTAGAGCCTACATTGTAGAGAAACACACTAGAAAATTAATGATTAAAGAAGTAAAACGCATCGTATGTATATCAGGTGGTGATATATGCTATGGTGAGTTGACTGGGGCGCCTGGGTGGCTCAGTGGGTTAAAGCCTCTGCCTTCAGCTCAGGTCATGATATCAGGGTCCTGGGATCAAGCCCTGCATCAGGCTCTCTGCTCGGCGGGGAGCCAGCTTCCCCCTCTTCCCCTGCCTGCCTCTCTGCCTACTTGCGATCTCTCTCTGTCAAATAAATAAACAAAATCTTAAAAAAAAAAAAAAAGGAGAGGGAGTGCAAGGAGAACTATGTTTGTTAGTTTTACAAAACTAGAATTAGTTTTACAAATAGGATTAGCAGTATGTGTAGAGTCTCTAAGCAGCTGCAACGAAGATTGGAATTGGGCGGCATAGTTGGTATGGTCTCAAAGGAACGGATTTATAACTAGAGTTACAAGGCATGAGAAAGAATGGTATGGAAGCGGCAATGCGGAGCGTGAGTATCATGAAATCCAGGAGTGAGGAAAAGCAAACAATCTCCCTTTGAGAGGGATTCAAGGGAAATAGTATCCTCAGAGGAGAGTCTGGTTTTAATTAGAGCAAGAAGATAAACTCCAGGGAATAACAAAAGGATGTTCACTTTGTTCTGGGACATATTATTTTAAAATGCAGTGGTTTTCACAGGTTTGTTGAATTTCTAGAGTTTGGTCATATTTTTAAGCGAATTTTCCTTGGTTGATGTAGAGAAATGGATCATAAGAGCTTTTGAGTTTCCTTCTGTAGCATTGTGTGTATATGGCAAATACCATTGTGCACATTTGAAACTAACTAAAATTTGAAATAAGGAGAAATTAGTAGGCAGAAATCCTTTCATCATCTTGATAGAAATATAATTATATGTAAATTAAACAGTAGCCAATATGCACTTTTAATATAATAGCAATCACTATGACCATAGAGTATAATAGGAAAATGCAGAATAGGAAAATCTGACCCTGTAGTATATATTTTTAATTTTGTCAGAAATCATATTTCCTATCATCCATTTATATATGAAACAAGGCAGTTTTTAACTTTTGCCTTTTCATTTTGCTTTTGCTAAGTAGCTTTTTAAAATATTTACAAATTTTTGGAAGCGTAATGGACCTACAGCTGCACATATTAAAAGTGCTCTATGATAATTTCTGATATATAGACACACATGAAACATGTACCTCATCCCCCAAAATTTCTTCAAGCAGCTTTGTAACATCTCTCTCCTGTTACTCCCTGCTGCCTTTCTCCAACCTCAAAGCAAAACAAATACTAATATGCTTTCTGTGGCAACAGATCAGTTTGAATTTTCTGGAAATTTACATATACAGAATCACAGAATATGTACTCTGTATTGTATTCTGACTTTCACTCTGCATCATTATTTTGTGATTAATCTCTGCAATTGCATGTATCCATAGTTTATTCATCTCTGTGGCTGAATAGTGTTCCATTTTATGAATATACCAAAATTTGATTTCCATACACTTGTTGGTATACATTTGGGTTGTTTATAGTTTTTTGCTATTATGAATAAAACTATTGTGAACATGTATGTATAATTCTTTACATCACGTTTTCATATTTCTTGAATAAACACCTAGGATTAGACTGGATCGATCATAGATCATATGGTAGGTGTGTGTTTAACTTTTTAAGAATCTGCCGAAATTTTTTTCAAAGGGATTGTGCTATTTACATTCTGACCATCAGTATAGTAGACTTGCAGTGTTCCACAGTCTCGCAAACACTTGGTATCGTCAATATTTCCAATTTCAGAGTACCTTATAACAGGTACACAGTAGTGTCTTATTGTGATATTGCATTTCCCTAATGACTAATGAAAACCATGTTTCCATATGCTTATTTGCCATCCCTATATTTCTTTAATTGTGTCTGTTCAAATATTTTGCCTGCTTTTATTGGGTCATTTAATTTCTTATTATTGAGTTTTGAGGATTCTTTGTGTATTCTCTACACAAGTTCTTTATCACATATGTGGTTAACAAATATTTTCTTACAATCTAAGGTTTTCATTCTCTTTACAGTGTCTTTCAATGATCAGAATTTGAATGAGGTCCAATTTATCTCTTTTTCTCATCAATAGAGTGTTCTTTTTTAATCTTAGAAATGGTTTCAAAGTAGCAAATATTTCCTCCTATGTTTTCTTATTGAAGGATTATTGTTTTGGGTTTTTTGTTTAGGTCTATGATCCATTTTCAATTAGTTTTTATATGGTGAGATGCGTAGATCAATAGTTATTTTTTGTATGTGAATATGCAATTGCTGCAGACTCAAATTTTGAAAAGACTATGCTTTCTCTTCTAATCATCCTTTGAATCTTTGTTAATAATCAATTTTCTATATATGCATATATGTGTGGTTTCATTTCTGGACTTTCAGTCACATTTCATTTATATATTTTTATCATTATACCAATACCGGGGCTCAGTGGGTTAAAGCCTCTGCTTTCGGCTCAGGTCATGATCCCGGGGTCCTGGGATAGAGCCCTGAGTCAGGCTCTCTGCTTGGTGGCGAGCCTGCTTCCCTTTCTCTCTCTCTGCCTGCTTGTGATTTCTGTCTGCCAAATAAATAATAGATTAAAAAATCTTAAAAAAAAATCATTATACCAATACCACACTGTCTTGGTCATTGTTATTTTATAAAACGTCTTGCAATCAAGTAGTATAACCCCTCTAACTTTGTTCTTTTTAAAAGTTCTTTTGGCTATTCCAAACCCTTTGCATTTCCATATAAATACTAGAGTCAGTCATCAATTTCCATTAAAACAAACCTTTGGGTTTGCAAAATGATCACCACAAAAAGCCTAGTTAACATCCATCACCATATAGTTACAAAAAATATTTTTTCTTGTGATGAGGACTTTTAAGATGTATTCCCTTAGCAGATCTTAAAAGTCCTCATCACTGATGATTAGTGATGTTGAGCACCTTTTCATGAGGCTGTTGGGACCCCCAAAATGAAAACATTAATTCAAAAAGATAGATGCAACCTTATGTTTATTGCAGCATTATTTACAGTAGCCAAGATATAGAAACAGCCCAAGTGTCTATCCATAGACAAGTGGATAAAAAAGATACGATATATATGATATATATATATATGTATACACAATAGAATATTACTCAGCCATTAAAAAATGAAATCTTGCCATTTGCAATAACATGGCTGGAGCTAGAGTATAATGCTATGTGAAATAAATCAGTCAGAGAAAGACAAATGCCTTATGATTTCATTCATACGTAGAATTTAAGAAACAAAACAAATGAACGGGGCACCTGGGTGGCTCAGCAGGTTAAAGCCTCTGCCTTCATCTCGGGTCATGGTCCCAGGGTCCTGGGACTGAGCCCCACATCGGGCTCTCTGCTGGGAGGCAAGCCTGCTCCCCCCCGCCCCCCCCCCCCGCCTGCTCTCTGCCTACTTGTGATCTCTCTCTGTCAAATAAATAAATAAATAAAATGTTTTTTTAAAAAAAAGAACAAGCAAAAAGAGACAAACCAAAGAATACCCCTAAAAAAATAGATTCGTGTGTGTGTGTTATGTTAGTCACCATAAAATACATCATTAGTTTTTGATGCGGTGTTCCAAATTTCATTGTTAAACAAAAAAATAGATTCTTAAGTACAGAGAACAAAGTGATGGTTACCAGAGGGGAGGAAGAGGGTGGGTGGAGGAATGGTTGAAATAGGTGAAGGGAATGAAGAATACATTTATTGTGGTGAGCACTCAGTAATGTACAGAATTGCTGAATCCGGTGTACCTGGGTGGCTCATTCAGTTGAGCGGCCGGCTGACTCTTGATTTCAGCTCAGGTCATGATCTCAGGATCCTGGGATCTGGTGGTGCTGGGCTCCACGCTCAGCAGGGAGTTCGCTTTGGGATTCTCTCTCCCTCTGCCCCTGCCCTGGCCAGCTTGCTCTCTCTTTCTGTCAAATAAATAAATATATCTTTTTAAAAAATTGTTGAATCATTATATTGTACACCTGAAATTAATAGAACACTTTATGTTAATACAACTTTTAAAAAAGTTCTCAGGGTGGCTCAGTGGGTTAAGCATCCAACACTTAATCTCAGCTCAGGTCTTGATCTCAGGGTTGTAAGTTCAAGCCCTGCATTGGGCTCCACACTGGGCATGGAGCTTACTTAAAAAAAAAAAAAACAAATAAGGGGCACCTGGGTGGCTCAGTGGGTTAAAGCCTCTGCCTTCGGCTCAGGTCATGATCCCAGAGTTCTGGGATCAAGCCCCGCATCGGGCTCTCTGCTCTGTGGGGAGCCTGCTTCCCCCCCTCTTTCTGCCTGTCTCTCTGCCTACTTGTGATCTCTGTCTGTCAAATGAATAAATAAAATCTTTAAAAAAAATTCTCATCACAAGAAAAAAAAAGAAAAAAGTTCTGTAACTATGAATGGTGACTTATAAGTATACTTATTGTGGTGATCAGGTTGTGATGTATATAAACATCAAATTATGTTGTATATCTGAAACTAATGTAATGTTATATGTCAGTTATACCTCAATTTAAAAATTATTTTAAATTTTATTTATTAATAAATTACACTTAAAATTAATAATTTAAAAAGATTTACTCTCTTAGCAACTTTCACATATATAATACGGTATGACTATAGTATATAATATACAGTACACATGCAGTATAATACAGTACAATACAGTATAAAATACACAGTACAGTAACTATAGTCAGATTCTATTCGTAAGTAAGATCTTAAGTATTTGTTTTTCCCTGCCTGCCTTATTTCACTTTCCATAATGCCCTCAAGGTCCATCCATATTGTTGCAAATGGGCAAGATTGTATTCTTCTTTATGGCTTAATATTCCATTGTATATTTACCACATTTTCTTTATCCATTCATTCATTGATGGACACTAGGTTGTTTCCACATCTTGGCTACTATAAATTATGCTACAATAGACATGGGGGTGCATATATCTTTTTGAATTAGTGGTTTTGTTTTCTTCAGGTAAATACCCAGAAGTGGAATCTCTGAATTATATGGTAGTCCCATTTTTAACAATAAATGTGCTGTTATCTCAACATAATTAGGAAGCCTGGACAAATATATGAAAATGTCATTTGTTCTATACCTCATTATCAATCACTTTTAACTTGCAGTTAAAATTTTGGTTAGACAAACAAATTTATATTGTGACTAATAAAAGAAGTTCAATAATTTTGACCTTATGTATGATAAATATTTTCCTAACAATT
Organism: Enhydra lutris kenyoni; assembly: GCF_002288905.1. NCBI lineage: Eukaryota > Metazoa > Chordata > Mammalia > Carnivora > Mustelidae > Enhydra > Enhydra lutris. The sequence continues at coordinate 3,533,983 of NW_019154149.1, read as the reverse complement.
TTTAACATTTTATTTGAAATAATTATCAATTCACAGGAAGTAACAAATATAGTGCAGAAGGGTGTCATGTATCCATCACCCAATTTCCCTCAGTGGTTACATCATGGAAACCACTATTGTGTTTTCTATCTCTATAGTTTTATCCTTTCAAGAATGGTATATAATAATGTGCAGCATAGGGAATATAACCAATATTATTATAATAACTTTGTATGGTGACAGATCGTAAGTTAACTTATTGTGGGGATTATTTTGTAATGTGTATAATATTGAGGGGTACCTGGATGGTTCACTGGGCCAACTCTTGAATTCGGCTCAGGTCATGATGTCAGGGTCCTGGGATGGAGCCCTACACTCAGTGGGGAGCCTGCTTAAGGATTCTCTTTCTCCTTTTATCTCTGCCCGTCCCCCTGCACACACACACTCTCTCTCAAATAAACAAATAAATCTTAAAATAATATTGAATCACTGTGATATTTACCTGAAACAAATAGGGTATTGTATGTCAATTATACTTCAATTTTTTTAAATGGTATGTAAGTAGAATCATGCAATATGTGACCTTTTGAGACTGACTTTGTTTCACTCCACGTAATGCTCGTGAGAGCCATCCAAGTTGGTGCGTAATTGCTGAGTATAACGCCACAGCTTATCTAGCTTTTTACCTATTGAGGGATGTATTGTTTGTTTCCCAGTTTGGACTATTACCATGAGAACTGCTACAGGAAATCATGTACAAAATTTTGTGTAAACATATGTTTCCATTTTTCTGGAATAAGTACCCAGGAGTGCAAGTGCAAAGTGAGGTATGTTTAATTTTTTTTTAGATTTATTTATTTATTTATTTGACAGGCAGAGATCACAAGTAGGGGGGGGGGGGGGGGAGCAGGCTCCCTGCTGAGCAGAGAGCCCCATGCGGGACTCGATCCTAGGACCCTGAGACCATGACCTGAGCCAAAGGCAGCGGCTTAACCCACTGAGCCACCCAGGCGCCCCAGAGGCATGTTTAATTTTTTAAGAAATCATCAAACTTGTCCAGAGCAGCTGTACCAATTTATGTTTCCACCAGGAATGTATAAAAGATCATTTCTCTGTATCCTTGTCAGCATTTGGTGTTGTCACTATTTCATATTTTATCTTTTTTAATAGGTGTACGATGATATCTAATTGTGGCCTTAATTTCTGTTTCCCTAATGTCTATTGATGTTGGCTTGCTTTACACCTGTATCTTCTCTTCACTGAAATGTCTCATGTCTTTTCGCATTTTCTCAATGGATTTTCTTTTTCTGTTGAGTTCTCAGAGTTCTTTATATATTCTTGAGATGAGTCTTTTGTCACATACACAGCTTTCAAGTCCCTTCTCTAAGTCTGTAGCTTGTTATGTTATCCTCTTAAAAAGGTCATACACACAACAAAAGTTGTTAATTTTGACAAAGTCTAATTTTTCATTTTTTTCTTTTATGGATTATATTTTTGGTGGCATACTTAAGAACTCATCACCAAGCCCTAGGTCCTGAAGTTTTTCTCCTGCGTTTTTTTAAATTTTTTTTTCATTTATTTATTTGACAGAGAGAGAGATCACAAGTAGGCAGAGAGGCAGGCAGAGAGAGAGAGGAGGAAGCAGGCTCCCTGCTGAGCAGAGAGCCCAATGCGGGGCTCAATCCCAGGACCCTGAGATCATGACCTGAGCCGAAGGCAGAGACTTTAACCCACTGAGCCACCCAGGTGCCCCGTTATTTTTTTTTTTTAAGCAGACTCCACACCCAACCTGGGGCTTGACTCAAGACCCTGAGATCAAGAGACGCAAGCTCTACCAAGCCAGCCAGGCACCCTGCCCATGTTCTGTTTGTATAATACCCATACATTTTGTTTCTAAATCTTTGATCCATATTGAATATTTTTTGTATGTTTTAACAGTTTTTATTTGGAAATGATTTTATATTTACTGAAAAGTTACAAATAGAGTACCTTTTCACCGTTTCTACTAATGTGAATATCTTACATTGCCGTGATACATAGTTCAAAACTAAGAAATTAACATGAGTGCATTACTATGACCAAACTCCAGTTTTATTTGGATTTCAGCATTTCTTCCACATTTTTTAAAATTTTCTAAGATTCAGTCCATCCCTGTCCTCTTTTTGAATTAACTATTGGTCCCTTGTTAATATAGCTACACAGTTTTCTTTTAGCTGGTTTTTGCCTAATACGTCTTTTTCCATGTTTTTAATTTCAACTCTTATGTGTTCTTGTGTTTTAAGGTATGTTTTTTGTAAACCACATATATCTCAATTCTGGGATATACTGTATTTCAACCTGTTGCACTATCATATCATTCATATTCCCCCTTTACCCCATTCCATCATGTTGATGTTTAAAGATTTTTTTTGACAGAGAGCGAGATCACAAGTAGGCAGAGAGGCAGGCAGGGAAAAAGGAGGAAGCAGGCTCCCGCTGAGCAGAGAGCCCAATGCGGGGTTTGATCCCAGGACCCTGGGATCATGACCTGAGCTGAAGCCAGAGGCTTTAACACACTGAGCCACCCAGGTGCCCCAATCATGTTGATGTTTAATAGACTTTTATTTTAGTGTAATTATGGTTATTTTTACTCTCTCTCTCTTTCTCTCCTTGCTCTCTCTCATCCATTTTGCCACAACAAACTTTACCCTGAGAATTTATCAGTTTTCTTCTATATGTCCTTAAACACTGCTGGAATTTTTCTTCTCTCAGTTTACTGATTTATTTTTCTTAATTTTATTTAATTTTCTTTTTTTTCAGTGCTCCAGAATTTATTGTTTATGCACCACACCCAGTGCGCCATGCAATATGTACCCTCCACGATACCCACCACCACCCTCGCCCCATCCTCCATCCCCCCTTCAAAACCCTCAGTTTGTCTCTCAGAGTCCACAGTCTTACAGTCTTTCATGGTTTGTCTCCCCCTCCACTTTCCCCCAACTCCCTTCTCCTCTCCATCTCCCCTTGTCCTCCATGCTATTTGTTATGCTCCACAAATAAGTGACACCATAGGATAATTGACTCTCTCTGCTTGACTTATTTCACTCAGCATAATCACCTCCAGTCCCGTCCATGTTGCTACAAAAGGTGGGTATTCATCCTTTCTGATGGAGGCATAATACTCCATAGTGTACATGGACCACATCTTCCTTATCCATTCGTCCGTTGAAGGGCATCTTGGTTCTTTCCACAGTTTGGCGACTGTGGCCATTGCTGCTATGAACATTGGGGTACAGATGGCCCTTCTTTTCACTACATCTGTATCTTTGGGGTAAATATCCAGTAGCACAATTGCAGGGTCATAGGGTAGAGGGAGAACAAGCAGGGGAGGGGGAGAGAGAATCTTAAGCAGGCTCCATGCCCAGCGCAGACCCGACACAAGGCTCAGTTTCACAATCCTGACATCATGACCTGAGCCAAAATCAAGAGTGGGACACTTACCCCACTGAGCCAGCCTAGAAGCCCCTGGAATTTTTTCTTCTCTTATTTAAGTACTTCATCTATAACTGTTTTGACTGTAAATGTCTTGTAAAAAAACTTCTAGGGCTTGCCTGAGAATTTCATTTTGCACTTCTATTTCAATGACAGTTTGGATAAATATATGCTTAATTTTATACCCTTTTTCTTCAATTCCTTGCATCACGTGACACTCTTCAAAAATGTTATTAGTATGACTTGGTTTTGCTTTATATCTCTCTGCAAGCTTCTAGTATTTCCTCCTTTTCTTGGACATTTAAAGAAATGTGCACTAGTGTGTATGTGTGTTAATTTATTCCTCCTTTTTTGGTATACTCTGAATCTCTTCTATTTTGTTTAGATTTATGTTTCATTAAATCTGAGAAATTTATCTTTATTGGCTTTACAACTACTACTTTTTCTATGTTTTCTTTCTTTCTTTTTTTTTTTTTTTCTCTGTTTTCGTTTCTCTGTCTTTCTGGGACTCTTATGTCAAGGTAGTAACATATCAATGCATCTATCTTTGCTTCTTTTTTCTTTCTCCACTGTTTCTTGCTTCTTCTAAAAGATTTCCTCGAGCTAAAATTTCTTATCTATGTGATTGCTTTATGCATCTCAGGACCAAACAGCATCTCCAGCATCTGCATACAATTCCCCTTATTGCACACAGGGATTTACTCTCCTAACTCAGGCTCCTGTCTTCAAATTCAAGAATTGTTCATTGTCATATACCTCATATACTTCTGGAATCTGCCTGTGTGGTGTATCCTCTCTACTTAGTACAGGTTATACTACCGTCCTATCTCCACTGCATTTGGCAGTCCTAACATCTTCTCATTATTTGGGGGTTCAGCTCCTCCTGGCTTTATATAAGAAGTGTGCATTTCCACTACTTTATTCCCCTTGTGAATTCCGAGAAGAGAAGGAAGATAAGTGACCTTAAACTATTACAGTATTTCATTTCAAGGCCCAAAATGATGAAAGCAAATTTATAATCCTCTTAACTCTGAACAAGACACAAGGGGAAAGTACGGATTGCCTACTTCTCTAATTCCCTAAGACAAATTGTTTTTCTGCACATAAGTCCCTATGAGAAATGAGTCTTTCTATTTGCACTAGTTATGGTCTTTTATTTGTTCTTTTATCTCCACATAGTTCTTGAGACATCTGACTAATTTTAAAATATTATTTCCTGAGGAATCAAATTGTATTTTTCTGCTTCATACAATCCCCCCCAAAACTTGTGCTTATCTACCTTCTACCTAAGTTGACTAGATATTTATGATGTTTCTATTTTCTCCATTCCCAATACCTGGTAGTTAATAGCTCTAAATGTTAGCCAGTATGTTGTGGGCAAAGAGACACAAGTATAAAAAAGTTTCTTTATCTAAGTGCAACGGAGTTTTAGGAATATCAGGTTCATTGTAACATTTGTGTAGCTGATGGCTCACAAAAAAAATGTATGTTTTCCTAAATCTGTATTATTCAATGGTAGTTTTCCCACAATCAGCAAAAAAGAAGATACCCAGTTATATTTGAACTTTAGATAAAAACAGATACTATTTTGGTATAGCTATCTTATGAAATATGTAACTGTGCTATTTAATGGTAATTTTTCTCACCATTTCCACATACATTTTTTTCAAAAGTAGCCATACTTTGCCTGACTAAATAAGTGTGGTGTCTTTACTAATTCAGGGCAGGCTTTTATTTATTTTTATTTGTTTTATTAACATATAATATATTATTTGCTTCAGGGATACAGGCCTGTGATTCATCAGTCTCAGGGCAGGCTTTCAGTATAAACGAAAACATTAGGAATTTGGAGCTTAATTACAACTTTACTAATCCAACTGAATCCCTGTTTGTGGTAATAATGATTAATTTATATAGTGACTGAAGCACTTTGTTATGTTTTACAGATTTAAAATGACCCCAAATTAAGTAAATAAGCATATTTGTAGGCATATATAATTTTAAACACCAATTTTAAACATATTTGTAGGCATATATAATTTTAAAGATGCCTTTAACATCTTATCTAAACTTTTATATACAATGGCACCCTTATTTTTCTCCTAATTTTATACCAGTGAAACCAGATGCTGAAAGAATTCAAGAGGATTGAACATTGCCCAATTCTTACATGATTATGTTCACATGGACATAATTCCCAATAATCCCACTAATAGATATAATATATTCTTTTTGGTAATATGGGGAAGACCTATAAGAATATTGGAGAAAACCTATTAACATTTAATATTCTATTCAGTACTGTTATGTCAGTGAATGATAATCTATAAACTCAAAAACATTTGAGTCTATTAGTGTCCATGAAATCCTTTATAAATATATAAATTTTCTTGGAGAATGTTATTGATAATTTCCCTTTTCTAAACAAAACTGACTCCAGTAATTTTGAACTTACATGTTTCCTTAAATTCATTATTCTAATAAATTACTTCATATTATTGTGACTGTAATTCTAATGGAAACTCAAAAATTCTTAATAAGAATTTCCTCCTCAATAGATTGATTTAATAAAATCTTATTGTTCATATTTACTTTGTACACTTAATGACCACAAACAATTAAGTAAGCCAGTTGAAACCTATGTGAGTTACGAATTACGTTATTTTGGTTGAAATGAGTTAATTTTGGTATAAACTGTGAAGTTTAAGTCGAGGTCCTTTTTCTTTTATTCTTTCTTTCTTTTTTGCCTATGTATAATCAATTTGTCTAACACCATTCACTGAAAGACTACACTTCTTCCATTGAATTGTTTTTTTAACCTATATCAAAAATCAGTCGTCCATACTTGTCTGGGGGTCATTTCTAGGTTCCTTTTTGTTTGCTATTTATCATTGTGTCTGTTCCTCCACCAACACCACATACTCTTGTTTAGTATAACTATACAATATGCCTTGAATTTAGGTAGAATGTTTCTTCCTATTTTATTCTTTTCGAGAATGTTTTTTAGCTATTCTAGTTCCTTTGTCTTTTCATGAATATTTTAGAATAGTCTTGTCTGTATCTACAAAAAAAATCCTGCCAGTATTTTAATAAGAATTGCCCAAAACAGGTAGGCTCAGTGAGTTAAGTGCCCAGCTCTTGATCTGGGCCTAGGTCTTGATCTCGGGGTTGTGAGTTCAAGCCCTGCATTAAGCTGCATGCTGCATGTGGAAACTAGTTTTAAAAAAAGTATATATCTAAAACTTGTATAGCAGAATTACTTAAAACCTGTAGAGCAAGTTGGGGGGAATAAACACTTTTGTCATGGTGACTTCCAATTCATGGATATGATATGTTTCTTCATTTACTTAGATCTTATTTGATCTTTTTTATCAGCATTTTGTAGTTTCCTGCATACAAGTCCTATACATGTTTTGTTAGATTTACACCTAAGTGTTTCATATTAAGTGATTATAATGGTATTGTATTTCAAATGCTAATTCCTGCATGTTCACTGCTAGAAAATCAAAATAAAATTGATTTTTGTATGTTGACATTGTATCCTGTGGCTTAATTAAATTCATGTATTACTTTCAGATTATTTTAGGATATTCTCTTCAGATATTCTATGTAGAAAACCATGCTTTCTGCAAATAAAGGCAATTTTATTGCTTCTTTTCTGATTTGTATGACATTTGTTTTTTCTTATTTTATTGTGCTGGATAGAATTTCCTGTACTATATTGATAAGCAGATGAGAAATATTCAGCTAGATATTTTTAACAAGTTTTTTTTTTTTAATGAAAGGTCAAGAATTGACATTGAGAGTACTTGAGAGTATAGAAACCCTGGGAGACAGCTCTTAAACATGTGCAAGGTGATCTCCATGAAAGGCATGAAAAAGAGTGGGGTAAGGGTTGAAGGAGGTGAGCAGCCATTGCTGAGTGAAAGTCATGAAGCTCTGCCCCAAATCTTTTCCACTATGGAACAAAGGCCTTAAGCTTCTGGAGGAAGGGCAGGAAGTCTTATTTTACCTAGGATACAGAATAAGACCCATCAAAGCTGCGTGAAAGAAAAAGTAAAATATTCTCTACTTCTGGGCAAAGGAGCGAACAATGATCTGGGCTCAGATCATTCGGGGTTTCCTATGACTGCAGGAAAGGCAACATTATTGAGAAAGGCTCACCCATGAGAACCTAATATTGGGCTGATTTAAGATAGGTTGTACCAGGAAAACAGAGAAAACCCCCATCATCAGGCTAGAACGTGGTGAGTAACAAGCTACAGAAGTCTACTGATAGAGGATGGGCAAGATCATGTGTAGTAAGGATTAGCATTCACAAAAAAAACCCAGCAACAACATTGTATAGATAATGGTGAAAGACTAAATGCCTTCCACCTAAGACTAGGAAGAAACCAACACTACTGTTACTACTTTTATTCAACATTGTATTAGTGGTTCTAACCAGTGCAGTTATGTAGTTAAAGGAAATCAGAGACACCCAGATTGGAAAGAAAGAATCAAAACTATTTTTATTTGCAGAAAACATGATCCTGTATGTAGAAAATCCTGAAGAATCCAAGCACACAGAAATACTGCAACTAATAAGTAAGCTTAGCAAGGTCTCAGCACCAAGACCAACATAAAAATATTAATAGTATGTATAAATACTAGCAATGAACAATCCAGGAAGGAAATGGAGAAATCAATTCCATTCACTTAAAAAGAATATCATTTTTAAAAAGTATCATTAAAAAGAATAAAATACTGAGAAATATGTTTAACAAAAATGTCCATGTCTTGTACACTGAAAACTAAAACTGCTGACATTGACAGAGATGTAAGTGGAGGAACATCTCACGAATCAGAAGAATCAATAATGTTAAGATGACGATACTCTTTAATTGATCTGAAAATGCAACACAATCCCTATCAAAGTCCCAGCTGTCTTTCTTCACAGATATTGACAAGGTCATTCTAAAATTCATATGGCATTGGGGCACCTGGCTGGCTCAGTTGGAAGAGCATGTGACTCTTTATCTCAGCGTCATGAGTGGGAGCCCCATGCAGGATGTACAGATTACTTAAAAAAAAAAAAACGTTAAAAATAAAATAAAATTCATATGGCAAAGTTAAAGACCTATAAGACCCAAAACAATATTTAAAAAGAAGAACAAGGGTTGTGCGTGTGGTTCAGTTTGTTAAGGGTCCTAGTCTTTGTTTCAGCTCAGGTCATGATCTCAGGATCATGAGATCAAGGCCCACGTAAGGCTCTGTGCTCAGCATGGAGTCTGCTTGAGACTCTCTCTCCCTCTCCCTTTCTCCCTTCCCCTGGCACATGCTCTCCTTCTCTCCCTCCCTCTCAAATAAATAAATAAATACTTAAAAATAAATGCATGAAAAATAAAAGAACGAACAATATCCAAAGACACTGACCAATTTTAAAACTTACTACAAAGTTACAGTCATCAAGACACAGTGGTACTGGCAGAAGGATTGACATATATAGATCAATGGAATAGGATTGATGCATTTGATGACATCCACATAAAATGTCCAGAAATGACAAATCTATAAAGGAAAAAAAATATGTCACCAATTTATTTGTGGACATTACCATTGTCTCACTTTATTAAATTCACCAAAATCACATTAGCTTATAGTAGAACTTTTAATTCTAAAATGACTATAAGTTAATTCATGAAATATTAACAACTTTACAACAGTAAGCCTTTTCTCTCCGTATGTGTTTATTACTATTTTCCAAACTTCTTTTTTTTTATCTTTCTGTGAAAGTTTTTTGGTTTCATCCTAAATGCCCTTGAAAAATACCTGATAAGTTCATCTCTTACAATTTTAGGTTGTATCTCTCCACTTTTGTTTTTTGTGGGTTTTTTTTTTAAGATTTTATTTATTTATTTGAGAGAGAGACAGTGAGAGAGAGCATGAGCGAGGAAAAGGTCAGAGGGAGAAGCAGACTCCCCATGGAGCCGGGATCCCGATGCGGGACTCCATCCCAGGACTCCGGGAGCATGACCTGAGCCGAAGGCAGTCGTCCAACCAACTGAGCCACCCAGGCGTCTTTGTGGGGTTTTTTTTCTGCTTTTCCATTTTCATTACTGACATTAATTTTGGTAATTGGAAAAGCTATTGGTTATTATACAATTTCTGTCTGCCTGTTTCCTTCCTGAACAAGCTCTAAGTTCTCAGTTTTTTCACCATGAATTGCTCTCTTTCACGGATCACAATTTTACAAAATTCTTTATACCCATCATCACAAAAAAGGTATGTGCCTTCTGTTCTTTCAACCAAGTCAGGTGGTATTTATTTGGGGGATTATGCTTGATATATGCGTCTTAGACCATTGATACTCTTCTGTATTTTGGCATCCAGAGCCTCACAAAACAAGTTTGTAGTGACTTTGATGCCAACTCATCCAGGGTTGCTTTTGCAGTTACCTGAAAGCCTAAAATTGCAAGAAAGGAGTTTAGTAGTGGAACTTAATGTTAGCTAGTGAATAGGGGCGCCTGGGTGGCTCAGTCAGTTAAGCATCTGCCTTCAGCTCAGGTCATGATCCCAGAGTTCTGGGTTCGAGCCCCACATCAGGTTCCCTGCTCAGCAGAGCGTCTGCTTCTCCCTCTTTCATCTGTCTCTCCCTCTCTCTCTCATCTGTGTGTGCTCTCTCATCTGTCTCCCTCTCTCTCTCTAAAATGAATAAATAAAATCTTTTTAAAAATGTTAACTAGTGAATAGACTTATTCCAGTTACTTACTTAGTAGCAAGTTTTAGGTACAAACTCTGCATTTCTTAAATGTATTGTGTTGATGAATTGAATGATAAGATGATACAGTTGCTTATGTGCATATGTTGTTTCAAAGCTCACAAAACTATCTTTACAAGTTTTCTTACTCATGCTCATAACAAACCTGTAGCATTAAATTATAGTGTCCACATCTCCAATTGCTTGTGAGGGGTTAATTATTTATTTGAAAGCACCAAGAACTCTAATAGGTAAGTAAACATTAAGTAACATTTAATGAAAAATGTATATAAAGTTATTAATAATATGAGGTGGTGTTATATTCTTTCAACACTAGAAAGACATGGGGTTGCTAGAGATTAGGTGGTTTACATTTATCCTTCGTTTCAAATGTATTATCTCTATTTATTTTGAGTAAAGTGATGGTCTCAGTAAGGCAAATTTATATAATAAAAAACTCTAATAATCTCTTTCCAGAAATCCATTTTACAGTTTTAACTGCATTTTAGCAACAAAACAAATGTTCAAATGTATTGCTACTTTGTTATTGCTGTTTTGATGTTAAAGTTACAGGATTACTGGGGCACCTGGGTGGCTCGGTCAGTTAAGTGTCTAACTTTGGCTCAGGTTATGATCCTAGGGTCCAGGGATGGAGCTCAGGGTCTGGATCCCTGTTCGGTGGGGAGTCTGCTTCTCCCTCTCCTCCTCCCCATGCTCGTGCTCTGTCTCTCTCTCTCTCAAATAAATAAAATATTTTAAAAATGTGCAGGATTACTCTTACGCATTTCCACAATTTTTTTTAATCTTAATACTCATAATTGTTCTATTTCAATGTCCCACTTAATGGATGAAAAAAACAATTAACAGGGGCGCCTGGGTGGCTCAGTGGGTTAAGCCTCTGCCTTCAGCTCAGGACACAACCCCGGGATCCTGGGATCAAGCCCCAGGATAGGCTCTCCGCTTTTCCTTCTCCCTCTGCCTGCCTCACCCCCGCTTGTGTTCTCTCTCTCTCTCTCTCTGTCAAATAAACAAATAAAATCTTAAAAAAAAGAAACCAATGAACAATTAACTTGGCTGCTAATAGCTTTTTTAAATAGAAATATTTAAAAGGTATTACATGTGATGTGGGTAATTAGTGTTTCATATAACTTTTAAAAATAACTCTGGTATTTGGAAATAATGTATATTTTTAAAAAAAGTAAGTAAATAGCCAAATTACTAGAATTAACTTCTCTAAGTCATTAATATTATTTCATTGTTTTCATATGCACAACTGATACATAATGAATGAGTTGAGTTGCACTGGTGACTATATAGTGATAGTTTTACCTAATTATCAAACTTACTCAGTGGAAACCTAGCTTTAACCATTGCAGTATGTAAGAATTTCTTCTCATAATTTTTCTCCCATAAACTTATATATACTCACCCATAATACATAAACATAGGGACTTTTTTTACATTTACTTTTTATTGGTTTCACAAAAAGGGAGTCATATTTTATAAGCTCAACTGCTCTTTGAATTCTTCATTCAACAAATTATTATGAATGTATTTATTGGTCAGCATTTTTAGGTTTTGGATATTTTCAAGTACAACCTTTAAAAAAATGTGTATAATACATCCATTTAATGGTGAGAAGTGGGTTGCAACTGTTGAATTTTCCCATATCCATTTTGTTTCTATTTATTTATTTATAAAAAATTTTATTTTTTTTTGTAATCCCTATACCCAATGTGGGGCTCAAATTTACAACCCTCAGATCAAGCGTCACATGCTCCACAGACTGAGCCAGCCAGGCACCCCTGATTTTCCCACATCTTTTATCTAAAACACAAAATCACATTTTTAAAAAGATTGTATTTATTTACTTGAGAGAGAAAGCACGAGTGGGAGAAGGGGTAGAGGGAGAAGCAGCTCCCCACTAAGTAGGAAGCCCAACGCAGGACTCCATCCTAGGGCTGTAGGTCATGACCTGAGCTAAAGGCAGTCGCTTAACCAACTGAACCACCCAGGCTCCCCCCAAATCATTTTCAAATTATAATTTGATTAACTATTTTTCAGTATATTCTCTCTCCATCCAAAGTCTACTGCATGTGTAAAAACACACACAGAGGACAGTATTTCTATACAACCAGGTCATATATACATTTAAACTTATTCGTTGGCATTTTCACTTTTTTCATTCTGTTGTAGTTTCTTTTACGAATTGTTTTCAAAAGGTTTTTGCCAATACATAGGGAAGCTATTAGTTGATTTAGTTCCTTAAATACTACTTTTCTCACCAAATTATATTACTTATTTTTTTCAGTGGATGTTCTTGGGGTTTTGAGTGATTAATAATAATATTTATTTGGGGCATTGAGGTATTAAAACCAGACTACAGGGGCGCCTGGGTGGCTCAGTGGGTTAAAGCCTCTGCCTTCGGATTGGGTCATGGTCCCAGGGTCCTGGGATTGAGCCTCGCATCGGGCTCTCTACTGAGCAGGGAGCCTGCTTCCCTTCCTCTCTCTCTGCCTGCCTCTCTGCCTACTTGTGATCTCTGTCTGTCAGATAAATAAATAAAATCTTTAAAAAAAAACCCAGACTACACATTATGTCATAATCACAATATTTCATGAATAATCCTATGAACAAGTTAAGCAGCACTTTTATTTTAGGGAATCTAACAACCTAGCCCTACTTTCTATCTCATAGGTAGAAAAGTGAATTCTAAACAGTAAATCAAATATGATCATTGAATTTGTATTTTTTATGTAATTAAATTTTATGATCATAAAACTGTTTATTTTTTTGTTGTTACTTCTCAGATTCCAAAAGGGTGTTTACATATGTTGTATAATTGAATTCTCTTGATAGTTCTGTAATATACAATTCATAACATTTTTATGGCATGGCATTCTTGTGTCAAACCTGATAATCTACATATGAACATAAGCTCTCTGCCAGATACATAAGTAAGCATGAAGTGTTAATGATTATCATTATTATCATTATTTTTTCATGTTTGTAATACCATATCAATAACTGGTCTATGGCACCAATTTTTTTGTTATTTCCTATAATAATTTTTTTTAAAGATTTTTTTATTTATTCATTTGACAGATAGAGATCACAAGTAGGTAGAGAGACAGGCAGAGAGAGAGGAGGAAGCAGGCTCCCCGCTGAGCAGAGAGCCCGATACGGAACTCGATCCCAGGACCCTGAGATCATGACCCGAGCCGAAGGCAGAGGCTTTAACCCACTGAGCCACCCAGGCGTCCCAATTTCCTATAATAATTTTCTTAATAACATTGTAAATTCTTTTGCACCGTTACTAGTAATACCTGGCAACATGACATAATAGAGAAAAGTAATACCTTCTCCACTGACCATTTCATATTTCTTCTTTAATCAACGTTGTCTTGTTCATTCTATTCAAAATTTGCCACATTTAGAACGATATCTGATACTTCAAAATTGCATGTATTCAGGCATGTCTTTGTATAGAATCAAATATTGTAATGATGACATTTATATTTCTCTTTCTCTTTAAAGCCAGTCCACGGAGTTTGGCCTTGGCAGCTACTGGAAACATGGTATCATACTGTACACATTCTGCAATGTATTTTTTTCCCCCGACTTCAACACTTGTCCTTTAGCTGAGCTGTTCAGCACTGAGCTTTCAGGTAATCCATTTGGAGTGATTTTCCAAGAGAGTTTATAGAGTTTGACCATATCTACATCCTGATTCTGCGACTCAAGGGAGACCTTGAAACAAAATGGCATTTGTCAAGTGGAATTAATCTCACATAATACATCTTTTTCATTAACTAACTCACCATGAACTCCATCTAGGTGAAAGTAATTGATTTTTTTAATTCAAATTTTAACATAGGTGGACTGAGTTTGAGTATGTTATAAATCAACAATATATCTGTGGGTGCTTACTTCTGTTAAATACCTACCTTATGTGAGAGCAGTTGAACTCTCAGTTCAGTTTATTGAATTTTCTCAATAATTAAGCCACAACCTCAAGGTTTCATTACTGTAGCCTTTTATTTTACTTATTTATTTTTTTTAAGTAATCTCTACATCCACTATGAGCACTGAACTCACTTCCCCAGAGATCAAGAGTCGCAGGCTCTACCTGCTGAGCCAGCCAGGCCCCCCAAGGTTTCATTACAATAGCATTATAATACCATTGAGGATCTGGTATTTTATATGCCTGCTACACCCTCTTTCCTTAAGGATTTCATTAAATATTCCACCCATTTACTTTTAGATGTTAACATAAACATCTGCTTCCATTTTTATGAAAATGTCACTTTGGGCTTCTGTCTAGAGTTGAGCTTGGCATGGCGGCCTCAGCAGCCATTTTGTTTGGCCAAGAGGCTTGCAGTGGTCTGAAACCAACATACCTGAATACCATGCATACCACATACATGCTAGCCCCTCATGCAAGCATCAACAGTCTCCCCTGTCTCCTAGAGCTTTTTCCTTGTGTGCCCCTTAGACAAGACAACTGTGGGGCTTGCCGAAACTCCATTCTTTTAGTTTGAATTGAACAATCCAGCCTTAGCCTGGAAATCCCCAAAGCACTCCACCCATGGACCCTAATAAAGACATGTGCCCCAGGTCCTGTCTCTCATTTTGGCTACGCTCTACCTTGATCTCCCTGTGTGGTCCCTTGAGGTGTGCTGGTAACTTCCCCCAGGACCTGTGAATAATAAACTTATCTATTTCAATTTCTTTTGTGATCTGGCCCCCTGTGCTTCACTTAACAAGTGTTAATTTGGTAAATTCATAACAGTGTTTTATTCTGGGATGACTAAATTAATTAAAGAAAATGCAAGATCTTTCCAACACAGAGCTCTCTCCCTTTCTGATATGTGCAATTGGCCATTATTATTAAACTTCTTTTCTACTCTTCTGTGAGATTTTCTTCCTCTTAAATATTTTAGCAATATCTAAGTCTAATCCTAGGAATTTGGGACTTTTTTTGTTACAATAATCTTTTTTTATTTTATTGCCTTTTCAAAAGGTGTTTTGTTTGCTCAGAAATCGAGACACTAATTTTAATACAATTATATTCACAGGTTTAGCAGTTTGAATCATTCTTGGTATGTACTTTTTAGATATTGGGTGTTGACCTCTACTTGAGGATCAATTTGGAGTGATTTGATTGCCAACATATCCAAGTTTACTCTGGCAATCACCTTGAAAAAAAGTCACAAGCTTTTCTACTAAAATAATAATATAATGGTGGGTTTTTTTTATTAACATATAATGTATTATTTGTCCCAGGAGTACAGGTCTGTGAATGATAATAGTGGGTTTTAATAATAGCTAATTAACTGTATTACTTAAATTAATTGAGCATCAAAATATATCCTCCAGGTAGATAATTCTGTTGTGAATAGAAAAAAAATATGTATTAAGAAAACTTTTTGTTAGGGAATCAAATGTTGGAATAATATAATTGCTTGTATTTTAATATTGCTTGGTAGTTTACAAAAATATTTTCTCATATTATCTCATTCAATGTTCACAACAAATTAGTGAGGTAGAATTAATAATACTTTCAGTACCTCAGTGCCTGGGTGGCTCAGTCAGTTAAGTGTCCGATTCTTGATTTTGGCTCAGGTCTTTATCTCAGGGTTGTGAGTTCGAGCCCCATGCTGGGCATGGAGCCTACTTAAAAAAATAATAATAATTTTAATGCTATTTTTTGTGGGTTTTTTGTGCCAATATTTTTGAAATTTCCATGAGATAATCTACATGAAGTTTTGAAGCACTCTACCTGTCAAGGATGTAAAAACTAAATAAAGATTTTTTTGTACTATTTAGTAATATAAGAACATAAATTATTGTTTTATTTTAATTGTAGGAGAAGTTGTATCTTCTGGAGATTAAGTAGATTAAGTTTATTTTCATTTTTAATGTATACTGTATTGATTTTGATTAACATATTAATACATTTCAGTCTAAACAGTGAAGTAAGGCAAAGATACACAATGAAAAATTAATAATCTTTTAAACTTTTAAACTAAATTTACTGCACCGTTTTTTTCATTCAACAGTTTGTCTTTTAAAAATAAAGCATCTGGGGCACCTGGGTGACTCAGTCGGCTAAGTGTCTTCCTTTGGCTTAGGTCATGATCCCGGGGTCCTGTAATCGAGTCCTGTAATCGAGTCCTGCATCTGGCTCCCTGCTAAGCAACGTGTTTGCTTCTCCCTCTCCTCATAGCCTATGTTCTCTCTTGTTATCTCTCTTGCTATCTCTATCACTGTCTCTGTCTCTTTTTTTCAAATAAATAAATAAATCTAAAAAAAAATAAAAATAAATAAAAATAAAACATCTACAAATGTTATTAAAATGTATAGCTCCTTTTTTCTTTTCATTTTTATGGATTTTAAAACTTTTTCAATTTTAATTTATTTATTTGAGAAAGAAAGAGAGAGAATGAGCAGGGGTGGGCAAAAAGAGGAGAAGCAGACTCCCCACTGAGCAGGGAGCCCAACATGGGGCTCTATCCCAGGACCCCAAGATCAGGACCGAGCTTAAGGCAGATGTTTATCCAACTGAGCCACCCAGGTGCCCTAGATTTTAAAACTTTTAAAACCTTTTTATTTTGAAATAAATACACAGACAAGAAGTTGCAAAAAATATACATTGGAAGGTCTGATTCACTCTTTCTTCAAACTCTACCAATCTTTCATAAGTACAATATTATATCAAAATCATGTAAGTAATGATGTATCTATTCAGTCAACATAGATACAATATTATAGCTTATTTTTAATTGATAAGATACAAAACAATATTATACACATTTTTCTGCAAATCACTTTCTATCTTAAACAAGAAGTGTGGACATTTTTCTAGATTAATGACTTTCAAAAAATAGGTTGTGAGCTATTTATGAGTTGTGACATCAATAGACTCAATTGACCCTATTTTTTTAAAAGAATAAAAGAGGATCCAAAGGAATAAAAGAGATTTCATTGCATATAGTATTTCTATATATTGGGCTTCAATTTCTGTATGTGTATGTATAAGTGTGTGCATGTATGTGCACACTTTTATAGGGGATGTGTACCAAAATTTGAGATATATTGTGATAATACAATGGCTTATCTTACCACGTTGCTTTTAGTCTTGCAAAAGAATGTTCTTAATGACACCTCATGGTAATCCTATGATGTAGAATTAATATTTTTCTAAGTCATAGGATTGTTGTGAGGATCATGTGAAATTATCCATTTATTAATACTAACAAATAATCATCATTGTTCTAATTATTTTTATCATTATTTAATTTTATCTGACTTTATATTTTGAAATAACTTTCTATTCACAAGAAGTTGTAAGACTAATACAAGAAATACCCACATATTCTTCATTTAGCTTTTCCTTGTGATAACATCCTACATACCACAGTACATTATCAAAAGCAGGAAATTGACATTGGTAGAATACTATTAATTATACCACAGATTTTATTCAGACTTCAATAGTTATTACATGTACTCATTTCTCTCTCTCTTTCTATGTATGTAAGTTCTATGAAGTAGTATCATATGTATGGATTTGTGTGTCCACTGCCACAACAAAGATACATAACTATTCCATCACCACAAAAGAACTCCATCTTACTCTCCTTTATAGACACATTCTTCACACTCTTTTTACCCACCTCCATCCTCCAAACCTGGGAATCTGCTTTCTATCTCAACTCTTTTTTCATTTAGATAAGGTTATACAAATGGAGTCATAAATACATAATCTTTTGAGGTTCTATTTTATCACTCAATGTTATAATCTTAAGCTCATCTAATGTGTGTATCAGTAGTTCATTTTTTAAAAAATTTTTTAAAGATTTTATTTATATGAGAAAGAGAGAGTGCATGGGGGGGGAGGGGCAAAGGGAGTGGGAGAAGGCAAGAGGCAGACTCCTGATTGAGCATGGAGCCCAGTAACTCAGGACTCAATCTCAGGACCCTGGGATCATGACCTGAAGTCGGACACTTAACTGACTGAGCTACCCAAGCACCCCAGTTCATTTATTTTTAATGCTGAGTAGCACTCCATAGTAAGAATGTACCAGTTTGTTTAACCATTCACACATTATGGACATCTGTGTTATTTCCACTTTTTAATTATTACAAATACAGCTGCTATGAACATTCAAATATAACCCCTTTGCCAACAAATTTTTTTACTCTAGGATAAAAGCTGAGGAGTACAATTGAGGAGTCACATGGTAAGTGTATATTTAGTTTTAAAATTATCTACCAAACTATTTTCCCAAGCAGCTGAATCATTTTACATTCCCTCCAGCAATATACTAGAGATCTAGGTTCTCTGCATCCTCACCAGCATTTGATATCATCACTGTTTTTTTTTAAAGTTTTATTTATTTATTTATTTATTTGTCTTTATGTATTCTCTGCACTCAGTGTGGGGCTCAAACTCATGACCCCAAGATCAAGAGTCACATGCTCTTCTGACTGAACCAGCCAGGCACCCCCTCATCATTGTTTTTAAATTTAGCTATTCTAATAGTGCATAACAATCTCTCATTGTAGTCATAATTTGCATTTTCCTCGTGGCTAATGATGTTGAACATCTTTTCATCTGTTCATTTGCCATCCATTAATTTTCTTTAATGAAGTGTCTGCATGTTTCTGTCTGGACATTTTCTTCCAGTTTATTAGTTTCCTTTTCTTCTGTTTCTGATCTGTTGTTAAAACCATCTATTAAGTTTGTAGGTTTTGTTCTAAGATTTCCATTTGACACTGTTTTATGTTTTTAATTCTTTCTTGAATTGTTTTTCTCTTGTAATATTAAATATAGCAATAAAATTTTTTTACTATTCATGTCTGCTAACTCCAATATTTTGATATCCTGTTTGTGATTATATATGTGCATATATATTTATTTATTTATTTATTTATTTATTTATATAAAATTCAGCCGAGAAAGAAGGAAATGCTGCCATTTATGGCAACATGAATCAATCTTTAGGACTTTATGCCAAGTGAAATAAGACTGACACAGAAGGACAAATACTACATGATCTCTCTTATATATGGAACCTAAATAAGTTGAATTCATAAAAGCAGAGAATAGAATGGTGGTTGCCAGGGACTGGAGAGTTGAGGAAATGAGGAGATCTTCATCAAAAATAAAAAGTTTCAGTTGGGGCACCTGGGTGGCTCAGTTGGTTAAGCAACTGCCTTCAGCTCGGGTCATGATCCAGGAGTCCCGAGATCGAGTCCCACATCGGTCTCCCTGCTGGGCGGGGCGTCTGCTTCTCCTGCTGACCTCTCTCCGCTCATGCTCTGTCTCAAATAAATAAATAAAATCTTTAAAAAAAAGTTTCAGTTATAAGATGATTCAATTCTGGAGATCTAATGTACAGCACAGTGACTATAGGTTAATAATACGGTATTGCATACTTGAACTTTGCTGAGAATAAATCTTACCTGTTCTCGCAGATTTAAAAAATGGTAACTGTGAGGTAACTGTGATTAATTAGCTTGATTATGATAATCATTTCACAATGTAAAACATTACATTGTATACTTTAAATATATACAATTTTTATTTTTCAATTATATCTCAATGAAGCTGGAAAAAAGACAAATGTCCTAAGATATTTTTTAAACACGCTTTTTTCTCCTATATTTATTTATTTTAAAAATATCTGGTTATCGTTGCTAGAGACATAGTACAAAATTAGGTTCAAAGAAATTATTAATGTCTTTCATTGCCTTTCTGATTGTAATTAGCTCCCCAATGTACTTAAATGGCAAGCATCCTTATGAATACCTTTCCACACACTACTCCATGCTTTAAAAAACTCCTCACTTACGTTTATTTATATATACACATCATATTTCTCTGTACAGTCAAAAGAACTTTTTATTTGTTGATTTGCTTCACAATGAAATCATCAACAATTGTTCATTTTGTGCTGTAGTCATAATAAAATATTTAATAGGGAATTATAGATTTTAATTTATAGATTTTACATTTGTTGTGAAAATGAAGTGAGCATACTTCATCTGAAACTAAATATAGATTTTCTTTGGAGTAATCACAGACGAGGTAATTTAGGTCAACTTTCTCAATGAGAACAAGAGATTTGCCGAACAAAACCAAAGCTAAATTTGGAGGAGCTCATCAGGAGGACACGACTTCTAATTGACCTAGGAGCTGGCTCAGCACAGTGGGAGGCTGTCCCCTCCTCTCTCCTAGAAATGTACACTCTGCCTACTGCTCCATAGTGGGACTCACATTCGAGGATGCCACACTGAGAGAGCAATGTGTTGTTGGAGTGCTTGGATGGTAGACACAGTTAAGGCTTTTATATAAACTTTTAGGATTCTGGTGGGTGGTCCAGAGATCTGTCTTGCTGTTGCCAAGATAAAACTTGCAGATAAGTTCCCTTGCTGCTTAAGCCTGCCACCTGCCAATCTGGAGTGGCCTGCCTCTTTTCACCTTTTCCTGCCCTTGGTGAATAGGGCCCAGTCTGAGAACCAACAGAAACCCAGAGGTAAGCCTGGCATCTGGGGATGAATTTGTATTAAAAACATCATCATTCTCTATCTCTCCTTCTCAGAAATGCATACTGGTGCCTTTGGGGTGCCATTAATTTTTTTCTGTTCTCGGCTGTTCTTTTTATTGTTATTATTATTATTATGTTCAGTTAGCCAGCGTATAGTACATCACAAGTTTTTGTTGTAGTGTTCAACGACTCATTAGTTGCATATAATACCCAGTGCTCTCTGCCTTTCTTCCTGAAGTGTTTTACTGGTAGACCTCAATTTTTAGGGGTTTGCTTGGATTTTTTGAGTGACATATATTTATAACATCTATATATAGTTGTTAAGCACATTGTTTGATATGTACTGATTAAGTAAAACTTAATTTTCCTCTTCTCACTATTTAATTTCAGAGCAATTACCGTCTTGTTACAGAATGCACAAATGATTGTTTTAAAGCTCTACACTTGGCTCTAAGGTTAACACACACAAACTTGCAAGCAGTACACAAATACATTGTGTACACAAATACATTGTATATTCTTATATATGTGTGTGTTTGTCACACTAATATTCTAAATGGCAAGGGTAACTTACCCTTTCTCACATTATTTAACAGAAAATGCAAACTTACATAATAAAAAATAAATGATAATCCTCAGCCCTCACAAACACATACCTTTCATGCTATACTTCTTCTTTAATCAGTGCTAACTTTCCTGTGAATTTCATTCAGTATTATTTTACATGTTGGTCTTCTCCCAGTGAGGTCTCTCTCTCTCTTTCTGAGTTTTGAACCAGATCCACCCTTTTTTATCCATTACAATTTTGCTACATGATTTCCTACCTAATATATCAGAGATTTTTATTCTTGTTTTTTTATTCTTGTTATTCTTGTTTTTTCTATGTTTTTTATTCTTGTTTTTTTTCCCCTGTGGTTTATCTTGACTAACTCTAAACATATGCATATAGGTAATAGTTCATCAAATAACTTTTTTCAAATGAGTGCTAAAGGCACATTGGAATTTTAATTTAGGAATCAAAAGTTAAATTAGTTACACAGAAATCAACCCAGTTTCACCAAAATTCTTCCTTTCCAGGAAAATGATTATTTCCATCTAAATTTATATAGGTTTTAACAATTCATGATTCACCTATTTCTGAGTGTTTTGCCTTTCTTTCTGGTAAGAGTTTTTTTTGTTTTGTTTTTTAGTATTAAATATTTTATAACTCTTCTCTGTCTATACACTTTTCTGAGTTACCTTGTAATTTATTGTTTTTCTTTTTCTGATGATTCTCTGGCTTTTTTAAAAAAGATTTTATTTATTTATTTGACAGAGAGGGAGAAAGAGAGAAAGCACAAGTAGGCAGAGAGAGGGGGGGAACCAGGGTCCCTGCTGACCAGAGAGTCCAACGTGGGGCTCAATCCCAGGACCCCAAGATCATGACCCCAGCCGAAGGCAGAGGCTCAACCCACGGAGCCACCCACGTGCCCTGATTCTTTGGCTTTTTGTAGGTAAATAGTTCTACTATCACCTAAGTGTTTGAAACTTTGTATTTTGGGGAACATTCCTATTTCAATAAATCATAATCAGCTAATGCTATATTTTGTCACATAGAACAAATTAGACAGATATACTTCTAGCACTGATTCCCTCTTCTTGACCCAGACAATCCCTTTCTCATACAATTGGGTTTTATATCTCAACTATGATATAGGTCCTCAGATAAACTACTTGGTGTGCACTATAGTACCTATACATAAAACCTGAATTTACTAGTGAGCCTTCCTTGTGGGAGAATAAAAAGCAGCGAGAATTAAAGGCAAAAAGTTAGTGGGATGATTTTATTATCTTATTCAGTGGTAAATATGTAGGTCCCCATAGAAGCATACAGCATATGATCATGTATTTTTATTTATTTATTTACTTACTTACTTATTTATTTATTGAGAGAGAGATCACAAGTAGGCAGAGAGGCAGGCAGAGAGAGAGGGGGAAGCAGGCTCCCCCACTGAGCAGAGCCTGATGCAGGGCTCGATCCCAGGACCCTGGGATCATGACCTGAGCAGAAGGCAGAGGCTTAACCCACTGAGCCACCCAGGCGCCCCATCATGTATATTTAAATGGTAAAACATTTTCAGGATACTATGCCCCTTTAATTTATATACTGATTATCAGTTTACATGATTCAATTATGTATATGAACATTTATCTTTTCAACAACTCTATAGTATAGTAATAATAGTTTCTATTACATATCATTGTGGGGTAGGTAAAGTTTGACAGTCCATATAACTGCACGAAACAGTACCTGAGCCCTTGGAAGTGATGAATAAATGGAGGCTGCTATTGTTCTTTTTATTTTTGGATTTTTTTAATCTAAAAATATTTTTAATATTAAAATTAAAATTAAACTAGAAACAGGGGTGCCTGGGTGGCTCAGTGGGTTAAAGCCTCTGCCTTGGGCTCAGGTCATGATCCCAGGGTCCTGGGATTGAGCCCTGCATCAGGCTCTGCTCAGTGGGGAGCCTGCTTCCCCCTCTCTCTCTGCCTGCCTCTCTGCCTACTTGTGATCTCTCTCTGTCAAATAAATAAATAAAATCTTTAAAAAATTTAAATTTATTTTTATTTATTTTTTATTATTATTATTTATTATTGGTGATTTTTTCAGTATTAGTGATTTTTTTTGTTGTTTCATAAGGACACTTGAAGTGGAAGCGATTACCTTATGTAAGATCACAAAAAGTGACAACCCAATATTTTACTCCCCTTAAAATATATATTTTTTCATTTAATATTGTTATTTCAACAGGATTACATGGTCATTGTTGCTAGAGGACGGCAAAAATAAATGCTGGGCCATCTGGGTGGCTCAGTCGCTCAGGTGTCCAACTCTTGATTTCAGTTCAGATCATAATCTTGGGGTCCTGGGATGGAGTCCCATGTCGGGCTTCCTGCTCAAGCTCAAGCGAGGAGTCTGCTCTCCCTCTGCTCTGCCCCCGTGTCGCTCACATACTCTCTCATTTTCTAAAATAAATTTTAAAAATCTTTTTTAATAAACAAATAAATAAATGCAGATAAGTAATGATGTTTCACTATTCTGCTTCTGTTCATAACTTTCCCATTATCACAACCCACTATACTCACCCCAATGTACCCAAAGTTAATGACCAGCTACATATCCTTGAACATCTTTCTCCATGCTCGAACAAATAAATTAGTGCACAGTTGTGCAAATTCATGCACAAAGGAATGTAAATTTATTCCCATTTAAGTACAGAATTGTAATTGTTGACTCTCTTCTTGTAATAAGATCACTGCATGTGTATTATTCTGCAAATTATTTTTTTAAAGTAATCTCTACACCCAATGTTGGGCTCAGACCTACAACCCCGTGATCAAGAGCCACATGCTGCGCCCACGGAGCCAGCCAGGCACCCAATATTCTGCAAATTATTTTAATCTTAAAAATCTTATGTATATTTCCCTACATGAATTTTTTTATGTGTTTGTGGTGTAAGTTGCATTTCTATATTAATTTTTCCCTCAAGTGTCAACTTCTCTCCAAAGACTCCAAGCCACATATTTTGTTTTATTGTTACATCTGATAAGTATTTCATCTCATGCTAAATAAAAGTTTGATCTTCTAGTTACTGTTCTTGAAAATGCCCTCATTTTTTGTTTTGGAATTTGTCTCATTTTAAAGTGGTGACCCTTTATTCTTTTGTGTGAGCTCTAACAATGCATTTTCATATGCTCATTATATTCTACTGACTTCAAAAAGAATAATTGTGGTAATGGATTATAACATATGGATCAAAAGAAAACATGAGTCCGTCATGATACCTTAAAACAATGTGAGAGAAGGGGGACAAGAAGGAAGATCTCCTTTGTATCTATGCCAACTAATAAATGTATATGAAATGACAATAGAATTTTAAAATCACCAGTGTGCAATTTCCAATGTAATAATTCATTCAGTCAAGTATCTCAAAAGATTCCAAGTGGGTAAAAGGTTACTGAGCAACACAATATTCACGTAGTCTTGAATATCACCCCAAAGATTACATGCTAATTACAAAGAAACAGAAGTACTACTAAAATGGAGAGAATTGGCAGTCACTATTTTAAACCAATATTCAAAACTATTACCACTAATATGGGACATTTGACATTATGTGTCCCTCTGATATGATATAGGAAACACAGAAAATCACTCATATAAAGTCTTTGTCAGGATGTTTAACCTGAGTCTATTAATGTGGAAACAGACAAATCCAGAATATGGAACATTCAGAGGTCCATATACACGGGTTCTTCAAATTTTTCAGTATCATAGGGAAAATAAAGTCAGGGATACTGGTCTAGATTAAGAGACGAAAGAGACGTAACAATCAAATGCAAAATATGACCCTTGCTTCAACCCTGGATTGAAAAATTACATAGCTATAGATGAAAATTCTGGAGACAATTGAAAAAATATGAATATAAACTGTATTTAGATGACATTGAATTTATGGTGACTTTCTTCAGTATGCAGGGAAATAGCTTTATTATTAGGAAGTACAGGCTGAAGTATTTAAGAGCAAAGTGTCAAGATCTATGTAATTTATTTTCAAACAGGTCAGCAAAAAGATGCAAAATCACGTATGCCATTAAAAACTGGTGAGTGTAAGTAAAATTATACAGGTATTCACTGGAGTATTTTTTGCAACTTTCCCCAAAATAAAAAGTTTTGGGAAAAATACATTGGAATTTTTAGTCTCTCCTGATTTTTTTGCCTTAAAACTATAATGCAGTTGGGGAAAAAATGAAAAATGAAACATTTTTACAACGTTTTACAATGCTGGGTCTTCCCAAGAGTGTTAAATGTGCTCTTGGATTCGATCCTTGGGCGTTCCATTCCACTCCCTTGGTTTTCCTCCTACCTTACTGGTTTTTCCTTCTAAGCCTCTTCTGTCAGTTCTCTCTCTTCTCTTTGACTTCTAAATTTTGAGTATACTAAGGCTTTCGTCTTCTCTCTCTTCTTTGATTATCTTATCTAGATGTAAGACTTTAAAATGCCATCTATAGTCTGACAACTCCCAGACATGTATATCTTGGCTGGACCACTTCCTCCATCTCTAAATTAGTATATCAACTCCTTACTCTATATCTCCACTTGGATGTCTAATAGGCTTCTTAAGTTCAGTATGTTGCAGATTGAATTCCTGATATAACCCTCATGACTGTCCTCCACCTAGAGCTTATTCCATCTCAATTGTTAGCAACTGCATCCTTTTATTTTTTTAAAGATTTTTAAAAAGTAATCTCTACACCCAACATGGGGCTCAAACTCACAACCCTCAGATCAAGAGTTGCATGCTCTACCGACTGAGCCAGCCAGGCACCCCAGCAACTCCCGTTCTATATTAATGCTCTTTCCAAAAACTCTTTGATGACTTTTCTTTTCATTCGATGTAAAATCAAATCCCACAAGGTCCAGGAAGACCTATTTGATCTGATCCTGCGTTACCTGTCTGACCTAATCTCTATTTTAATTTACCAACCTTGAACTGCATTGAACTTGATTGTCCTAGACGGCACTCATTGTAAGGGCCTGTGCCATATTTCCTCTGCTGTGAAACATCATCCCCCAGATATGTGTATTACTTTATCCCTAATGCCTAGTTTTTGCTGAAATCTCAACCTCACAAGGAGGCCAACCTGACTACATTATATACCACCTGATCTATTATGCCATATCTCTATTATTTTATCTCCCTCAGTATTTTCATTTTCCACAAGTCATCAAATTCATTTTTTTAAAGATTTTATTTATTTGTCAGAGAGAGAGAGAGAGAGCACAAGCAGGGGAAGTGGCAAGCAGAGGGAGAAGCAGTCTCTCCACAGATAAAGGAGCCTGAATGGGGACTCAGTCCCAGGACCTTGGGGTTGTGACCTGAGCCAAAGGCAGACCCTTAACAAACTGAGCCACCCAGGCGTCCCAACAGTCATCAAATTCTAATATATTATGTAATTTTCTTACTATTTATGTTTGTAGTTTATTACCCTTCTTCTTCAATATAATGTAAAGTCCATGGGGATAGAGATGTCTGAATGCTTTATTCTCTGCTATAACCCAAACAATTCTAATGGTGTAAGACATATACTATGTATGCAATACATGTTTGTTAAATACGTTAATTAATGTCAATGTGAATTTCTGTATTTTATACAGTACTTTCCCTGAGCTTTTCTTCTTTTTTTTTTTTTAAATATTTTATTAATTTGACAGACAGAGATCACAAGTAGGCAGAGAGGCAGGCAGAGAGAAAGCGGGAAGCAGGCTCCCCGCTGAGCAGAGAGCCCGATACAGGACTTGATCCCAGGACCCTGAGACCAGGACCTGAGCTGAAGGCAGAAGCTTAACCCACTGAGCCACCCAGGTGTCCCTTCCTAAACTTTTCTTGATAGATACTCTTTGTTGCTTGTTTCTGTGTTCAATGGGTTTTTTTACCCTTTTTTCCCAGTTGATTAGTAGTACTACTATAAAAGGTTACTGTTACCTTCATCTGTCTTTGTTCTCCCCATCTTTTTATGTATCCAAAGCATTGTAAAATTAAAACCCAGGCAGACTCCCCACCATCATAATTGAAAGTTCTATGTATGTTAATTGAGATCAAGAGTGATAACCCCTCTTTCATTTCTGGTGTTAGTATTTTGTATCTTGTCTTTTTCTTCTTGATTAACATGGAATGTATTTATCAATTTTTAAAAAATATTTTATTCATTTATTTGACAGACAGTGAGAGAGGGCACACAATCAGGGGGAGGGGAACCCCTGTGTTTATCAATTTTATTGAACTTTTCAAAGAACCAGCTCTTGGTTTCTTTGATTTTTCTCTATTATTTGACTGTCTTTGATTTATTGATTTTTATTCTGTTTTTCATTATTTCCTTTCCTATGCTTGTTTCAAATTTTAATCGCTCTTCTTTCTCTAGCTTCCTATAGTGCAAGCCTAGTTACAGATTATAGATCTTTTTGGGGGTCCTGGGTAGCTCAGTCCGTTAAGCATCGGACTTCAGCTCAGGTCATGATCTCAGGATCTTGGGATTGAGCCCCACGTCGGGCTCTCTTCTCAGTGGGGAGCCTGCTTCTCCCTCTTCCTCTGCCCGTTTTACCACTGGTGCTCTCACTCTCTTCCAAATAAATAGATATAATCTTTTTTAAAAGATTTTAGATCTTTCTTTTCTAATATATGCACTCAATGTTATAAACACTTTTCTAAGCATTGCTTTCACTGTATCTCACAAATTGTGATAGGTTGTATTTTCATATTCATTTGGTTCAAAATACTTTAAAATTTCTCTTGAGACTTTTTCTTTGGCCTATATTTTATTTAACAATGTGTTGTTCAACTTCCAAATATTTTGAACTTTTCTAAGTGCCATTCTGTTATTCTAGTTTAATTCTACTATCTGAGAACATTCTATTAAATTTGTTAAGGTGTGTTTTATGGTCCAGGATGTGATCTGTCTTGGTGAATGTTCTGTGTGAGCTTGGGAAGAATATGTATTTTGCAGTTGCTGGGTAGAGCATTGTATAAATGCCAGTTAGATCAGTTTGATTGATAGTGCTGTTCAAGTCAACTATGTTCTTACTGAAAGATGAGTGCTGAAGTATAATAGTTGATTTGTCTATTTTTCATTTCAGTTCTATCAGCTTTTGATTCCTATATTTTGATGCTCTCTTGTTAAGATACATACACATGAAGTATTTCTATGTCTCCCTGGAAAATTGACCTTTTATGATTATGTATTGACTCTCTTTATCCCTGATAATTTTTCTTGTTTCAAAGTCAGCTTTGTCTAATCTAAAATTAATACAGCTACTGCAGCTTCCTTTTTCTTAATGCCAGCATGCTATATCTTTCTTCATATACTTGCTTTTTTTAACTTTTATTTGCATTTACTTTATGCAGAATTTATTCCCAGGCTGTAAGTTTTTGCTTCTTCATTTTCTTCTGGAATATCTTTTCCTTCTGTGCAACTTCCTCTTCTGGTTTAGGAACAATCTGCTCTTTTTCTGTAAGGATCACGTCAGCGTGGCAGGGAGTCATCATGTGTGGGTGGATCTAACGATGAGCCATGTAAATTCTGCATGGCATCTCGGGGACTTTGTCCACCTAGGTGTGCTCAATGATCAGATAATCTACATCTAAACCCTGAAGTTCAGCATGACTCTGCATTTTTAAGCATGCCAAGTCCAAAGTCTGCACTCTTTTTGGGCCACCGACCCTGTGTCCAGCCCCACTGTTTGGCCTGGGGACATCTACCAACTCCACCATTGTAGTGACAGAATGGCGCACATTGTTTCTGCGAAGTGACATCCTTCAGATACTTGGTGGCTTTTTGGATCTGCATACCCCTGATGGCCTGGGTAGTTTCACGTGTGTTCTTAAAGTGAACACGAAGATTTGAACCTCTTGATTTGTCTGATTTTACAGGGTTCTCTGGGTGAAGTGGATCGCGAACCATTTTCAGGGATCACCTCAAGCCACTTACGGGAAGAGCACCATATATTTGCTTTTAACCTGTGTCTTTAGAGTAGATACCTTACAGACAACATAGAGCTGGGTTTTGGTTACTTCCCTCACTCTCTACTAGAAACAGGAGGGATTTTTTTTTTTTTGGCTCTTTTACATGAAGACCCGATGGGATTCCTGGAGGTCAAATTCACAAAAGTGTAGAGGTCTCCTTACGACCACAGCCTGCAAGAGTTTCTCGCTCTCACATTCATCTACACACTGCTTCCAATAATTTCTCGAAGTTACTATTTAAGTTTTCTTTTTTAAAAAAATTAATTTATTTGACAGAGATCATAAGCAGACAGAGAGGCAGGCAGAGAGTGGGGGGGCGGGGAGCAGGCTCCCCGCTGAGCAGAGAGCCTGATGTGGGGTTTGATCCCAGGACCCTGAGATCATGACCCAAGCGAAAGGCAGAGGCTTTCACCCACTGAGCAACCCAGGTGCCCCCTGTTTAAGTTTTCTTACCAGTTTATGTCTCCATTGGCTTCTAATTCCAGGAAAATTATCTCTGTTGCTCTCTGTATTTACCTTTCTGTCCAGACTTTGGGATAGAGTTTGACCCCCAACTTCCTATTCTCTGATGGTTCCAAGAAAAGTCATGGGCTTTTAATTTCTCTAGTGCTTTTCTTGTAGGTAGGGGAGTGATGATTTTTAAGCTCTTTACACACTGGAGCTGAAATAGGAAGTTGCTTTGTTTTTTAGCACTTTAAATATGATATATCAATGTTTGTTTAGGTTTTTGTGTATGCTTATTCTCTGAGTTTCTTGCATCCCTTGTTTGCTGTAACTAATTTGGGAAACTTCTTGACCATTGTTTCTTCAAATATTTTTTTTCTGTCCTTTTCTGCCTTTCCTCTGGGGTCCAGTTGTACATATGTAAGACTTATTTAATATTGTACTACATCTGTTGGTACAGTCTAAATGCCTTAGCTCCTAAATAATTAGTGATTAAGACCAAATGTAATTTTTAGAAGAGAGCAGAATTTTGCAGAGTAATTTGACAGATTAAAGCTTGAAAAAGAAATGATATTGTAATTGGTGTAAAACTTGAGGGCGAGCACCGTTTATTAAGGGATATTGACTTGAGAGAAGTTATTAGCCTATAATTGTAAGGTATTTTTAGCAGTGAATAGAGCAATCTGTATATGGGGCTCATTTTAGAAACTAAGAAGGCATATGTCTCCTTTTTGCTGAGTTAATGCCTACTTACCCTTCAAACTTGTTTTATTTATTTATATATTTATTTATTTATTTATTTTTAAAAGATTTATTTATTTATTTGACAGACAGAAATCACAAGGAGGCAGAGAGGCAGGCAGAGAGAGGAGGAAGCAGGCTCCCCGCGGAGCAGAGAGCCCGATGCGGGGCTCGATCCTAGGACCCTGGGATCATGACCTGAGCCGAAGGCAGAGGCTTAACCCACTGAGCCACCCAGGTGCCCCTGAACTTGTTTTAAATATCAGATCTTTTAGGAAGCATTTTCTGACTTCTCTGAAATTGATTTAGTCCTCCAGCTTTATGCTTGCATAGAACTTTGCATTTTTTTTCAGTTTTTTTATCTATGTATCTATTTATTTTTGTATCAGTAATAGTAGTAGTAGCTGACATTTGTTGAAAAATTGCTATATGCCAGGTATTATGTTAAGCACCTAAGAATGATCGCATTTAAGTATGCATTTAAAAGTTGTCTTTTAGGGACATCTGGGTGCCTCAGTCAGCTAAGCATCTGCCTTTGTCTCAGGTCATGATCTCTGGGTCCTGGGATCAAGCCCTGACTCAGGGTCTGTGCTCAGTGGGCAGTCTGCTTGAGGATTCTCTCTCTCCCTCTCCCTCTGCCACTTCCCCTCCTCGTGTGCTCTCTCTCTTTAAAAATAAATAAATATTGTCCTTTACTTTTGACTCTATGTACCATAAAAAGGCATGGCAAGTATCATATCTTTTTGTTCATCATTGTGTTCCCAGCCCTGGCATAGAGCCTGGCACATAATAAGTGCTTAATACAACTTTATTGACTGATCAAGTAGTTAAAGGTGTTATTGCTACCTTTATTGTTTAATCTTAATTAATTAAGATAATTTCCTTTCTAGTGCATTGGAGTCATATGTGGAGATTGCTAAATTAGGACTTTGGTCAAAATTAAGGCTAGTAACTTTTATAGCTCCTAGAATGCCCCTGCTATGATGAATGATTTCAGGTTCAAATAGAGAAATAACTGCTGACTAATTCACTATGCTCTGCTGGGGCCACATAATCATCTCTGAAGTAGCTGCCACTTTTAAATGATTTGAATTTTTGATAAGTGATTTCATTTGGGATTTTAAAGTTAATTTAACTACAAGCTTCTTACAGGAAACTGAACTAAATGCATAATGTTGTCAAATTTATTCTTCTGCATTCTGTTCATACATGTATGTAGCTTCTACTTGGTTGAAATAATCTTGGTATAAAATAAAAAGGTTCTAAATCCATTTAATAACTGTGTGTAAGAAATAACTATGTTTCTCCTATCTGTCCGCAAAACATTAGTCTTTTTTTTTTCCCAGTGACCTAGATACACCCAAAGCCTGTGAGAGTTACTCTGAATTTATTTTGCAAAAATCAATACCAGTTTTCCCTTGCCTATTTCTATAGGGAATATTTTCTTTTTGCCTTCCATCTATCCACAGTAGAAACTTTAGTCAGAGATAAATAATATGACAAGCTTTCCAGATTCATCTTCTAGAAGAGAAAGGGATTTTTCACATTGGTTCATTAAGTTGAGATATTCTATCTTGAACAAAGTCCCAAGCTAGCAGTTGCTAGCTGGTGTTCAAAATAGATAAAAACCAGATAGGTAGATTTGTATCATCTAGTGTAGTATTTGCGTAGAAGACCTTTTTCTCAGTAATTGAATCATAATTTGAGTTCAGTTAGTTCCAAAAGAAGAGCATAATAATCTCTGATATTTGTTTAGCATTTGGTAAATTTTAGAGATGTTCAAATCTAGCCTCACAGTTGATCTTCATATGAAAATAAAGGAAACCTCGTTTTAAATGGAGTCGGGAAGCCACAAAGGGGCAGCTCTCATGCACACACCACTTTTTGCAGTCTGTGGAACCTGCAGGAGGAAAGAAGATAAGAATTATCTTGACAAGGAAGGACATTTTTCACTTGGGAATTTTATCTCTTGCTTTTAGGAAGGAAGATTACTCCGTGCTCTAGCAACGATGCACTAACTATGGCTTGCAGCCAATGAGAAGCTGCCACAACTTCAAACTCTTGTTCTTCTCCATGAACTTTTGTTCAAAACAAATCTCCTCGATTTCCACCTGAAACCTAATAAAAGCTGACCTTCCCTTTGTCTCTTGGACTTTCTTATGTTTTGTCATAATTTCTATGTCTCAACTTAAAATTCCTTTGCTATTCCTGAATACACTCATTTTGCTGGTAAAATAACTGGCCATTTCATGTTTGAGGTTGACATTCATAACAACCCTGTGGGGTAGGTAAGGTGAATGTACGCAGCATTATATGGACTTATGCAATGGTCGTTACTTAACCCTTTCTCTTTTGCATCCTTCTGCTCCAGAGATTGCAGTGATAAATTATTGGTTTTCTCATCTCCCCGGCAAGTGAGGCTGACCTTGTGACATACTTCTAGCCAGAAAGATGAAAGAAAGGGAAAGCTGAGTAGTGTTCTGAGAAATAATTTTGATTGCTGATGAAAGGACAAATGCAGCCTCTTTCCTTATCCTCTTCTCTTTTTTAAGATTTATTTATTTATTTTAGGGAGAGAAAGCACAAGCAGGCGTGAGTGTTGGGGGGTGGAGGGCCAGCGGGAGAGAACCTCAAGCAGAATCCCCACTGAGTGGGGGGCCCAGTGCAGGGTTGGATCTCAGGACCCATGAGATCATGACTTGAGCTGGAATCACAAGTCTGATGCTTAACTGGCTGAGCCACCCAGGTGCCCCTCCTTATCCTTTACTGCCTGTAATACACAGATGTGATGCCTGGGAGGCTAGGAGCCATCTTACAATCACAGGTAATGCTGGTAAAACAGAAAGTTGGTAAAAGCCTGAATTTCTTCATTCACGGTTGAGCACCTGAAACAATGTCTGCAACTGCTCATTTTTGGGATTTTTGTTGTCGAGATGCGGTAACTTCTATCTGAGCCATTGCTATTCAGGTATTCTGCTATGTGCTAAATGTATGCCTCATTAATAGAGTTAATTCATCACTGCCAACTAGGTGACAAAAATGTTACTTAAATGGCATGCTCATTAACATAACAGTAGGGGATTGTTGTTTTAGTTTTGTGTGGATTTTAATATGAGAATCACTTAAAATACTTTAAATGGACTCAAGCTAAGAAAATGAAAATTTTTATGCTTTTAGAAATATATCATAGGTGGGGTATCTAGGTGGCTCAGGTGGTTGAATGTCTGACTCTTGATTTCAGCTTAGGTTATGATCTCAGGGTTATGGGATCAGGCCCTGCATTGGGCTCCACACTGGGTATGGAGCCTGCTTGTGATTCTCTCTCTCTCTCTCTTCCTCTGCTCCACACCACCCCCACCACATTGTGTGCTCTCTCTCTTTCTCTCTCTCTAAAAAATCAAAAATAGAGTAGGGGTGGAATGCCTGGGTAGCTCAGTCAGTGAAACAGCAGACTCTTGATCTCAGCTCAGGTCTTGATCTCAGAGTTGTGAATGGAGCCTACTTTAAAAAAAATTATAGTGTGCCTGGGTGGCTCAGACAGTTAAGTATCTACCTTCAGCTCAGGTCATGATCTCAGGGTTCTGGGATCAAGTCCCACATCAGGCTCCCTGCTAAGCAGGGAGTCTGCTTCTCCTTCTGACCCTACTCTCTCTCATGTGGTCTCTCATCCTCTCTCTCTCTCAAATAAATAAATAAAATCTTTTTAAAATTATAAAAAAATAGAGCATGGACACCTGGCTGGCTGGCTCAGGCAGAAGAGCACATGACTCGATCACAGGCTTGTAGGTTTGAGCCCCCACTGGGTATAGAAAGTACTTAAAAAATAATTTTTAAAAAAAGTAGAGCAAATCTGGGAAAATATCTTAGTTACTACTAGACTAGATCACATTAACATTCTCTGGCACCTTCTCTGAGCTCCAAGATTTTACACACACACACACAAACACACACACACACACACACACACACACATATACATACATACATACCTATATATATGATATATGGGTATACTCCCCCATATTTAGAGTTCTTATAGTCACCAGGAGAAGAAATACTACATTATTATTCCTAGCTTCACCAATAATGTGCCTATGGATTATTTCTTGTTTGGGCCATTAGAAATTCTTTTCAATGTCTTCTGGTGCATATGTACATATGTTTGTCCATGGTATTTACCCAAGACTAAAATTTCTGGGCTAGAGATTATCTATGTCTTCAGTTTTACTACATAATTCTCAACTGTTTTCCAAAGTGGCTATATTAATTTTGCAATCCCACCAACAGAGTATTAGAATTATAACCTCCTCACCACAGTATATTATCAGATTGTACAAATTTACCAATCTGGCATGTGGATAATGATCTTATATTATGGCTTTGATTTATATTTTCCTGATTGCTAATAAGATTGTGCTCCATTCCACAGTGGTTGGATATGTAGAATTCCTGTTTTGAAGGAACTGCAAATTGTTCTATTTTCCTGTAAAGGTGTTGTCTTTTTCTTACTGATTTCTCATTATTTTGATTCTCATTATTCATGGTGTTTATGTTCTATAACTACTGTCATGAACAGTGCATTAGCCAATGCTGAGCTATGCTCTTAGGAAAAATACAGGATTAAGTTCCTGTGAGTTGCTGGTCATGTTTCCATTAACTGAAGCACCATTTGTGTTATATAGGTTCATTTGCCAATGTCCTTGTAAACCAGCCAGACTCATCAGCGTTGGAAAGCTGCTCTTCTCATTACCCTTTTCCTGTATAACTCTTAAAATACTTTTAAAATTCTTCCATAACTTCCCCCATCTGCCTCACCTACAAGTCTAGCATTTTTTCACACCATATTGCCTTTTGAAACATGCAAGCCAGCCAGCTAGCATTAGCCAAGAAGAGTTTCATATTTTCCTGACCCTGAGCAATGTGAGTATATTTCTTTGGTGTTCAGTCTCACAACTGTCCTCTATGCTTCCATTGATTTGTTATCATGTCACCAATCCACAAGTTTAACCACTTTTCCATCTCTTCGTCACACACTGTAGCTGTTACTTTAGTACTTTCCAGAGCTGCCTCATGGAAAGATTGATTGACGAATTTCCTCTTCCTGTTTCTGAATATACCTGCGGAACTGTATAAAACTTCCGGACACGAGAGATGCCATTTTGAGAAAAGCTCCATTTTCTTTTCTAGGAACAAATGGCTAATGAAGTCTTGAACTAAGCAAAAAGACTCTTGGCCGCGTCAGAAGCAGCAATTGTTTCTGAAGTCTGTTTATGGACTTTTTGACGACGGAATGGTTGATCAGGGTGTCACTGATAAGGGAAAAACTGTACTCTAAGATGGCCAACCAAACCAGCAAGGGAATTCCAGTCCCTGCCTCAAAGCTCTTCTGGGTTCTTCTTCCCTACCTGGTTTCTTGCGCAGCAAAAGTACCAAGTATGCGGAAGTAGAAGGGTATAAATTACCCTCCCTGCTTGTGCTCGGGGCTCAGACCTTTGGAGAACAACCTCATCTGAGCCCACCAGTGTTAAATAAACCTCCAAACCTCCAAGGTCTCTGAGTGCTGCTTGGTTCTTCCTCCAGGATCCAGTCCAGGTTCCATAACATCACCAGCAGCTTAGCCTGTTAGTGCCAATGACAATATAGTTTTTGTCTTCTATCCAAGTCATGTAATTGCCTCCCTCCTTTCTCTTCTTCATAAAAACCTCTTGCTTTTACACCACAGGTTGGATACTTTTCTGGCTACTTCTGGAATCTGTGCTCCCCAAATTGTAATTCTTTGATCCCAAGTAAACACTAGTTTGCCTCTCATTGTTGCTCTTACTTTTAGACATACCATATTGTTTCATTAACCTTGAACTCATGGCCAACGGTGCACATGTCTGAACAAAGCTT
This sequence comes from Enhydra lutris kenyoni, assembly GCF_002288905.1. NCBI lineage: Eukaryota > Metazoa > Chordata > Mammalia > Carnivora > Mustelidae > Enhydra > Enhydra lutris. The sequence goes on along the minus strand of NW_019154149.1, from coordinate 3,497,600 downwards.
ATTAAGACTTGTATTTTCTCTAGGATGGACATCACAGCCTTCTCAGGAACACTAGACATCACTTCAGCACAGCTGGAAGCTGCATTAAACAGCAAAATCATCATCCACAAGCAAAAAATTTTTAAAATGTGGCACTCAACAGACCTTGAAAAGAACACTTGTTTATGGTGTGAGAGTTGAGACAAGAAGGCAGGGCACTACCTTGTTCAGTGTCACCTGGCAATGTATGTATTGAGGGACTCAAATACACTGCCCTTCCCATGATCATGAATGTCTGCAAAGAACTGCAGCCATTGATTTGGGGATTGTAAATACATTTTAGTCGGCAAATGAATTCGCAAATACAGAACCTGTAAATAATGAGGAGGGAAAAAAATAATGAGGAGGGGCTACGTATGTTGATGTGCAAGTATACATTGTTTTACTGTGTTTTGCTTTATTGCACTTTAAGATAATTGCATTTTTAAGGTTTTATTTATTTATTTGAGAGACGGCGTGCTGGAGAAAGAGAGAGAGAAAATGCATGCGCAAGTGCAGGAGTAGGGAGGAGGGGCAAAGGGAGAGAGAGAAGCAGACTCCCAGCTGAGCAGGGAGCCCATGTCCATGCCAGGACCCTGGGATCATGACCTGCACTAAAATCAAGAGTTGGACGCCTAAATAACTGAGCCACCCAGGCACCCCTAAAGATTTTATTTTTAAGTAATCTGTACACCCAACGTGGGGCTCAAAACTACAGCCCTGAGATCAAGAGTCACATGCTCCACAGTGTTATTGCATACTTAGTAGCCTACAGCATAGTGTAAATATAACTTCAAGTTTATTTATTTTAAAGATGTTTATTTATGTATTTATTTGACAGAGAGAGGGAACACAAGCAGAGGGAGTGGTAGAGGGAGGAACAGACTCCTCGCTGAGCAGGGAGCCCCATGTGGGGCTGGATCCCAGGACCTGGAATCGTGACCTGAGCTGAAGGCAGAGGCTTAACGACTGAGCCACCCAGGCGCCCCTTAAGTTTTGTTTTTGTTTTTGTTTTTTAAATACATTTACATCATCTCTACATCCAAGGTAGGGCTTGAACTCGCGAACCTGAGATCAAGAGTAGAATGCTCTTCCTTCTGAGCCAGGCTGGTGTCCCCAAACATAAACTCTTTATGCACTGGGAAACCAAAAAATATGCTTGGCCCCCTTGATTGTGATACTTGCTTTTTCGTGGTAGTCTGGAACTGAATCCGCAGTACCTCCAAGGTATGTGTGGATGTGTGTATGGAGAAGTCAGGGTTAATTTTTTTTTTCCATTTTTTCCCTGTGGATACAAACTGTCTCCGCACCATTAGAAAAAAATTAACCTTCCCCTCTCCCTGCAGTGCTACTTTCGTCATAAATGAAATATCCACTGATGCAAGGCTCTATGTGATATTGGGATTTACAGTGAATATATTTGATTTCCCTTCGATCTCTGGTAAAGAGCGCCTAACACCCTGGTAATTCCCTAAATGCTGAGAACCATACAGGTGTCTCGTGTTCATGAGGTCACTTTTGGAAAGCCCCAGGGTAACCTAAAGATGGGGGCTGGTTGCCAGAGGAACCAACCGAGATTGGAGGGTAGGAACTTTTAGCCCACCCCCTGACTCCGGGAAGGGAGCGGTGAGGTTGAACCCGCCAATGACTTAATCTTGCGTCGTTTCCACGCCTCCATCAAACCCAAAAGGAGGGGTTTGGGAGAGCTTCCGGTTGCTGAACACGTGGATGTTTGGGGAGAGTGGCGGCCTGGGGAGGTCGGGGAAGCGGCTTGCTCTTTCTCCAGACCTCGAGCTACCTAAGTCTTCCGTTTGGCTGTTCCTGAGTTACATCCTTTTGTAATCAACCGCCGGTCAGGTAAGGAAAGTGTTTCTGTAAGTTCTGTGAGCTGCTCCATCCAGCAAATTAACTGAACCTGAGGACGGGTTGGTGGGAACCTCTGGTTTAGGGCTGCTTAGTCCCGAGCACCTGGGCCTGCGACTGGGGTCTGAAGTGGGGGTGCGGGTGGGACAGTCTTGTAGGACTGAACCCTTAACCTGTGAGGGTCTGACGCTCTCTGTGGGTTGATAGTGTCAGAATTGGGTTGAATCGCAGGACTCCCAGCTGGAGTTCTAAGAATTGCTTGCTGGTGTGGGAAGTCCCTCTCTGCGCACATTGGAAATGGGTGATCTGAACCTTTATACTCTATTTCTACCTTTTCTTTGCTGTTCTGTCCATTTTACTATCCCTACACCAATATCGCATTGCCTTAATTACTGTAATTTTATAATTATTTTTGATATCTGGTAGTTCAAGTCCTTACACTTCAGTCTTTTTCAAAAGTGCCTCAATCATTTTTGCTACTTTGTGTTTCTATATATATATTTTAGAATCATTTTGGCAATTGCTGCCATAAGACCCACTGATGAGGTTTTCACTGAATTAATAGACCAACTTAGGGGTAATTGCTGTTTTACAAATATAAGTTTTTTGGGTGCGTGGGTGGCTTAGTTGGTTAGGCGACTGCCTTCGGCTCAGGTCATGATCCCAAAATCCTGGGATCGAGTCCCATGTCGGGTTTCCTGCTCGGCGGGGAGTCTGCTTTTCCCTTTGACCTTCCCCCTCTTGTGCTCTCTCTCTCTCCCTCTCAAATAAATAAATAAATAAAATCTTTAGAGGGTATGTGCTATGGTGAGTGCTGTGAAGTGTGTAAACCTGGCGATTCACAGACCTGTACCCCTGGGGATAAAATATATTATATGTTTATAAAAAATAAAATTAAAAAAAATGTTTTCCAAACCATAAATATATCGAATATTGATTTAGGTCTTCCTTAATTTTTCTCAGTGATGTTTTCTGCATAGAGGTCTTCACATGTATTGCTATGTTTAATTTTAGCTAATTGATATATATATCTATATATAATATATATACCAATTTTGTTATATGTATTTTATATATAACATATAAAATAAATATTTATACATATTTTGTTATATATAAATTTTGTCATATATATTTTATAGAAATACTATATATATATATATAAATATATATTTTCTCTATATATATTTTCTCTATATATATTTTCTTGGGGCTTGAACTCATGACCCCAAGAACAAGAGTCACATGCACCACCAACTGAGCCAGCCAGGCACCCTGATAATTGATATTTTTATGGCCCCATAGATGTTATCTTTTTAAATATCATTTTTTATTTGCTGATGGTACGTAAAAATTCCATTCTCTTATGGTTTTATTATGGAGAACTTGCGGAACTTATTATTCTGATAATTTGTTTCTATATTTTATATTTTATGTGCATAATCATATAATATATGTATAATGTCATCTTTTCCCTTCTTTCTAATGAGTAAAGCTTTACCCTGTACCTCAGTACAAATGTGAGAGTGAAGTGGTGGTAGTGGACATCTTTGGGTTTTTCAGATTTCAGTGGAAATTGCTCAGTGTGTCATGATAAAGTATGTTTTGTAGCTGTCAGTTTTCAATTAAAGGAAGTTCTCTTAAAGGTAAGGAGCTAAGTGTTTTTATTATGAATGAGTTATTAATCTATCAAATAATTTTATTCCACTTATTTTAACAATCGTGTGATTTTTCTTTTTTAATATGGTAATCTGGTACATTACATTAAGTAAAATTTTAAAGTGAAACAAAACCGGCATTTGTGAAATACCTCCACAATCTAATGATGTATCGTCCTTTTGTGTGTGGCTGATACTTTGTGAGGACTTCTACTTGTATATTTTTGGATGAGATGCACACGTAATTTTCCTCCCTTATACAACTCTTGTTAAGAGTCTGTTAACAGGGGCGCCTGGGTGGCTCCGTGGCTTAAGCCTCTGCCTTCTGCTCAGGTCATGATCTCAGGTCTTGGGATCCAGCCCCACATCAGGCTCTCTGCTCAGCGGGGGGGCCTGCTTCTCTTTCTCTCTCTCAGCCTGCTTCTCTGCCTACTTGTGATCTGTCTGTCTAATAAATAAATAAAAATCTTAAAAAAAAAAGAGTCTGTTAACAAAAAAAAATCTGTTAACAAGGTGTTAGACTCATTGAATGAGTTGCAGTTTATACCTTCTTATTCCATCATTGGGAATAATGGTTTGTGTAATGTGGAATTACTGGTTTTTTGAATAGTTGGTAGAACTATCAATGAAGTTCTTTGCACCTGTAGCTTTCCGTGTAGGAACATTACTATTATTCCTAATGCAAGTTATTTAATAATTATAGAATTATTCCGTTTTGAAGATTTTTTTTATTTATTTATTTGAGAGAGAGAGAGAGAGGGAGAGCACAGAAGGAGAGGGAGAGGGAGAAGCAGACTCCCCGCTAAGCAGGGAGCCCAATGCAGGACACGATCCCAGGACCCTGAGATCACAACCCAAGTCGAAGGCAGACCCTTAACTGACTGAGCCAACCAGGTGCCCCAGAACTATTTAGTTTCAAATTGCTTCTGAGTCATTTTGGAAAATTATATTTTTGTAGGAGTTTTTAAGTTGTACCTAAATATTCAGTGTATTGGCATAAGGTTCATATAATTTTCTTATTTTATTAATGTCTAAAGGATCTGTGAAGATGTTCTGTTCATTCTCACTGTTCTGTCATGGAAAGACAAAAAAAGTTTTTGAACTTTTAGAATAAACCTGAATTGTAGAGCAGTTTTAGTTACAGAAAAATGGCAAAGATAGTACAGAGAGTTCTCGTATACTCTGCATGCAGTTTCCCTTTTTATTAACATATTACATAAGTATCATACCTTTGGTAAAAATAAGGCACAAATATTGATATACTATTATTTTTATCTTTTTTTAAAAAAAGATTTTATTTATTCGTTTGACAGAGAGAGACAGAGCGAGAGAGGGAACACAAGCAGGGGGAGCGGGAGCGGGAGGGAGAGAAGTAGGCTTCCCGCTGAGCAGGGAGCCTGATGCAGAGCTCGATCCCAGGGCCCCGGGATCATGACCTGAGCTGAAGGGAGATGCTTAACAACTGAGCCAGGAGCCCCTATTTTTTATACCTTTTAAAGAAGATTTTATTTATTTATTTGAGAGAGAGAGAGAGTGTGTGGCTGCAGGCACCAGGAAGGAAGGTACGGGCAGAGGGAGAGGGAGAAGCAGACTCCGTGCTGAGCAGGGAATCCTGACTTAGGGGCTCAATCCCATGACCCTGGGCTCATGACCTGACCCAAAGGTAGACATTTTACCTACTGAGCCACCCAGGCGGCCCTTTCCTTTTTCTTTCTTTTTTTTTTTTAAAGTCAGCACCGTGCCCAACGTGGGGCTCTTAAATGATAATTAAGAGTCGCTGGGGTGCTGCATCAGACTCCCTGCTGGGTGGGAAGCCTGTTTCTCCCTCTCCCATTCCCCCTGCTTGTGTTCCCTCTCTCACGGTCTCTCTCTCTCTGTCTAATAAATAAAATCTTTTAAAAACAAAACAAGGGCTCCTGGGTGGCTCAGTGGTTTAAAGCCTCTGCCTTCGTCTTGGGTCATGGTCCTGGGGTCCTGGGATCGAGCCCCGCATCGGGCTCTCTGCTCAGCAGGGAGCCTGCTTCCCCTCCTTCTCTCTCTTCCTGCCTCTCTGCCTGCTTGTGATCTCTGTCAAATAAATAAATAAAAATCTTAAAAAAAACAAAAAACCAAAAAACAAAACAAGAGTCATATGCTCTACAGAGCGAGCCAGCCAGGTGCCCCACTGGGATACTATTATTAAGGAAAGTCCATACTTGACTTAGATTTTCTTACTTTTCACATAATGTCCTTTTTTTGTTCCAGGATCCCATCTTGGATCCCATATTACATTTAGATGCCTGAGGGTCATCTAGGCAGTGATAATTTTTCAGACTTTCTTTGCCGTTTTTGTGTCAACATTTTTTAGGCTTATTGGTCAGGTTTGGTTTTGTTGTTGTTGTTGGTCAGGTATTTTATAGAGAACATCCTTAAATTGGGATTTGTCTGAGCTTACCTTATAATAAGCCTGCGGTTAGTGCGTGTGCTATCAATATGACGCATGACTTTTGATGACTTGATCCCTTGGCTGTGGTAGGGTTTTTGAGCAATCTCTGTGGCAGAGCTACTCTTCCTCTTTCTATAACTGTGCTCTTTGTAAGGAAGTCACTATGTGCAGACCACACCAAGGAATAGGAAGTTATGCTCACCCTTATGTAGGTTGTAAATCTACGTAAGTTATTTAGAATTCTTTCACAGAGATCTATCTCCTCTACATTTAGGCATTTATTCAATCATTTTTTTTAATATGAGGACTCATGGATATTTATCTTATAATTTGGATTGTAATCCAATACTACTTTATTTTATTGCTCAAATTGTTCCAGTTTTGACCACTGGAAACTTTTTCAGTTGACTCCTCTCTCCCTTTGACATCCCTCATCATTGTGTGTGCAGGTGTGAGTATGTGTGAATGTGCTTTGGTGATGAGTTCTTTCTTTTCTTTTCTTCTTTCTTTCTTTCTCCCTTTCTTTCTTTCTTTCTTACACTGAGCTTTATCCCTAAGGTGGGGTTTGAATTCAGGACTCCAAGATCAAGAGTTGCATGTTCTACTGAATGAGCCAGCCAGATGCCCCTATTTGTGGAGGCCAAGAAAAACAAGGCTGTACACACCTCAAGTCTAGCCTTGACATAAGTGTAGCCATCTTGGCCCCGGCAGCCATCTTAGGTCTCCATGACTGGTAAATGACCCCTGGAAGACTGACCATAGGTTTCGTCTCCATGACCGGTAAATGACCCCTGGTTCCAGGAAGACTGACCAAAGGTTTCGAAAACAACACGCCATACCACAGATCAATCAGGAGTAGGATAGCTTAACGTCGTAATAAATCATGTCAGAAAAAAACAAAACAAAACAAAACAGGAACATAGGGCTAGCAGTCATGGCCCAATCACTTACTGCCGAGCCAGCAGTCGTGGCCCAGTCACCTGCCGAGTCCACCCCTACTCTACCTTTAAAAACTCTGACTGTAATCTGGTTCGGTGTCCAAGTCCCTATTCCGCTGTGTCTGGTATACTTGGGCCCAAGCTTAAGCTTGTCGAATAAACCCTCGTGTGATTGCATCGGTGTTGGCTCCTTGGTGGTCTCTCGGACACGAAAACTTGGGCACAACACTATTTTTATCTTTTTAAAGAAACTGATTTAGGTTTATTTGATTTTTAATAAAGATTTCATTTATTTGAGATAAAGGGAGCGAACACAAGCAGGAGAAGTGGCAGAGAGGGAGAAGCAGGCTCCCCACTGAGCAGGGAACCCAATGATGTAAGGCTGGATCCCAGGACGCTGAGATCAACACCGAGATCATGACCAGAGCAGAAGGCAGATGCTTAACAGACTGAGCCACCCAGGTGCCCCTAGATTTCTTTGATTTTTTTCTATTTTCCCTGTTTTCAATTTCATTGATTTCTGCTCTAATATTTGTTATTTCTATTTTCATGCTAGTTTTAGACTTATATGTTCTTTTTTCCCCTTTAGTTTCCTAACATAAAAACTTAAATTACAGATAATAGATCTTTGTTCCTTTTTTTAAAAGATTCTATTTTTTTATTTATTTGTGAGAAAGATAGAAAGCGAACATGAGCAGGGGAAGTGGCAGAGGGAGAAGCAGGCTCACCACTGAGCAAGGAGCCTGATGCAGGGCTTGACCCCACTGGGATCATACCTGAGTGGATGGCAGATGTTTAACCAACTGAACCACCCAGGCATCCCTATCTTTGTTCATTTCTAATATATGTATTTTATGTTATAAATATTCTTCTTAACTCTACTTTGCATCTCACAAAATTTGATCAGTTGTACTTTTGTATTCATTAGGTTCAAAATATTTTTAGAAATCTTGAGACATTTTCTTTGTTCATTGTGTTATTTCAAAATGTGTTTTTAATTTGAAAATATTTGGAAGCTTTAGAACTGTCTTCCTGTTATTGATTTCTAATTTGATTGCTTTGTGGTATGAAACATATGTTGCATGACTTCTTTTATTAGGATTCATCTCTGGAGATTTACCTTGTTCCTTTGTTTAGAATATCTTTGATTGTTCATTTTCCTTGACTCTCTGTGTTGGTTTCTGTGCATGAGACAAAGCAGGTCTCCTAGTCTTCAATGACTGGCCACATTAGGCACAAGATTCCCATCAGTCAACCTATCACAGGTTCTAGGGGCCTCTAATGACTCTTTCCTTCCCCAAGAGGAAACCAAGAGTTGGGATTTTCCAACTGCTCACTCTGTTGAACTTTTCTCCTTCCCTGGAGAAGGTAGGAAGCTGGACACAGGGATCAACTCTTTCCTTCCCCAGAGGAAAGCTGAAAGCTGGGATTTTTTTTTTTCATTCTGCTGAGCTGAGGGAAGGATCTATGGTTTCTACCAGCCCAACCTATTGCCTCAGTTCTCCTCCGGTAGCTAGATTATGTTGATTGTTTTAGAACTGCAGGATATGGGGGCACCGGGGTGGCTCAGGCAGTTCAGGGTTTGACTCTTGGTTTTGGCTCAGGTCATGATCTTGTGAGAGGGTTCTGGCCAGGGCCTCAATGAAGCCAGATGGGTCAGCTGATCAAGTCCTGTCTCTGGCTCTGTCTTCAGCAAGGAGTCACTTGTCCCTCTTTCTCCCCCTCTGCTCCTCCCTCCCCCCATGCCCCACCTCCTGCTTTCTTTCTCAAATAAATAAATAAAATCTTAAAAAAAAAAGAATTGCAGGATGTGTTAGAACTGTAGGACTAGCAAGACCAACCAGTCCTCTCTAGGGAGCCACCTTGAAAATGGCTGGGTAGCCAGATGTGTGAACCAACTCCTTCCCTCCCCTGGCTGAAGCTGGGAGCTAAGGGATCTGTTCGTGCTGGTATGTTGCTGGGACTGAGTCAGGGACTCCAGCGAGAGAGTGTTCTAAACCTACCTACTGGCTTCAGGAAGTCTTATTCTGCCTTCTCCAGAGTTCAGGAGACTTTCAGTTAGTTTCTAGATTTCTCACAAAGGGAATTTGTCTGTGACTTATTGCTGAATTGGTATGTCAATATCTAGCTGATGTCACTCCATATGATTTTTTAGAAAGGGGGTACAGTGTGTTTTATGGCCCCGAATGTCGTTTATCTTGGTGAATTGTGCGGGTAACTTGAGAAGAAGGTGGATGCTGTTATTGTTGACTGGATTATTTGATAAATCTCAGTTAGCTCAAGTTGGCTGATGGTGCTATTTAGGTCATTTACTGAACTTCTGCCTCGTTGATCTATCAGTTGCCAAAATGGAGTTTTGAAGAAACCGAGGATTCACAGTTGCCTATTTCTTATTCTTTGCTTTATCTTGACCAAAATTTAGTCAGGCTTCTCTCCACCCTAGGGCCCCTGAACTTTGCTTGTCCCCAAGCTTGAGCAGGGACTAAAATGCAGAGCGTCTCTTATCAGTTTATTTTGAGAATTGGCTGACCACAGTGAGATACTTTTCTTGTCAAACTTGCTAGACTTTCCTTCTCATTTGCTCAACGTATGTTTGATTTTGAGATACTTGCAGGTTTCTGAAATAGGGGTAGATGTCCCTATTGCAATAGTCTTTCTTCTGAATAAAGTCTCTCCTTATCTAAGTCCAGATTTGTTTTTATTTGACAGGAGTATCCAACTCCAATACATGATTTGTCTATTTCTTCCTACATTTTGATCAATTTTTCCCATGTATTTTGGCAATCTTGTTAGCGATATACACATTTAGGATCATTATGTCTTTTTAGAGAATTTAATTCTTAACCACTAGGTAATGTACCTTTGTGGTGATTGATTTTAAGTGACAACTTGGCTAGGCTGTAGTGCTCCAGTATTTGGTCAAACACCAGTCTAAATATCCCTGTGGAGGTATTTTTTAGATGTGATTAGCCTTTAAAACAGCAGACTTATGGCGCCTGGGTTTCTCAGTTGGTTAAGTGTCTGCCTTTGGCTCAGGTCATGATCCCAGGGTCCTGGGATCAAGTCCCACATCAGGCTCCCTGTTCAGTGGGGAGCCTGCTTCTCCCTCTCCTGCTCCCCCTGCTTGTGCTCTCTCTCTGTGTCAAATAAATAAAATAAAAAAATAAAAATAATAAAACAGCAGACTTTGAGTAAAGCAGGTTATGTCCCATAACATGGGTGGGCCTTATTCAACCAGTTGAAGACATTAGGAAAAAATAAGAGAGGTCTCCTGTGATGGTGAATTTTTATATGTCAACGTGACTGGGCTGAGGTATAGTTGGTAAAATAGCTGGTAAAATGTTATTTCTGGGTGTGTCTGGGAGGGTGTTTCTGGAAAAGATTACCATTTTATAGACTGAGCTAAGACTGTAGGTGAGCATTGTTCAATATGTTGGGGGTTTGAATAGAACAAAAACGTAGAGAAATGGTAAATTTTTCTCTTTGTTTAATCTCAGGGTTTTGGACGTGGACTTAAACAGACCATTGGCTACTCTGGTTCTCAGGCATTAGGACTTGGATTGAATTATACCACCATTCCTGGTTGTCCCACTTGCAGATCGAGGGGCTACTGGGCCTCCATATCTACCTGAACATATTCCTATAAAAAATTCCTTCCGTCGATTAATCCATCCATCCATCCGTCCATCCATCTATCCATCCTATTCTATTGGTCCTATTTTTACTAAGGTGGTTCTAGAGGAACAGAATTTTAGGGATGGCTTTTCTGAATTGGTTCTGTTGTTTCTGGGCTTGATTCTCTAATCTTATTGATTTAAAGACACTAATAACTCTATTCCTGGTAATAAAGAGAGCACTGATAGTCACGGCATGAATTGTTTATAGAGTTAAGCAAAATATCTGTGTTGAATACTCACTTACAAAAGGCATCAAATCTGTTACCATTCAGGTTTTCTCATCAGTTTATGGTTCCAGTGGCTTCTGCTACAGGTTAGCAGATTTTGGTGTGGAGGTTTGCCCTGATATCTCAGTTCTCTGAAGGAGCCAAGCAAAGTCATTGATTTTCACTTTGTTCAGCTTTTTTCTTTTTCTAAGAATGTAAATGGCGGAGCACCAGGATGACTCAGTCAGTGGAGCATGTGACCCTTGATCTCAGGGTTGTATATTTGAGCTCAATGTTAGGTGCAGAGATTACTTAAAAATAAAATCTTAAAAAAAAAAAAGAAAGGAAATGGCAAGTTTTAAGTCCTTTTCACATCAGTACTGAAATCAGAAATCTATCAATTTTATTATTTATGGCAAAGGACCAACTTTTGGGTTTTTTGGGCCCTTTTTATTGTGTATTTATTTGCTATTTTTAAAAGAGATTTTATTTATTTGAGAGAGAGAGAGAGCACAAGCAGAGGGAGGGGGCAGAGGGAGAGAGAAAAGCAGACTCCCTGCTGAGCAGGGACCCCCCCCCCCTTCCCCCCACATCTGGGACCTAGTACCCAGAGATCATGAACTGAGCTGAAGGGAGTTGCTTAACTGACTGAACCATCCAGGCTCCCCCAAAAGATTTTATTTTTAAGTAATCTCTGCACTCAATGTGGGGCTCAAACCTACAACCCCAAGATGAAGAGAAGAGGTACACGTTCCCCCAACTGAGCCAGCCAGGTGCACTCTGTTTCCTATTTTATTAATTTGACTTTCATCTTTAATATTGTCTTCCATTTATGCTTTTGGGGTTTATTTTTCCATTTCTTTTCTAAACTTATTGGAGTAGATGATTACTGCATCAGTTTTCATCCTTTATTCTTTTCTAATATGTACATTAAGGAATAAGTTTGCTGCTAAGCATGGTTTTATCTTCATCCCACATACTTAGATATAGTATTTGTATTAATTTAGACTTCGAGATAGTTCTAATTTCTTTTTTTTTTTTTTAAAGATTTTATTTATTTATTTGACAGAGAGAGATCACAAGCAGGCAGAGAGGCAGGTAGAGAGAGAGAGGAGGAAGCAGGCTCCCTGCTGAGCAGAGAGCCCGATGCGGGGCTCGATCCCAGGACCCTGAGATCATGACCTGAGCCGAAGGCAGCGGCTTAACCCACTGAGCCACCCAGGCGCCCCGATAGTTCTAATTTCTATTAAGACTTGCTTACCCAAAGATTTTTTTTGAAGATTTTATTTATTCATTTGACAGAGATCACAAGCAGGCAGAGAGGCAGGCAGAGAGAAAGGAGGAAGCAGGCTCCCCACTGAGCAGAGAGCCCGAAGACGGGCTCGATCCCAGGACCCTGAGATCATGACCTGAGCCGAAGGCAGAGGCTTTACCCACTGAGCCACCCAGGTGCCCCTTACCCAAAGATTTTTAAAGTGTACTTTTTATTTTCTAAAGACATGAGAATTTTCATTTTACCTTTTTGAAATTGATTTCTGATGTAACTTTGTAATGACAGAAATATTCCATAATTAAAGTCATTTGATCTTTGCCGAGGCTAGCTTGTGGCCAAAGATGTAGTCCATGTTTATAAGTGTTCAGTGTGCTGTTATTAGAATTTGTATTCAATAATTATGCAGCAGTTATGATGTTTAAATTGTTAATGGTTTAATTCTAATTGTCCGTATCTTTACTAATATTTTTATCTGCTTGACTAATCCATTACCAAGACCCATATGCTATGCTTGCAAATTTTTAAATTTTTCATTATCATTGTATTAATTAAGTTTTTTATACATTGTGGCCATATTCTCAGCACAAACAAAATGACAGACAGCAATTACATATTCCTGATGGATTAAGGGTTTCATAACTATGAAGTTGAAGTCTTTACCTCTACTAATTCATATTGCTGTAAATTGTATTTTATCTCATGCTAATATAGCCATGCCAGTTGCAATTGCAAAGGTACGTATATGCTTTCATCTCTTTGGAGTCAAGGTTGCATGGGAAGGAGAGTGCAGTAAGGAGAAAACGATGGCCACGATGACAGTGATCAAGTTGGTGAATGCTGGACTGGAAGTGGGAGCTGCTTACATTTCTTTCTTTCCTCCCTCCTGAGATCAGAGTACAGACTGTTTAATGGAACTCATCAGTTCAAGTGAGAAGCCTTCATTAAGAATATACTAATTTTCTGTTCATTCCACAAATATTTATTGAGTACCTGTACTGTGCCTGTATGTATCATACATATGCATAGAGGAGTGTGTGGAGAGAGCACGTGTGTGCACAGGGGCACATGGAACATGCTGGGAAGGAACAAGGGACATGATCTTGAAGCAGTCCTATCACCCCAGTCCCTTTTGTTATAAGGAAATTAAGGCACAGAGAGGTTAGAGGACAAGCCCGAAGTCAGACTCCTAAATAGATGTAGGATTTTCAACAAAACCTCCGTGACTCCCCTTTTCCTCCTACGGTATACCACCTCCGAATGTCACGAGAAAAGGATGAAATGAAAGCGTTCTGGGAGTTTGGAGGAGGAATTGAGGAATCCCTTCCCCGGGGGTCAGAGAAGGTCTCCGTTGGCGGAGGAGGCTTTGATGGGCTTTTGAGGGAGAAGACGGGGTGGAGGAGGGGCAGAGGCTGCTCAGGGTGGAGGAAGCCTGCGCAGGAGCAGGGAGCGAGGAGGTTCCCGAAGGTTTGGGAGAAAGGCAGCGGCTGGCTCCTGGGCCCGGAGCCCGGGCCCGGCGGGGTGTGGGGGCGGGCCGAGAAGTCGCCCCGGAAAGCGCTCGGAGCTCCAGCGGGGAGCCCCTTCGAGGGTCGTGCGGGGGGTTTGGGGTCTCGTGGTGTCCGGGGTGCCCCGGGAGGGCGTGGGGGGAGACATGAGCGGTGAGAGCCTGGGACCAGGCCGGCGGAGCAAGGAGGACGCAGAGGCTCCCAGCATTGCACAGCCCCCCGGGCGGCCGCAGGGGCCCCATCTCCCGGCTGCTTAGAGACCCGGCGGCGGAGGGCGGGGAGCCGGGGTCTCGCCAAGAGCCGCGCCTCCCGCTGCGGGCGGTCCCCCCAGCGCTTCCCGCGTCCCCCGTGCGGGCCGCCAGATGAACGAAGGGCTTCTGGAAGGGTTACAGGTTGTACTGAGCTATCCCTGGTGTGTGGCGTTATATTAGCGGCCGGGGTCCAACACAGGACACACGATTCGTCCACGACGCATAATCCGCGGTCACTGCCCTGAGTCTCGCTAAGTCTCTGTCGCCGCATGCAGCTGCCACTTTGTTTTCTCGGGATGAGCCCTGCGAAGATGGATGGCCTTGGCAGCTTTCAGATCCAGAGCACGGTGTTATTGGCTGTCGTCGCCCGGCCGGGCAGGACGTGTCCCCGACGTCTTTATCTTATAACTGCAAGTTGGCACCTTTTGGCCCCTTCACCATTTTGCCCCCCTTCACCGCAGGCGCCCACCATTGGCTCTGTGTGCCTGCGAGCTCCTTCGGTTTGGGTGGTGGTGGTGAAGATGCCACGTCTGAGGGAGATCGTAGGGTCTCTGGCTTGCTCGGACTTACCGCGCTTGGCATAATGCCCTCAAGGTCCTTCGTGCTGTTGCGGAGGGCAGGAGCTCATGGTTTTTTATGGCCGGTCATCGTCCCTGTTTTCTTTTATTAACCCATTCATCTGTGGGCGGACACTTGGGTTGTTTCCCTGTCTCCGCTGCCGTAAATGATGCTGCAGCGAATAAGGGGGGGCGGGGGTATATTTTTGAGCTAGTGTTTTCATTTCCTCTGGATAAATACCAGATGTGCATGTGCTGGAGCACTGGTTCTGCTTGAACTTGTCCCCCCAAATATAAAGGGTTTATGCACTTCTGCCCTCCGTACACAGTATGAAGTAGACCTGCCCACCGCCTTTTGAAACGTTTTGAAGAACCTCCTTCCTGTTTTCACAGCGGCGGTAGCAGTGCGCAACCCCCTGCCGTGCACAGGCCTTCCCTTTCCTCCACAGCCTTGTCAACACTTGTTGTTTCTTGAATTTTCTCCTGCCAGCCATGCTGGCAGGTGTGAGGGGATGTGTCACTGTCCTTTTGATCGGCATCGCTGTCTACCTTCTGAGCGTGCGTCCTCATCTGTAATAAGGGGAGACTGGCAGGGCCATCTCCAAGGCATTATGGGGAGCGCCAAAGGAGTTGCATGCCTTGAAAGCGCCTGCACAAAGGAAGGCCCCATAAGGACACAAGACTTGCCATCGCTGTGGTTAGAAGAACCCAGTCTCTGCTGGGCCGCTGGCCTTTTGGGAAAGCCCCAGAGTGCGGGTCCGCCCAGGGTAAGGAGCCCGAGGTCAGGTTTCACCGGAGACTCGGAGGGTCTTGTGATCAGCTCCCTGAAGCAGCACCCCCGCCCCCAGCTTGTGCATCTGTGGGGTGCTTTGGGACCCTCGCTGCCCGTTTGGTGGCCCTCCAGGCCCTTTGCCTGTCCGAGCACAGGTGCAGGTTGTAAAACCTGGAGCGAATGGACCGATACTGGACACCTGGGACGGCTGGGCCTTCGTCAGTGACAATGGCCCTGGCTGCCACTCCAGGTCGGGCCAGGTGGGCTCGTCCCCCGGCACAGCGGCCTGACTGACCGAGCCCTGCCATGGACAAGCCACCCCAGCTCCGACACGCTCTTGCCATTTCCAGGCTTCCGCTCGAGGCCTTCCGCCCCTGGGGGTAGGTCCATGCGCCTGTGAACCTCAGATCAGCTCCAGACATGATTTGTCCCCGCGGCACGTCTGATGAATGGCCCTGCAGACCCGGAGAGCTGGCTCCCCTCGGCCGCTCCTGCCTGGGGAACTCCGTTGCCGTTGTCCTTCCTGACCTGAGCGGTGGCCCGGGAAGGCCATGCACCTTGGTCCCAGCCACGCTCCCGGACTGGCCCCGCGAAGCGCGTCCCAGCGGGTGTCCGCGCCACCTCCAGCCGTGCAAGGTCGGAGACCTTGGCCCCCAGGGAAGCAGAGGCTGAGAGCTTAGTGCGTGTGTCCCCAGGCACGGGGCAGCAAGGGGCCTCGCGGGAATTTGAGCCTAGCTCTGCGAACTTCAGAGCCCAGCCCTGATTTCACGCTCGTGGTCAGGTTGCAACCATCTTTTCCCAGGGTAGTATCGTCCTGTCCGATGGACAGCACAGGACCTGATGGACTTGGCTGTGTCGGGAGGCCTCCCCACCCCCCACAGCCGTCACAGTTACCACAGCCCCTGTCTCCCGCCCCATAATAAGGAAACAGTGAACGTCGACGTGGTAGCACCTTTGAGATTCCTGTGACACACAGAGAGGCAGTCCTTTGTCCCCCAGCCCCCATCTGCTCTGGTCACCACGGTCTAGCATGAGCCAGTGTTTTCCATCTCCCCATCTGGAGTTAGTGGAACGTGTGTTTGACTTCCAGCTCTACCCTCCTCAGTGTGTGTGCAGCCTTTATCTCGGATCTCCCTTGATCTCTTGGAGATTCCCTGCTTGACCCGGGTAGCTGTGGGTGATGAATGTCTTGGTGCCGTTGCCACAGGCTGCTTTAGGCTGGAGGTGGGGATCGGGGGATGAACCCATGGTGGTCCCTGTCCTCATGGCTTCCTGGCCTTGGGAGGGAGACGGACAGCAAGTGCAGGAAGATACAGGGGTGAGAAACGTGCAGAAACGTGCAGTGCTGTGAGGGTGTGGGACAGAGTCGAATGGACCCTGTCCTTCCCCGAAGCTGCCCCTTCTGGACTGTCTTCCTGTTTCCCCCCTGCAGCATATCTCCTCCACCCATGCAAGTCCTTTCCAGCGGGGCGCCTGAGCGGCTCGTCCGTTGAGTGTCCGACTCCTGCTTTCTGTCCAGGTCACGATCTCAGGGTCATGAGGTGGAGTTCTGTGCTGAGCTTGGAGTCTGCGTGTCCCTCTCCCTCCCCACCTGCCACATTCCCGCCCTCCATGCTCTGTACCCCAGGGACCCAGGTCAATGAATTGTCAGGCTTACACACTTCAGAGCACTCACCGTAGCACATAAGGACAGAATAAATTAACTGCAGGCTTTTGTTCAAACAAGTCAGTATTAGTGAAAATCATATTTTCCTCTGTCATCGCCCATGGTTAGTTATCATTCATCCCGGAGCCAGGCTGGGCCAGGTGAGAACTTTGCTGATTGTAAGCCCAGTTTTTGGAAATCTGGAACGCTCTCTGCCTTGACTTGCCTCCTTCTCCTGGAGTCCCCCCAGCGGAGCATGTGGTGTCCATGTCCCACTGTGTGACATCCTGGCAGCTTTCGCCAGCCATAGCTCTTGGTAGTGATTGAACTGCAGGGGCTTCAGCGGGAGTGTGTGAGTCCCACGTGAAAGATGGATCGTGTCGTCCGTGGGAGGAACAAAACGGCTCCGTTTGAGATGGAGGTCTGTGTATGTTCACCCCGCTGCACGGTGCAGCTCGCTGGTGTGCTGGATGTCCATGGGGGAGGGACCGCCACCTCCTTCCTTCCTGTCCCTATATGGGCCTGTGTTAGGAAGGTACGTTTTATCAAGTGCGAATGGCCTCTACATAGAAAAAAAAAAAACAACTGCAAAACAAAACCGTCAAGGACAGCAAATCGCAGGAGAAAGTTGCGTATTGTGTAATGAATGATGGGAAGGCAGTTCTAAAGCAAAGTTTTGATGCTTCTTCAAATGTTCCGAGGTAGTGAACTCAACAGTCTTTAACCACGGGAAGTATGCCTGACAGATGTGCTGGGATCTGCAAAGGGCGCGTATTCAAAATAGCCGTTCCCTGGGAAGAGGCAAGTAAACCGTGGCCGGTCCGCGGAGCTCTGTTTCAGGCTGAACGTGGGCAGCGCCGTAGTGCTGTGGACAGCGGAGGGTCGTCTTTTATGCCAGCCTGGGCGCTGCTGGCTTTATGACATTTCTGCTTGGTATTATAATTTCCTGAAATTCACCATTTAATTAAGGCGATAGAAATTGATAGAATGACTTTTTAAATGTCAAACAGTTTAATCTTCATAGTTAAAAAAAAAAAAAAAAAACCTGTCCGGTTGGATACACATCATCGGTGCAAGGGAAAAGTCACCGCAAGAGTTCACCTGGACAGAAAGTGCGGACGGTGTGCCTCAGTTTCCCTGGCTCAGAACTGACCTTCCTGCTGTGTCTGTGCATTTAGAGTTCAGAAGACCTGTGCTCGCTTGGGCAGCACACATACTCGAGTTTAGAAGACCTGGGGACAGTAACTGAAGCTACCACATGGGTAGAACAGGAAGCTCTTCTCATCTGGACGGGTGTGGGGGTAAAGAAAACTGGAGGGCAAATTGCATTCTAATGATTTCTGATTGTACTGTGTTAGGGTCCTCATTGCCACTGGTGACAGGACAAAATTAAAATAGAAATAGAGTATGCTACCTCTATAGAGACAGAAAACTGTTGTCATTGGAGTAATGTTTATTGAAATTGACACACAGCAAACTTTTTAAAAAGATTTTATTTATTTATTGGACAGAGAGAGACCCAGCGAGGGAGGGAACACAAGTAGGGGGAGTGGGAGAGGGAGAAGGAAGCTTCCTGCCTAGCAGGGAGCCCGATGCCTGGCTGGATCCCAGGACCCTGGGGTCATGACCTGATCCGAAGGCAGATGCTTAACGACTGAGCCACCCAGGCGCCCCCACAACAAACTTTTAATAGCGCATTTTTTATTTTTCTCCCTCAAAATACCTGAATATCTACCGTTGCTTCCCGGAAAAGTTTCCTGTATAGCTTTTATGGAATAAAAGGATGTCCTTTCAAGTTGTCAGGCCATGGGGTAAAAAGAAAAAAAAATCACCATACTTTTTTTCTCTGTCCTTGATGTGTGCAATTGAAGGTATTCCTTATTGCAAACTAATATTTCCATTTATCATGTGGCATTAAAGCATTTTTCATATTTGGCATAGATAAAGGATCCTACTCCTTAGCCTCAGGCATCTGAGAGGAATAAAAGCTGAAAATGTTGAGCATTGTAGAAAATGTCTGGAAATTCAGAATGCCTGATTGTAAGGGTTGAGGTTTATTTTCCAATAGGATGGAAGTGACTTTTCACTCTGCCAGGAAGTCTACACTGGGAAGGCCTAGGGCAGACAGAATTTCAAAAAGGGCATGGCAGGGGCCCTGTCCTATCAGTCTGTCCCTCCCGGTGCCCAGCGCGGCCGTCCACACACACCCTGCGCTTCCTCGGGTGCTTGACTCAGTGAATGGTCTTTGCTCTGTGGTGTCCTCCCCTCGCAAGCACCTGTCATTGAACTCATCCTCCAGATTGAACCAAGGGCTTTGCTCTTAGGTGCCACCAGGGTCCAGCGCCCTTCCAGGGAGGACTGAATCAGAAAGAGCCGGAGCATAGTTCGAGCCACGGGAGCCCCACACAGAGTTTTATACTCTGGGGTTGCAAGCGGGTTGGTCGGAATCCTAATAGGATCTGAAGCTTCAAGGAATTCTAATAGTACTAAAAGGGAGAATTATGGGAGGATAGCCTGTTTTTAAAAGTTACATCCGTGACTCCAATTTCCTCATTTTGTAGAAGAGAGATTGAAGACGAGGGGGGACATACTGTTTACCCAGAGTCCCAGAAAGCACACGCGACTTGGGACCTGAAGAGCAGGAGTTCGAACTCATGTTTCACGTTCTTGTACGATTGATTCTTGGGGCCGGCACACCCTCACCTGCCCTCTGAGCAAGAATGGGGGCACCTCCTGGCAATACTGCGCATCTTGCCGCTCGGCTCACACGGGCTCTTTGCCCCTCCAGACCCTCTCCCCACTCTTCTGACCCTGCTCTCGTCCAGGGAAGCGGTTTCCTATGGATTAGATCATTCCTGGACCCTCAGGAGTCCGCTGGGTTTGGCTACGGGGCGCCCCAAGGTGAGGTGAAGGCTGGGTGCACATTTATCCATTGGAGCCTTGGCAGCGCGAAGGCAGTGAGTTCAGACTGGAAGACAGAAAACTGAGATCTACATGGATCTTGAGGAAAAGGAGGTGGAATGGACGAGTTGTCTCACAGACTCTAAGAAGTAAATGGTCTACAGTGAGCATAAGAAGGATTTGTAGGCGGGAAACGGGAGAGTTCAGATCTCCATCAAAACTGAAATAAGGCCGCATTAGCTTGGAGGTGTTTAATTTTTTTTATTTTATTTTTTTAAGATTTTATTTATTTGACAGAGAGAGATACAGTGAGAGAGGGAACACAAGCGGGAGCAGCGGGAGAGGGAGAAGCAGGCTCTCCATGGAGCAGGGAGCCCGATGTGGGGCTCAATCTTAGGACCCAGGATCATGACCCGAGCTGAAGGCAGATGCTTAACAAATGAGCCACCAAGTCATCCCTTATTTAATTTTTTTAAAGATTTTATTTTATTTGAGAGAGAGAGCTTGCATGCAGGAGAACACAAGAGAGCATGAGTGAGGTGAGAGGGAGAGGGAGAAGCAGGCTCTCCCCGGAGCAGGGAGCATGACTTAGGGCTCAGTCTCAGGACCCTGGGATCATGACCTGAGCCTAAGGTAGATGCTTAACCGACTGGGCCACCCAGGCACCCACTAGGTAAACTGTACAAAACATTGGGTGATGGTGAGGCCTGGGAGAGGACAGCATGAACCGCAGAATAGGGGTGGCCGTAGGAAATGGCTTGGAAGAATCACCTTCTCCCTGCAGTGTCCACCACAAAAACTGACCATGGGGAGATGAGGAAGGGCGGCAGGTCAGGTTGGGATGCATCTTTAGAGGGTGTTGAGGAAACCCTCCCTTTTTCCCACCACAGAGTCTTGGCTGCGACCACCATGGACATGTGTCAGGAGTGGTACTTTCTGGAGGCTAAGGCTTACCCTTAGCCTCTCCTGCCCGGGGCAGTGCTTGATGACCTAACAAAGCAAAGGGTGTGGGTCCTCACTGGCCAGGCAAATGGCACACGTAAGCACAGGCTCCCTGTGGTAGACGCATAGGAGGCTTTGCTGTGACTGAGACCCACATCACAGGAGGCAGTCACCCGTGTAGAACAGGTAAGTCCAAGCTTCAAGAAGGATGGAAATAAGATGCCCTGTCAACCCAAGATCAGACAAGTTACAGTGTCAAATGGTCCTACTCATGCTCCTTCTTTTTTCCCTAAAGATTCTCTTTGAAAGTTTCCCACCATGTCCTTACCAGGCCCAAGTAACCTTGTGAATCCGCACCCCTTCTTATAAAGCCTCTGTTCCCATTCATTCTCTATCCTCTTTCCTAAACCAGTGCCATTCGGGGCTCACCCTGCTCCCGGTCTAGGTGTAGAAGGAAACCATGAAGGTAAAAAGATCCCCTTCAAGAGGATTTGAGAAAACCTAAGAGAGCAAAACACCAACAATATTAATCTTGCACTATAACCTGAATAAGAAAATGAATCATGTGTAAGCCTGATGATTCACAGACCTATACCCCAGGGGCAAATAATACATTATATGTTAATAAAAATAATTCAAAAAAAGAAAATGAAGTAGAATCACCTAGAGCAGGACCAAGAGACTCTGGAGAAATCTACCATCCCCAGTAAAGATGGGTAGAGCTATTAAGTGTGCAGCAAACATAGAGGCCTCAGAAACACTCGCTGTATCTCCGGTAGCCCACCTAGTGAGTTATGGTCAACCAGGGGGAGACCAAATCTTACATAAACAGGAATGGTGAAAATAAAATCAACAGTATGTGAAAAGCTCCATCCAGGGAATGAATGAGTGTTTCTGCTAGTTTTCTGATGATGGGGAGGGAGGAAGGGAAGAGGCAGATGAGGGAGAAGGAACGGAGGTAGGGTTTTTCATGGTTGAGGGCCAGAGGCAGGCCACAAGTGTGGAACAGCCATTGACAAAGCTCGAGAAAGAAAGGCGAGGATGACCTCTGCCAGTGCAAGTGCAGAGCTAGTGCCAAGGTCAAATAGCCCTACCCATGCTCCTCCTCCTCTTTATCAGTCCTCCACCCAAGAACCCTGCCCTATCCCTGCATGGCACCAACTCTCCCTGAACCTGCACCCCTTCTTACGAAGCCCCCTTCCCATCCAGTCTCCATCCTCTTCCCCCAAATGAATGCCCTCTGTGTTCACCCTGTTGCGCTTCCAGGTGCAGAAGACAGCCAAGCAGGTAGAAATGTCCCTGCAAGGAAGCACGTGCTACCAGAAGATCCTTTGAAACCTCGATCGCCTGTTTAAGAAAGAACAAGAGAGACACAAGACCAATGATATTGGTACTGATGAAGAGAGTGAATCAAAATAAGAGACCACAGCTTCAGCTAAAGCAGAATGAAGTAACTCAGGAGAACGCCACTGATCCACGTAATACATCGTGCATACAGAGCCCTCAAGACCTGGAACTGTAATTTCCAGAGAAGTCTGTGGAGAAATGGCCAGCCATGTAGAGAGCAGATGTTATACCAGTGGGGTACACAGATGATTAAAAGGCAGCACTTTTGCCTTTTGCATTTAAAATGCAACACGATTAAAATGCGATGATTAAAAGCAACAATATATAAAAAGATGTGTGTATCTCTGTGAGTTCTGTGATGGTGGGGAGGGAGGGAAGGGCGAGGCATGTGTGTTAGAAGGGTGGGAAAGTCCTGCAGGGAAAGGGGCCGGACCAATCAACGGGTCCACAGTCAGAGGGACATTGGAGGATAAGTCCTGGATCAGCACTGAAAACTGGACAAATTTACCTCTAACACCTTATACCACTGGCAAGGAGGAAAATAATTTGGTGTTTGCATGAGCGTGTTGGGGTGGGGAAGGGGGGTTGCAGATAGGGAATGGGATGGAGGGTTGGAGAGGTGTCCGAGTTTAGATCACCATAACCCCGATGAGGATGGTGTAATGTGT
Source organism: Enhydra lutris kenyoni (assembly GCF_002288905.1). Classification (NCBI taxonomy): domain Eukaryota; kingdom Metazoa; phylum Chordata; class Mammalia; order Carnivora; family Mustelidae; genus Enhydra; species Enhydra lutris. The sequence continues at coordinate 3,474,957 of NW_019154149.1, read as the reverse complement.
GTGGGATGGCATTCCCATCCACTAAAGGTGAATTGTCTCCTTACTGCCCACCTCATAATGGTGTTTGATGCTCCTCACCCTAAGCTGGAAGCAAGAAAACTCATCCTGCTGAAAGTTACCAACCTCACACCACTTTCACTGAAGATGTCTGGACGCCACAAACCCAACACTGATTATGCTGCTTTCTTGCTAGGAGACTTGGGGTGATCTGAGTGGACTGATGACAGGGCCGTCGTTTGCCTGTGGAACAGGGGAACAGTCTGTGAAGAATTTTTTTTTTAAGATTTTATTTATTTATTTGACAGAGATCACAAGCAGGCAGAGAGGCAGGCAGAGAGAGAGGGAGGGGGAAGCAGGCTCCCCGCTGAGCAGAGAGCCCGATGTGGGGCTCGATCCCAGGACCCTGGGATCATGACCTGAGCCGGAGGCAGAGGCTTTAACCCACTGAGCCACCCAGGCACCCCTACGAAGAATTTTAATACAAGAATAAAACCAAGAAAAAGCTGGTACTGTTTTTATCATCACCTCCATACTATAACATTTCTCAATAGTACCAGTCATCAGTAGTCTTCCTCCTTGGTTTATTATTTTGGGTGAATGGTGGTGAAAGGGTTTTGGCAAGTGTAGAGTTGAAGTTACTCATAATCCCAAAGTATTTGATGCTTTTCCTTTCCTTTGTATAGGAAACTGATACCAATGTCACAGACCCCACCTAGTGGTCTGATTAAACCCCTTTCTTCCTCAGAAACTTGAGGTGGACCAGTGGCCTCTCAAGGGTGAGGAGTGGGAGTTCTCTACTCCCCCATGCTGGCAATAAAGGGGGCATTGTCTATAGAGAATTTTAAAGCAAGAATAAAATGACATATGAGTCGTCCTTTTTAAAATCTTCACTATGCTAAGCTTTGCACAGTGGCAGTATCGTAGCCAATGAGGTTTATCCGAGGCACGATTATTGCTAATTAAAATCTTCACTATACTGTAGCATTTTTCTTTAATTAAATTTTAAATTGCAGTATAGTTAACATACAGTGTTATATTAGTTTCGGGCGTGCAATTTAGGGATTCAGCACTTCCATATGTCACCCAACGCTCATCTCAATAAGTGCTCTTCTTAATCCCCACCAGCGGTTTAATCCAGTCTATCCACCTCCCCTCTGGTAACCATCAGTTTGTTCTCTATAGTTCAAAGTCTGTTTCTTGGTTTCTCTCTCTTTTTCCTTGGCTCCTTTTGTTGTTGTTGTTGTTTCTTAAATTTCACATACAAGTGAGATTAGAGGGTATTTGTCTTTATCTGATTTATTTCATTTTATACTAATTCTGTGTATATTGTTGCAAATGGCAAGATTTCATTCATTTTTGGCTGAATAATATTCCATTGTATATATATGTATACATCGTGTCTTCTTTTTTTTTTAAGACATCTATTTATTTATTTGACACAGAGAGAGAGAGAGAGATCACGAGCAGGCAGAGAGGCAGGCAGAGAGAGAGGGGGAAGCAGGCTCCCTGCTGAGCAGAGAACCCGATGTGGGACTCGATCCCAGGACCCTGAGACCATGACCTGAGCCAAAGGCAGAAGCTTTAACCCACTGAGCCACCCAGGTGCCCCTACACCGTGTCTTCTTTATGCATTCGTCAATCAATGGACACTTGTGCTGCACACAACATAGAGTGCATGTATCCCTTTGAATTAGTTTTTGGGTAAATACCCAGTAGTGTGATTCTTGCATCATAGGGTAGTTCTGTTTTTAACTTTTTGAGGAATCTCCATACTGTTTTCCACAGTGGATGTACCCATTTGCATTCCCACCAAGAAAGCAAGAGGGATCTTTTTTCTGTACTTCCTCACCAACACTTGATTCTTGTGTTGCTGATTTTAGCCATTCTGACAGGTGTGAGGTGGTATCTCATTGTAGTTTTGATTTGCATTTCCTGATGATGAGTGATGTTGAGCATCTTTTCATGGGTCTGTTGGCCATCGGGATGTCTTCTTCAGAGAAATGTCTGCTCATGTCCTCTGCCCATTTTTAATTGGGTTATTTGCTTTTAGGTGTTGAGTTGTATCAGTTCTTTATATATTTTTGGATACTAACCCTTTATTGTATATGTCATTTGCAAATATCTTCTCCCAGTTGGTAGGTTGCCTTTTAATTTTGTCATTTCCTTCAATGTGCAGAAACTTTTTTATTTTGATATAGTCCCAGTCACTTCTTTATTTTTGTTTTAAAGATTTTATTTATGAGAGACAGCGAGAGTGAGAGTAAGAACGAGAACAGGGGGAGGAACAAAGTGAGGAGAGAATCCCAAGTAGTCTTACTGCCTAGCAGGGAGCCTGATGTTGGGCTGGATCGATCCCATGACCCTGAGATCACGACTGGAGCTGAAACCACTCAGCTGACTGAGCCTCTCCGGAACCCCCCAATGGTTTATTTTTGCTTTTGTTTCCCTTGCCTCAGGAGACAGGTCTAGAGGGAATTTTGTATGGACAATGTCTAAGAAGTTACTGCCTGTGCTCTCTTCCTAGATTTTTATGGTTTCAGGTTTCACATTTAGGCCTTTCATCCATTTTGAATTTCTTTGAGTGTCTGGTGGCCCAGTGTCAGGCCTTTGCATGTAGCTGGCCAGTTCTCCCAACACAATTTGTTGAAGAAGACACCGTCTCTTTCCTGTTGGATAGTCTTCCTGCTTTGTTGAAGGTTAATTGACCATATAATTGTGGATTTACTTCTGGATTTTCTATTCTGTGTCTGTATTTTTGCACAAGTACCATACTGTTTTGATGACTGCAGCTTTGTAATATAACTCAAAATCTGGGATTGTGGTACCTCCAGCTTTGCTTTTGTTTTTCAAAATTGGTTTGGCTATTCAGGGTCTTTTTTGGTTCCATACAAATTTTAGGACTTTTTGGATCTAATTTTGTAGAAAATACTGTTGGTACTTTGATAGAGATTGCATTAAATATGTAGATTGCTTTGGGTAGTACAGACATTTTAACAGTATTTGTCTTTCTAATCTAATCTCTACACCCAATGTGGGGCTTGAATTTACAATCTCAAGATCAAGAGTCTCACACCTTACTGACCGAGCCTGCCAGATACCCCTCTTTCATCTGTGTTTTATAGTTTTCAGAGAACAAGTCTTTCACCGCTTTGGATACGTTTATTCCCGGGTATCTGATTAATTTTGGTGCAATTGTAAATGTGATTGTTTTCTTAATTTCTCTTTCTGCTGCTTCATTATTAATGCATAGAAAGGCAACAGATTTCTGCACATTGATTTATATCCTGTGACTTTATTCATTTCATTTACCAGTCCTAGTAGTTTTTTTGGCAAAGTCTTGAGAGTTTTCTATCTATAATATGTCATCTGCAAATAGTGACAGCTTTACTTCTTTACCATTTTTGGATGCCTTTTATTTCTTTTTGTTATCTAATTGCTGTGGCAAGGCCTTCTAGTACTATATTGAATAAAAATGATGAAAGTGAACATCCTTATCTTGTTCCTGACCTTAGGGGGAAAGCACACAGTTTTCTCCATTGAGTATCCTTTCCTTTGTATAGAAAACTTTCCTACAGAATAAAATTTTCCTTTGTATAGGAACTACCGGCACCACAAACCCAACATTGAGTAGACTGCTTTCTTGGTAAGAAGCTTGGAGTAGAGCAGTGGCTTTCTGAGCATGAGGAGTGGGAGAGGTCCACCTCCCCAGGCAGGCCATAAAGGGGAGCACTGTCTGTAGAGAATTTTAAAGCAAGAATAAAATTGAGTAAATGTCAGTCTTTTTATAAAAATTATCACCATGCTACAGAATTTCTAAATAATGCCAGTGAGAAAATAATTTCCTGTTCCCCAAAATCTTCTCCAAAGTGGTTTTGTGTTTCTCATAGAAAATACTATTTTAATCAACAGCTTTATTAAGATGTAATTGGCATGCAAGAAATGACACTTGGTTTCATTAATTTTGACCTATGTATTCCCCAGTGAAATCATCACACACTTCTAAAAAGTGAACATAACTGGGTCCTCCAGAGAACGACACAAATGGGTTTCATAAGCCTAGGTGCCATTGGGAACAGATCAAAGAGTTTCAGGGCAACTCCAGTATGTTCTAGACTCAGACCTAAGCTGCAGGCATGCCTAAAGATGGGTTGCTACACTGGCATCTTGAATTTCTCTCCAAACATCGCATGCATGGTACCCCACGCATCCAGCCCTGCCATTCCTGATCATGTCTCCAGCTTCCAAGAGCATTTGACATAGCTTGAATGCATAAGATACTTCCATTGTTTATTAAGACACATAAACGGGGTGCCTGGGTGGCCCAGTCAGTTAAGCGACTGCCTTCGGCTCAGGTCATGATCCTGGGGTCCCGGAATCAAGTCCCACATTGGGCTCCCTGCTCTGTGGGAAGCCTGCTTCTCCCTCTCCCTCTTCCTGCTACTCCCCCTGCTTGTGCTCTCTCTCTCTGTCAAATAAATAAATAAAATCTTAAAAAAAAGACATAAACATTTGAGCCTTGTATTTCTTGCACATCTTGTGAGCACTAGAATTATAGGTTTTAGTCAAGTTTTGCTTTGAAATTTTGCTTTCATGTGAACAAGCAGCTGAAAAACACTTGATTAGTTCACTATTTTTTTAAAGATTTTATTTATTTGACAGAGATCACAAGTAGACGGAGAGAGAGAGAGAGAGGGAAGCAGGCTCCCTGCTGAGCAGAGAGCCCGATGCGGGACTTGATCCCAGGGCCCTGAGATCATGACCTGAGCCGAAGGCAGCGGCTTAACCCACTGAGCCACCCAGGCGCCCTGATTAGTTCACTATTAACAAAAAACTTTGATTTGTAGTTTTATTGTTTATTCTTTTTTACATTTTATTTATTTGAGAGAAAAAGTGAGAGAGCACAGCGGGAGGGGGACAGCAGAGGCAGAGGGAGAAGCAGGGTCCTGATGCAGGGCTCGATGTGGGGCTCAGTCCCCGGACTCTGGGATCATGACCTGAGCTGAACGTGCAGACACTTAACCGACTGAGCCACCTAGGCGTCCCCTGATTTGTAGTTCTAAAGGTTAACTATCAAAGTTCTCTTCATCACTGCCTTGATGTTTTGGTTGTTCTGTTAATTTTATTTTGATTTTTTTTTGTTTCATTTTGCATTTAAGACCACTAAATCTGAATTTGTTTTGCTTAGGGGAAAAAGTAAAACTTGGGCAGTTTATTCATGCCTTTTGGTAATACTTGGCTTCCCCTTTTCTCTGCAATTTCATCTAGAAACAACCAGTATTCTGCTTTCTGTCACTGTATAATAGTTTTCATTTAAAATAATTTTCTTTTGGGGCACCTGGGTGGCTCAGTGGGTTGAAGCCTCTGCCTTCGGCTTGGGTCGTGATCTCGGGGTCCTGGGATCGAGCCCTGCATCGGGCTCTCTGCTCAGCCGGGAACCTGCTTCCTCCTCTCTCTCTACCTGCCTCTCTGCCTACTTGTGATCTCTATCAAATAAATAAATAAAATCTTTTTAAAAAATAAAATAAAATAATTTTCTTTAAATGGAATCATAGAGTGTTCACTATTTTGGGCTGGCTTTTTTCACCCGATGTGATTCTTTTGAAATTCCTCCACATGGAGGGTATCAATGGTTCGTGACTTTTTTTGTTGAAGTCGAGTTGACACACACTGTTACATTAGTTCCAGGTGTACAACATAGTGATTTCAGCTTCTCTGTACATTCTGCTATGCTCATCACAGGTGTAACTGTGGTTTGTAGCCATATAATGTTATTACAATAGCACTGGTTTCCTCTTGCTATACCTTTCATCCCTGTGACTTAATTCTTTTTAACTGCTGAGAATTCCACTGGAGGGATATTGACCATATGTTAATAAATATTTGCCTTGTTTCCTCTTTTTGACAAAAAAAAAAACAATATGGAATGTTTGGCTGTCATAAATAATGAGTTCTAATAGGCATATGGTTTGTTTTTGGAGTGTTGAAAATGTTCTGCCATTAAATAGTGATGATGAGGGCGCCTGGGTGGCTCAGTGGGTTAAAGCCTCTGCCTTCGGCTCAGGTCATGGTCCCGGGGTCCTGGGATCGAGCCCCACATCGGGCTCTCTGCTCCGTGGGGAGCCTGCTTCCTCCTCTCTGTCTCTGCCTGCTTCTCTGCCTACTTGTGATCTCTGTCTGTCAAATAAATAAAATCTTTTAAAAAATTAGTGATGATGAGAGCACAACTTTGTGAACTCACCAAAACCCATACGATTGTACCCTGTAAAAGGACAAATTCTATGGTGTGTGAATTATATGTCAGTGGAAAAATGCGCATTCTTTGAGTTACTTTACTTCCAGATATTTTTTAAGGAGATACTTGTGCACATGTCCAAAAATTATGTGCAGGGATGGTCAGGACTGTATTTTTTTCAATATTAAAAAATTTAAAGTAAAGAAGCGGGACTGATTAAATATAATCCCCACGTATCTATCTGCAGTGTGCTTGTATACGGCACTAAAAAAGAAATGTAGATGCTAAATTTAGTTGCCATGGATCGATCATTTGTTATGTGCCAGGCATTGTTCTTTGTGCTTTGTGATTTACAGATATTATTTCAGTTAATCGCTCCCCCTAATGTGGGACTTGAACTCACAGCCCCGAGATCAAGAGTTGTATGCCGACTGAGCCAGCCAGGCACCGCACCCTCATACTAATTACCTCCCAAAGGCCTCACTTCGTAATATCATAACATCAGGGTATAGGGTTTCAACATATGAATTTAGGGAAAACGCATTTACTCTTTAATATTCCCCCTGTAACTCCTCAAAATTCATGTCCTTCTGGCATGCAAAATATGTTGATTCTACCCTCCGACCCCAAAAGTCTTAACTCATTCCAGTATCAAGTCTAAAGCCTAAAGTTCAAAGTCTCATCTAAGTGTCACCTACATCACATGTGAGTGAGATCCAAGTTAGGATTTACCCTGAGGTAAAATCCTCCTCCAGCTGTGACTACATGAAACCAAACAATTTATATTCTTCCAAAACACAATAGTGAGAAAGGCATAAGAGAGATGGTCCAGTTCCAAAAGGAGACATAGGAAAGCAAGAAAGAGTGATGGGTCCCAGGCAAGTCCAAAATTTAGCAAGGCAGACTCTGTGAGATCCTAAGTTTCTAGAATAAGTCTCTGGCTCCATGCTCTGTCCATCAAGCTCACGAGAGCAACAATTCAGCCTTCTGGATCCACTGGGGTAATTGTCTGTCATTCCAGATCCCTGGCGTGGAGGTCTCATCTTCTGAATTCACTGGGGCAGAAGTATTACCTCTGAACTTCTACTCTACTGGGCATGGATTGTACCTCTAGGACTCTGCCCTGGGGCCCTCCCCACAGCTTGGAGCAGCCCTGCTCCCATGCCTCTGGGACACTGGCTTATTGAAAGCATAGCGCCGGCCCCCACCCTTTTGAAACTGAGGAGGCAGTCATGATAATATCTGAATCACCTTCAGGGTCATTTCTTGTTTTTCAGAATAGTGCATGTTCTCAGCCATACAGTTCCGTAGTCCCATGTGTGTAATCTAATAAGCTCAACGGTCTTCATTCCTTCTCATCTCCTTCCCCTTCAGTTCAGAATGGCACTTTTCCTACTGGGGTGCCTGAGAAGTAAGTGGTTCACATTCACACTAATTTCCCTATCCGATGGTCACTTGGCCACATGCTTAGTGTTCTCATTTTTTTGCAATACGATAGGCTGAGAATTTTTCCCAAATCTTTACATTGAGCTTCGTTTTTGCTTACTGATTCCATCCTTAAGTCTTTTCTATCTTGACAACTTTTGCTGGAAGCAGTCAGGAAGAGTCAAAGCAAATGAGTATATTTCAATAATAATTTCCCTTGGTGTTGGGACACCTGAGTGGCTCAGTTGGTTAAGCAGCTGCCTTCGGCTCAGGTCATGATCCCAGCGTCCTGGGATCGAGTCCCACATCAGGCTCCTTGCTCGGCAGGGAGCCTGCTTCTCCCTCTGCCTCTGCCTGCCTCTCTGTCTGCCTGTGCTTGCTCACTCTCTCTCCCTCTGTCTCTGACAAATAAATAAATAAAATCTTTAAAAAAAAAATTTCCCTTGGTGTTTTCAAGGTAGAGTTACGCAAGTTTACTTACACCTACTTAACATGTTTTATATTTTAATGACAACTGAGAAAATTTTATGCTAGTGAATGTTATATATTGTGGCTTGCGAACTCTTAAAAATCATACAATCTTGAAAACTATTAAATATTTGAGATAATTTTTCAAACAACATTAACGGAAGAATGCGTACTTGCTGTAGGCATCATCTGTAAATGTTTTAGTTTGTATGCAATTTTTGGCATAGTTTGGGGGAGAACAACTAATTATAGTTTGCAATGTATTAAAGTCACAGATATTAATGTTTTCTCTTTTATTATTGAAATATACTCACTTGCTTTCATTAGCACGATTTCTATTTTCCCCTTCACTGACAGTTGTGCAAATTAAAACATTAATTAAAAAAGAGGTAACAAAAAAAGAGGTAACAGCATTTTTTAATTTATTAGAGTTTTAAGGGCATTAGTTGTCTCCTTGAAAATCAAACATACACCTGAAATTCTAGAACAGTTTGCTGTGATCTCATGGTTCCATTTACAGAATCCAACACTTTGGAAACATTGGCAGCAATTTCCATAATATTTGAAATTGGTTTAGTGGTGTTTTTCACATATTTTTTTTAACCATATGTAACCATAAGTGTCCTTTCATGCAAATCTATGAGAAAGTACTCTTCGGGAGAAACATTCTTAGGAAATAGTGTTCCGCTTTTCTTCTAAAGCTGAGAAGCCAGTGTTCCAGTACATTGTTCCCAAACATATATTTTATTTTGTTTATTTTTTAATGATTTTATTTACTTATTTGAGATGGAGAGAGAGAGAGCATGAGTGGTGGGGGAGGAGCAGAGAGAGAGGGAGAAGCAGACTCCCTGTTGAGCAGGGAGCCCGATGTGGGGCTCGATCCCAGGACCCTGAGATCATGACCTGAGCTGAAGGCAGATGCTTAACCCACTGAGCCACCCAGGTGCCCCAATGCTCTAAATTTTTATTTAATCACTGCTTTGGCTGCATCTCACAAATGTTCATATGTTATGTTTTCATTTTCATTCATTTCACAATGCTTTCTAATTTTCTTGATGATTCTTCTTTGACCCATGGGTTATTTTGAGGTATATTTTTCAGTTTCCAAGTATTTGTGTATTTGCCTGATTCTTGCCCATTTTGGAATTTTAATTTCATTCCTTTGTTGTCAGAAATGATATTTGGCATGACTTGAATTCTTTTAAATTCATCTAGCTTTCCTTATGGCCCAGAATATATTCTCTACTGATAAATGTCATATGTTCAATTGAATAAACGTGTATTCTGATGTTGAGTAGAATGTTCTATAAATATCAATTAGAGGAAGGTAGTTGAGTATTGTTTAGGTCTTCTATCTCTTTACTGATTTGCTTTCTCATTATTATTTCTAATTATTGCATCTGTAACTACAGAGGAGTGTTGAAGTCTCCAAATATAATTATAGTTCTGTCTATTTATTATTTTAGGTCTATTATTTGAAGCCCTATTGTTGGGTGTGTATGCACACAGCATTGTTCTTGGAGAACCAGCCTCTATAAATAGTCAATGTCCCTCTTTATCTCTGGTAATATTATTCATTCTGAAATCTAGTTTATGTGATATTAAGGTAGCTACTCCACCTTTCTTTCTATTTTTGTTTTTATGTTATCTATTTTTCCATCCTTTTTTAAAAGATGTTATTTATTTATTTGACAGAGGGAGAGATCACAAGCAGGCAGAGAGTCAGGCAGAGAGAGAGGAGGAAGCAGTCTTCCCGCTGAGCAGAGAGACTGACGCAGGGCTCGATCCCAGAACCCTGAGATCATGACCTGAGCTGAAGGCAGAGGCTTAACCCACTGAGCCACCCAGGCATCCCTGTATCTATTTCTTTTTATTTAAAAAGGACTTCTTACATACAACCTCTTTTTGTTCTTGCCTTTTTAAATCCAACATGTACTTAACTTTGTGTTTTAGGAACTTGATCCTTAATGAAATTATATTTATGGTTGGATTAAAATCTACCATCTTGCTAGTCATTGTTTATAACATCTGCTCTATGTATATTTTTCCCTCTTTCTATGTTTTCTTTTTGGTTGCATATTTTTATTCCATTTAATCTCCACCATTAAGCAGGGGTCAACAAGCGATGAATAAAAAAATAAAAATATAAATATAAAAATAAAAATTTTTAAAAGATATTTATTTATTAGAGAGTGTGTGTGCACAAGGTGGGGGCGGGGATAGGGGCAGAGAAAGAGGGAGACGTGGACTCCCTGCTGAGTAGGAAGGCTGACATGGGGCTATATCCCAGAACCTTGAAATTTATGATCTGAGCCAAAGGCAGATGCCTAACCAACGGGGCAGCCCAGGCACCCCATATGAAAAAAATTTTATCAGAACACAGCTAAGCCCATTACTTTACACACATAAACCAGAAAAGTGGAGTTGAGTAGTTGAACAGAAATCACGTGGCCCAGACGTCTGAAATATTTACTTCTGGCCCTTCAAAGGACATTTGCAAACCCATGCACTACTGAGTCATTGCCCTGAGTGTAAAACGTGCATCTGTAATTCATCTTACCCTCAAATGAGGTTCAAAAGTATTTGACTTCGGGCAGCAAAGTCCTTCACCTGTGTGTGGAGCCACTCTGGGCCGTGCCGTGAGTCCATGTCTGGTGGTGCCCAATATCGAAGCATCGGCGGCTCCCTGTTTGCACGTGGCCCAACTGCTTAGGCGCTGGGGTCCACTGACATTACCTGCTGCATGATCCTTGGCAAGTGCCCTAGATGCTTCCCGGTGGCTGCAAGTGTCACTGGGGTCTTTAGAAGTCCTTCCAGGTCCAATAACTAGGGACCAGGAGAGGCTGTGGTGGTGGCCCGATCCGGACATGTGCACACACTTGACCACAGCGCGGGGGTTGGGCTGGCGGTGTGTGCTTGTGTGGCGGTAGGCGGGCCGAGTGCCCATATGCGGCACGGGTGAGGGGTGGGGCTGGGCCAGCAGCTGGGCTGGGTTCAAGGGCAGGCACACTGCCGCTGCAGGGGCCTGTCTGCGAGGCACACTGGTGCAACTCGGGGACTCGTCCCCGGCCCATATATGGCCGTGGAGGCTGGTGACAGGACCTGGGCTGGCAGCGTCCAGGTGTGCATCTGCAGCTGTTAGCTTTGGTGAGCCCAACGGTGCAGGCCAGTGACAGGAGACGGGGCAGGATCCAGGCCCACCAGCCATTAGGTGGCCTTGGCTCTTGGCTTCTGTGGCTGCGAGGTCTCGCAGCAGATGTGTGCGTGGCCGTGGAGGCCAGTGACAGGAGTCGGGCTGGCAGCATGTGGGCGAGTGACTCCAAGGGCTAGCGGTGAGAGCATGCACAGTGTGGGGCTCTGCCAGGCGGGCCGAGGCTGGCCTTTCGCCCGCCCGCCGCTGCAGAGCCTGGGGCCGGCTGCCAGTGTGGCTCCTGGGCTTCTGCAGGAGGGGCGGGTTTGGGGCAGGGAGCAACTCTCAAGGCTAGTGTGTGCCTAACGGTTTGCTGGGGTCTGCGATTTGGGCCTTGGGGATGAAAGCTGACGGGGTCTGCAGTATCCACGAGGGTCGTTGAGGTCCTAAGCAGCACGGGCTGCCGAAACCTGGCTGAGTCCTCTGTGCGTTGCTGACGCTGGGTGTTCCCTCTTGGTCCAGAGCAGTGCCACGGGGGGACTGGAAGATGTGGGCCCATGGAAGCTGTTCTTTCTTAGCCTTTACTATGCAATCGTTCTCAGGTTTTTTGTTCTGCGTTGCCGCAGCTCAAGTAGACTCCTGTGTGTGTGTTTCTCAGGTGTGTTTCTGTTCGTAGCTAGCTTTGTCATCGTTGATCCTTGTGGATGGATGGATTCTGGTGTCTTCTATGCTTCCGCTTTGGTGGCATCCCTCTCTAGTTCCCAGGGATCTTGATCATCTTTTTTTCCCCCCCTAGAACACATCACACTGGTCCGTTCCATTGCTGACCTTATGCTGATTGTACCTAGTGAGTGAGAAAGGGCGGCTCCTCTAACTTATGGTCAAACAGCTGCACGTCAGCGAGTGGGATATAAATCAGACTGAAATTAAGGGCCTTCTACTTCGGTGAGATTTCTAGGGCTCCAGTGGCCTGGGGCATACGGTGGAATCCCTTCTAAGGTAAAGGAGAAGTTGTTGTATCTCGCGCCTCATATAAACATGAAAGAGGCACCAGGCCTAGGGAGCCTCCTTGGATTAGGAAGCAACATCTTCCTCGTCTGGGTGTGTTACTTGGTTCTATTACTGAGTGACCAGAAGAGCTGCTCATTTTGAATGGGGCCCAGAACAAGAGAAGGTTCTGCAAGGCGTCCAGTTTGCTGTGAAAGCGGCTCTGTCACGTGGGCCACATGATCTGTCAGATCCAATGGCGCTTGAAGCGTCAGTGTGGTTAGGGCCACTGTAGGTGAGTCACAGTGCAGGCCTTTCGGATTTGGGAGCAAGGCCCGATCATCACCCTCGGGTACCTACTTTCCTTTTAAGAACTAGCTTTTGGGGGCGCCTGGGTGGCTGAGTGGGTTAAGCCGCTGCCTTCGGCTCAGGTCATGATCTCAGGGTCCTGGGATCGAGTCCCGCATCGGGCTCTCTGCTCAGCAGGGAGCCTGCTTCCCTCTCTCTCTCTCTCTCTCTCTCTCTGCCTGCCTCTCTGTCTACTTGTGATCTCTCTCTGACAAAAAAAAAAAAAAAATCAAAAAAAAAAAAAAAAAAAGAACTAGCTTTTGGTCGTCTACTGGGCCTACATAGAGACTGAACCCTCGACCATGGGACGCCAATTTACACTGCTGTCTGACCTCACATCACGAGCTGCAGGTTTGCTGAACTGCGAGGCTATAACATGGAGCAAACCCAGTAGCGCTCCATCATTCAGTGGAGTGGAATCTCCATGATTGTGCCTGAGCGGGCTGGGAAGGCACAAGTAAGTTACATAAAGAAATGAACCAAATGTCCCTGATTCCTACTGAGTATACTACATTCTCTCTGCCAGCCCACACCTACGACATCACGAAAGAAAAAGGAACAAAGTTGATGCTGATACAAAAACTTGTATCAACAACAAGGGATACAGCTATCAAGGGATGCCTCGGTGGCTCAGTCAGTGAAGCGTCTGCCTTCGGCTCAGGTCATGATCCCAGGGTCCTGGGATCGAGTCCCGCATCAGGGTCCTTGCTCAGCGGGGAGCCTGCTTCTCCCTCTGTCTGCCACACCCCCTGCTTGAGCTCTCTCTCTCTCTCTCTTCCTTTCTGACAAATAAATAAAAGAAATAAGTAAAAATTAAAATTAAATAAAGAAACACGGTCATCTAAAAGCTTCTGCTCTGTAGGGCCAGAGTCTCCCTAATTCCTCCCCAACTAAGTCTTGTTTTCCATTTTGCCTGTTACTTTGATTTTGTAGAACATCTCAGTGCAGCCTTGCACCGGGACGGAAGCTCAAAGATACCCATTGCCAGAAGTGAGAAGAAACCTAGTTGTATCTTTAACAGCTCCCATTCTGTCTTTATTATAGTCAGTCACATACAAAGTCAGCCATAAGTCTAAGTTACAAACTATCGGTGTCAGTTCTAAACAAGTCTCCTACAGCTTCCTAGAAAGATCACATTCTGTCAAAATGAGTTTCTTCTCTGGGTTCCTTCCGTATACCCTGAGGCTCTTGGAATTTTGTGGTATGGACTACCTAGTCTGTTTTCATTGCTGAAGAAAATTGTTTTTCCTATTTATATATTTCTTTAGCTGATCAATGATAATTTAGGAGTAGGGAATTGTGTGATTATGTGGGAATTGTGTGATTATGCTTATGCTCCTACTGCTGTCTTAGCTCAGGATTAAGGCCGGCTTTAGTTATTTGAATAAACTTGCCATTTAGCGTGTGTGTGTGTGTGTGTGTGTGTGTGTGTTGTGTGCATGCATGGATATGTCTGCATGCTTTGATATAGGCATGCACATAGGTTCTGTCCATAGGATTAGGTGAATTTTTTTTCCATGCCTATACCAGTGTTCAGTCTATGTCCAACTACCTAAGTACTAGAAGAGTGGACAAGAATGTTTTGGTCTCCAGATGAAAACCAGTGAGGGGGTCCACCAGCAAACAGTCTCTGCCTATTTTAAACATTATAGTACTTCCAAGGACAAAGATGTCTCTTATTTTTGCTTCTGAACGTTTAACAATACCATTTGTCTTCAATATAAGGAAGAAAGTGACCTACTAATAATGTAGCTAAATTTTGCATATATAAGTTTATATAATTTATATAAATTTATGTTGCATATATAAATATATAAATTTCCCCTTGTCCCATTTTCCTTTATTACTTAAAGTATATTTCTTCCAATTTAAAATTATAAACTCATATTTTAAAAGACAGCAAATAGGAAGTGAAAAATAAACACACCTATAGTCCCAAACACCCAAAGACAACCCAATTAATATGATATAATCATGTCTTTATGTTGAAATGTATTTGTGATTGACATTATATAACATTTGGTGCCTTGCCATTATTTCTAAGTACTTCGATTATTGACTCATACCTTTTGTCAATTTCAGAATATAATTTTGGAGGGAAAGCTATACATGTGCACTTTGTCTTATTTTTGCAAAAGTAGGAAATAATTTTTCTGTATGTTGTGGTTTTTATATTTTGAGTAGTAGAAACTGGAAATTCCCCCCAGTCAGAGAGAATGATTAGGCCAGATATGAGAGTTTATTTGACTCTCCAGCCCCAGTGCTGAAGTCATTTCAGACGTACAGGTTCTTAGCCAAGATAACTTGTCAATTCTTCTATGAGATGACATATTTAGGCCTTTTCCCCAGTTCCTGCACATGCATGATGGAATTGATACCCTCGGCGAAGACTGTGTACTAATACCCCAGAAGCTGAAGATGCTTAAAGTCAACACTAGTAAGGTTCCAATTGAATTGTCTCAGATTATAATTCTATGGAATCAGTTTCATCTCAACTAGTCTAATAAATGTGGCCATGACACAATTAGGAACTATTATTCTTTAAATTGGTCCAACGAGGGGTGCCTGGGTGGCTCAGTGGGTTAAGCCTCTGCCTTCGGCTCAGGTCATGATCCCAGGGTCCTGGGATCGAGCCCCGCATCGGGCTCTCTGCTCAGCAGGGAGCCTGCTTCCTCCCCTCTCTCTCTGCCTGCCTCTCTGCCTACTTGTGATCTGTCAAATAAATAAATAAAAAATCTTTAAAATAAATAAATAAATAAATAAATAAATTGGTCCAACGTTACTTCTTTGATGTAAGAGCTTCTTAGAGGACAACCAATCAAATCTTATCTCATTCCCTCAATAAGTTCTGGACTAAACACTAAGTAGTATGCCTTGTGGTAAGGAAATTTCTAACTCATGCTATGGCTGACAGTGGAGAAAAATATCTTTTAAGAACGTTCTTTTAAAAAATATTTTATTTATTTATTTGACACACAGAGAGAGATCACAAGTAGGCAGAGAGGCAGGCAGAGAGAGAGGGGGAAGCAGGCTCCCTGATGAGCAGAGAGCCCGATGTGGGGCTCAATTACAGGACCCCAGGACCATGACCCAAGATGAAGGCAGAGGCTTTACCCACTGAGCCACCCAGGTGCCCCAAGAACGTTTTTAAACAGATCTGGAAGCAAAATGTTTAGAGGCAAAGCAGTGAATGTATATAAAACAACTTTAACGTTTTCAGTAGATTTAGTGGGTCTTATTTACTACATTAATATCAAAGCTCTATCTAGTGGTCAAAACAAGAACTTCTAGTTTCTGTATAAATCAAGTATAATAATAAGCAACTAAGTTAAACAAGATTCTGTTTAAAAAATATAAATATTAATAAAAATGTTGCATTTCTATTATAGTTTATTTTACATATATATAATTCAGTAATATATTTTATATAATTTCCTTCAATAGATTTGAATTTATCATTGCAAATGTAATACTAAAGTACATGATTAATTACATTATAATGGTCCATTCATTTTTCATTTTGTGGATACGCAAACATACAGAATCATTTTGAGATTACTAAGTTTATTTTGCAAGAAAAACGACTTCATCTATAGCTTAGTTTATATTTGGTTGTTGTTGTTCAACTGTATCCATATTTACTGAATAAGACTCTTTCCATCTACAATATACTTAGTTTTTACCATTCTAGAGAATGCCCAATAATGCCTAGCTTTTTGTACTTAGAATCAAAAGAGGTTCCTGTAAGTGTTTGGGGCCTTAGGGCCTTAGGGAAAAATTAGAGTTAATCTTTTTTTGTCCTTCAACAGCTTTTTTCTCATTCTAGATTTTTTTTTTTGCTCTCTCATTTAAAAAAAAAACTATTTGAAGACTAATTAACTTAAAATGCATCCATTTTAAGTGTACATTGTGATGAATTATGATAAATTTATATAACAAGTATTATAGGAAAAATTATTCCTAACACTTATAAAAGAACAGTAAGGCAGTTTTTTTAAAAAGATTTTATTTATTTGTCAGTGTGAGAGAGAGCACAAGCAGGTGGAATGGCAGGCAGAGGGAGAAGTAGGCTCCCGGCTGAGCAAGGAGCCTGATGTGGTGCTGGATCCCAGGACCCTGGGATCACGACCCAAGCTGAAGGCAGGCGCTTAACTGACTGAGCCACCCAGGCATCCCCAGTAAGGCAGTCTTTATTCAGGACTGTCATGATGGGTGTAGGGACCACTGCAATGGGGTCTTGCAGTGGGGGAGAGAGATTGGGTTCAACTCTGAATACAAGGAAAGAGTGCGAATTTATAGTCAAGGAGTAGGGTAGGGTTCCATGGATGGAAAACTACTAAGCAAAAACATTAGGAAGGGGGGTGGATTCTGGCTAAACCAACCTGACAGGAGTCTTGCTGAAGACAGGTCATTCCCACGGGGTCATAGTAGGAGGTAACGAACTTGATCAGATTTCAAGGGTGATTAGGTAGGAGAATGAGGGATTCTGGTTAAACTGGCTTAGGACTCTTGCTAAGATAGCACCACTCAGAGACGAACACAGAAGTTCAAAAGTAGAAGCCTACTTGGAAAACTTCATAGCAGAGCCTGATTAGAGTCTGGTCAAAGAGAATCTTTGTCAGTAACTACCATCATAAGAAAAATACACAATATTTACAGCAATCCCAAAATAGTCCACTGTGTCTTTTTATAGGCAATCCCCATAATCCTTGGCTCATGCAAAATAGCTGAGCATTCTACCAATATTACCGTAGACTGTGTTGTTTTCTCCCCCTGCTTGTGTTTCCTCTCTCTCTGTGTCAAATAAATAAATAAAATCTTTTAAAAAATTAAAAATAGAGCTATCCTATGATCCAGCAATTCTACTTCTGGGTATTTATCCAAAAAGATGAAAACAAACACTGATTTGAAAAGACATATGGGCCCCCATGTTTATTGCAGTGTTGTTTATTTTTTTAAAGACCTTATTTATTTATATGAGAGAGAGCGAGAGAGGGAGTGGGAGAAGCAGACCTCCCCCCTGAGCCGGGATCCTGATGCAGAACTCGATCCCAGGACCCCAGGGTCATGACCTGAGCTAAAGGAAGATGCTTAATCCACTGAGACACCAAGGTGCCCCTCATTGCAGAATTCTTTACAGTAACCAAGATACGGAAACAACCTAAGTGTCCATCAATGGATGAATGGATAAAGAAGATGTGGTACACACACACACACACACACACACACACACACACACACACTGGAAAACTACTTGGCAATGAAAACAACATCTTGCCATTTGTGACGACATAGATAGAACTAGAGGGTATTATGCTAAGTGAAACAAGTCAAAGAAAGACAAAGACCATACTAATAAACTGGACTTCATCAAAACTAAAAATTTTGGAGGCAGTTGGCTGGCTCACTCAGTAGAGCATGTGACTTTGATCTCGGGATCATGAGTTCAAGCCCCACATTGAGTGTAGAGCTTGCTTTAAAAAAATAACTAAAAATGAGACAAACTGAGAGAATAAAAAGACAAGCTAGAGGAAAAAAATTTGCAAATCATGCATATGTCTGACAACATTTTTTTCTTTTTGTATTCTGATTAGTGTTCTCAGACTGTTGAGAATTTTTTTTTGTTTAAGCATTTTATTTTTATTTTTTATAATAATTTTTTAAAATATTTTATTTATTTATTTACTTGAGAGAGAGAGAACAAGAGACTGGGGTGTGGGGAGGAGCAGACGGAGAGGGACAAGCAGACTCCAAGCTCAGTGCAGAGCCCCACACGGGGCTCGATCCCGCAACATTGAGATCATGACTTGAGCTGAAATCAGGAGTCAGACACTTAACCAACTGAGCCACCCAGATGCTCCTATTAATTTTTAACAATTTTATTTTAAAGTAATCTCTACACCCAACATGTGGCTCAAACTCAGAACCTTGAGATCAAGAGTCATATGCTCTACCAACTGAGCTAGTCAGGTGCCCCTGTCTGTGTTTAAGCATTTCAAAGGAGTTACTTTATTGATTTCTTTGTAGTATGTTTTCTGATTCTATGTTTGCTATAATTACCATCTCTGTTTCTCAGTACTCTTCTCTGGCTGCCATCAAGTCTGTACCTTTTTCTTTAGTATTCAGAAGTTTGAATATTATATACTTGAATATTTTTATATTCTGCTCACAATTTTCCATATTTCTTGGGTCTTTAATTTTATCTATTAATAATTTTGGAAAATTCTCCACTTTTATTTCTTCAAATATTTCTTCTGCCTTGTTCTTTCTTTCTTCTACTGAAATTCTCATTATTCATATATTAGACCAATTGATATTGCCCAACAACTTATAGATGCTCTTCTTTTTCCCCCATTTTTTGATAATTTCTATTACCTACCTTCAAGCTCACTGAGTATTTCTTTGGTTGTCTTTACTGATGAGTCCCTCCAAGGAATTCTTCATCTGTGTTACTGATTTTTCATTTTTAGCACTTCCATTTTATTATGGTTTCCATCTCTTTGCTGAAATTACTTATTTTCTCACTTCTGTTGTCTCTTTTAATATATTAATCATGGTTATGTAAAATTCACTGATAATGCCAATATCTGTGTCATATTTGAGTTTTATTTTGATGATCACATTTCCATTCAGACTGTGTTTTTCCCTGTTTTTTGATGCGCCCTGTAATTTTTTTGTTGTTGTTGAACTCTTGATATTTTGTGTTGGACAATCCATACCAGGGTAAATTGTTTCCCACTTATATTTGGATGTGAGCATGCCTTTCCTGTGTTATGCCTTTAGTGTAGAGTCTTGTGTGAATCCACTCGAAAAGACTGGGTTGGTTGATGTTCGTTTGCTGCTTGGGTTTGAATCTTCTCTTTCTGCCGTGGCTCCCCAGAGAGTATGCGGTTCCCATAGTTCTATCAGCTGTGTTTCAGTGTTGTTTTTACTTATTGCTTCTCAGCTTTGGGGTGGAGTGAAGGAGGTCTATTTTGAAGTTCTGAGTAAACCTTGATCTCAGGCACTGTGTAAGGTGATTTCATATGTGGGACCTTTACACGTGTTTCTGCCTTACCACCAGATGTAATGCTGATTCTAATAGTCATTCATGTCCTTCTTCTAGAAATAGCATTCTTTTCCTTTCCCTCAAGTTCTAGTACTATACTGTATTATTCTTGTTGATGATAATACCTTTCAGACTGACCCATTTCCACATTTTCACTTTCGCCCCAATATTGTAATTATTATAAGGCAGGAAACTAAGCATGGTGATAGTTAATGCAGGATGCTCAGAGAGGTTCATTGATGTGGATAAAAGAGCCTGAATTTCGGAGTCCACCAGACCTGCATTTCTAACCACATTCTGCCGCTTACTAGCCTTGGGAACCTTGTCAAGTAACTTAAATATTCAGCTTCTGTCTCATAAATGGTTAGCTAGTCTCTCCCCTCTGTTCTTACTATTTAGGGTGGCCGGATTGTAAATTGGCAAAATTTATGTTATAGCAAAACAATAGTTTGGTTTCCCATGGCTAAAAGGTGTTGCATTCAATTATATGAGTATACACATTATCTTCAGTGGCTGCTGTTAACATATTACCACAAATGTAGTGGCTTAGGACAATAAGCATTTATTATCCTGTAATTCTGGGGGATCAGAAGTCCAAACTATTTCTTGCTGGGCTAAAATAAAGGAGTCAACATGGTGTGTTTCTTCTGGAGGCTCTAGGAGGAGATCCATTCCTTGGCCTTTTCTAGGTTCTAAGAGGCTCCCTGCAGTCCTTGGTTCATGGCTCCTTCTTGCATCACCAAAGTCACAGGTGTGGCATCTTTAAATCTCTCTCTCCCTGGCTTTGACTCTCCAGTTTCTACTTAAGAGGACCTTGTGATTCCAGTAGGCCCAACCTGATAACCCAGGATAATCTTATCTCAAGATCTTTAACTGAATCATATCTGCAAAGTCTTTTTTTTTTTTTTTTGCTATGTAAGTTAACATATTCAAAGGTGTGGGGGATTAAGACACAGTCATCTTGGAGGGGGGCATTGTTGTGTTTTTCATAGTATATATAAAATTGGGGGGAGGTGATATAAATATGCTTTAGGCTATGAAGCAATGGTATTTCCATTATACCATGGTTCTAAAGCCTAGCTCTGCCGCACAAACAATAAGAAAGACCCCTCTCTCACACCAAATATACGATCCTGGACCCTATCCTAGATTTGTAGGTGTAGAACCTTGGAAAATGTATTCCCGAGAAATCTTCCTACATCTCCTCCCCAAAATGACTTCCTAACACAGCAAGTCTATAAACCAGCATTTGAGGTTTTTCTTAACCCTCTGCCACTTTTAATGACTTATGGCATTACATCGTTGATTCCCAAAACACATTTGTGAAGTAATTTTCCCACATTGGCATGCTCCAATAAAAGCGTGTGGCCAGAATTTTTGAAGGTTTCTTTATATTTTATTCTGCTCCTGGAGATTGTTAGGTATTAGCATCTAAAGGCTCTGCAAATCCCACAGTACACAAGCCTGGTTAACGTCATTTAAACTAGTTTCTCCCAAACTTACTTGACTACAGAACACTTTTCTGCCCTTAAAACTTATCAATATCCCATAGAATACACTTTAATAAATGCTTCCTTAGGATCTAGTGAAAGCAAGATCAAGAGTTTTGATTCCAAGGAGAAAGAGAATAAAGTATGGTTGGTTTTTGGGAAATGGGGTGTGACTGTTTTTGAGAAACTAGTGATATCGACTCACATATACCGACATTGGGTCTGAAATATACATGCAAGTAAAATGTTCAACCCAGACTCGCAGATACAAATTCTTCCTTGCCAATATTTTGCCTTGTTTATTTCAACTCTCAGCTTCTTGACTTACTGTTACTTGGAGTTCTGGCAAACAAATGATAAGCTACTTTTCTCATGATAAGAGACAGTACCTATCTTTCCAGGTGTATTTTAGAGAATACGGATTGCTTCAATCTTAAAACACGTATTGGCATTGGACACATGCTGTTTCATGCTGGTCTCCAGAAGATTCTTGATAAAAATCGGAATTGAGATGAGCTGACTATTGAGACTTGTGTCCATAGAAATGTCAGCAGTATTTCTGATGAAGTTTTCCAGAACGTAGACGAAAGAATTGTGTTCTTAAAATATAACTAATGAACATTGAGTAGTAAAATATTGGGACTAACTGGAAGGTGGTATTCTGAATTTGACCAATATCAAGGTTTAAACATTTTAAGTAGGTTTAATGTCTGTAAAACTATGAGAATAAA
Organism: Enhydra lutris kenyoni; assembly: GCF_002288905.1. Taxonomy (NCBI): domain Eukaryota; kingdom Metazoa; phylum Chordata; class Mammalia; order Carnivora; family Mustelidae; genus Enhydra; species Enhydra lutris. The sequence goes on along the minus strand of NW_019154149.1, from coordinate 3,453,098 downwards.
GGCAATCAATGTGCAGTGGATAAAAGTGCAAATACTGGAGCTAGCGTCTCTGGAATAAAAGACCCCAGTTTTGGGGCACCTGGCCAGGTCATGATCCCCGAGTCCTGGAATCGATCCGGCTCCTTGCTCAGCAGGAGGCCTGCTTCTCCCTCTGCCTTGACCCCTCCCCCTGCTTGTGCTCACTTTCTCTTTCTCCAACAAATAAATTTTAAAAATTCCTTAAATAAAAAATAAAAGACCCCAATTCTGCTATTAAAAGTTGTAGGGTGTTGGGGACGCCTGGGTGGCTCAGTTGGTTAAGCAGCTGCCTTCGGCTCAGGTCATGATCCCAATGTCCTGGGATCGAGTCCCACATCGGGCTCCTTGCTCAGCAGGGAGCCTGCTTCTCCCTCTGCCTGCCATTCTGTCTGCCTGTGCTTGCTCTCTCTCCCTCTCTCTCTCTGACAAATAAATAAATAAAATCTTTAAAAAAAAAAAAAGTTGTAGGGTGTTGGATAAGTAACAATCTTTCTTTCCTTCAGTTGGTTCATATGTAAAGTGAGGTAACACTAGTATCCACTTTGTAAGATGCTTTTGAAGATTCGATTAGTTAACATATGTATAACAGAGCAATTCCTGGTTTATATCGTACCCTAATCCCTGCTATTATGATAATTACTACCCTGAAAATCATACACCAAATAACAGTGAATCCTTATGAGGTTTTTTTGGTTCCTGTGTTTTTTTAAGATTTTATTTTTAAATAATCTCTATGTCCAACATAGGGCTCAAACTTAAAAACCCAAGATCAGGAGTCACCTGCTTCACCAACTGACCCAACCAGGCACCCCTCATGAGGTTATTTTAAAATTTTATGCTGGTCTTTGTCTCAGAGAATTATAAATTCCAAATAAGTAAAGCTCAATTTGGTGGGGTTTTGTTAAAATTGGTTATTAAATAGATCTCAAAAAGTGAGCAGCCTTTTCTTCTTTTAATCAATGTATTTAAGAATTTTTAAAATTTTGATTTTCAAAAATTGTATTTTTTCAAAATCTCTTTTAAGATTGATAACAAAGTATAGAAAATAAGATCTTTTGCAGTTTTCTTATAAAAATGTTTACAGAAAGGAAAGTCAACATCCTGAATGTCTTAATTTGGTAAGGGCAAGCTGGTGCACTGTGCTAGATCGTCTCAATTAGTAAGATCCAGATTGAAATTGAATCTTACTGTTTAGGGGCTACCCAGTTGCAAAACTAAAATAGCCTTCAGTTCAGACACCTGAAGCACAGTCTGGACAAATTCCAATGCTAGATTTAGGATCAAAGTTGAGTATAGGAAATTTATCACTTAGTGTATTATTAATTTAAATTGTTCTCTTTCAATAGCATCATAAATCATTTATCAATTTATTATAAAACTTTCAAATAAAATCTAGCTGAATTAGAATAGGGAATCCAGTTTTGATTAAGAAACGCAGGCAATCATGATGTTATCATTATTTATTGATGGTAATATTATAATCCAGTACTTACTGTGTGTCTGATTGCTCCAAGTGCTTTATTTGCATAATCACATTCAAGCCTCACAAATATCTTCCTGAAATAAATATTTTGCCCATAGTACAGATGAAGAAATAGGTTTTAAGTGATTAAAGGACTTATCCTTTGTTACATAGCTAGTGATTTGCAGAACCAAAACTTGCATAATGTTGTCTGACACAAAGATGTATGTCATAAACCTCTACAGTATTAACTCCATGGCAAAGCAAAATTAATTTTCTATTAAAAATATCAAGTTTTTTTTTTTTTATTAAGAGAAAGAAACATGTAGCCGATGAGTATATGGTGACCTTTAAGGAAATGGTATGATGTTTCGGTATGAAGAGGGAAATGTGAAAAGAATAGGGATTTTGGAGGTTTGTTTAAAGATTTTTTAAAATTTATTTGACAGAGAAAGAGAGTGTGTGAGTGAGCACACAAGCAAGAGGAGTGGCAGGCAGAGGGAGAGGGAGAAGCAGGGTCTCCACTGAACAGGGAGCCCTATATGGGGCTCAATCCCAGGACCCTGGGATCATGACCTGAGCTTAAGGCAGATGCTTAACTGACTGAGCCATCCAGATGCCCCAAGAGCAGGGATTTTGGAGTGAGAAAGACTCCTTGGAGTGAGAAAGGGATTTTGGAGTGAGAAAGACTGGCTTGAGTGCTTAGGAGCTGTGTGATCTATAAAACACGTAATAACAACATTAATTGTCGGGAGAAATAATATAAGAAGATCTAGCAGAGAGCCTGGAACATAGGTTACCCAGTCAATAAAATTAGCAATTTAAAGGCTCTGAGAAATACTGCAGTAAAAAACCCACAAATGGGCCCATGTTTCTCAAGTGGAACTCCTTTTGAATGTCATTTACTCCATGGAACCCAGTGTTCCAGAGAAGCAAGATTGGGAAACTGAGTTTTAAAAATTGTGCGATAGGAGTAGTAGTAGAAAGGGAAAAGAGGGCAGAGATGCAGAGCATACCATTTAAGTTGATTCTACCAGCCTGAATTAATGATGAGGCATCAAGAACAATAAAAGAAGAGGAAGGGTAAATGATGCAAAAGTTGGAGTCTGAACTGAATTAAAGTGTCCTCAGTTTTGACTTGAGTATTTTTTTAAAATGTATTTTCATGTCTAATGTTGGGGCTTTCTATTCAGGCCTTCAGCATTTTGCAGGGAGATGTCATTGAAATAATGGGAATGGTAGGGTACCTGGGTGGCTCAGTCCGTTAAGCAGCTGACTCTTGATTTCGGCTCAGGTCATGATATCAGGGTCCTGGGATCGAGCCCCGCCTTGGCTCCATGCTCAGTGAGAAGTCTGCTTCGGGGTTCTCTCTCTACTTCTGCCCCCTACCACCTCGCTCACTCGCTCTCTAAGATAAGTAAACAAATCTTTTTAAAAAAGAAATAATGGGAATGGAAATAATTGAATTTATTGACTATGGCTCCAAGAATATTCTTGCTATCATGCCTGAATGTTTAGGCATATTGTATTTCTACATTGCTAGTACTGTGTGGAGAGGACTCAGAGACAGAAATAATCTCACGAGTACACCGTGTTTCTGAGAAATGCTAAACGTTTAGATACCTTTGGATTTTGGGTATGAAAGAATGAATGGTTTAAGGACATGGTAAGTGGGTGCCACAGGATCCATCGTGATTAAAGGAACCCTGTCTAATGGAGCATATTTGGATGTTTCCAGCAATGTGGTGGATGACAGCGTCCTAAGGCAACAATTGTTTTCTATATATTTCCTTAACTGAGGTATTAGTGGGGCAAATTGTGATATGTATGAATGGATTTGAATGGACTATAATAAATGTTTGATTGGAGTAACCTGCTGATTTCTTAATCAAGAGGACAATAAGACAAAATCTTACAGCTGAAGGAGAAACAAAGGTTGGAATGATCTCATTGCAGCAACATTTTCTCAGAAAATCATAATTATGTAATAAATCCCCATGTACAACAATATTTCTTAATAGGAAAAAATGAGATCCATTGAAAATGAAAACATTCAGAATGCATAGAAATGGAGCTAATTTTATAGCATTTCACTATTATGTATTGAAGTTTTTATTTTGTAAACACAAGCAATTTATTTCATAAAAGCAAACTAATTATTCCCTCTCCCTGCAAAAATGGAGGAAAAAAACCTGTAATTTACTCATTCCTACTCAGAGTTAAAGATACACTCCACAGATATGAAATGAGCCCACTCTTTTGAAAGCTACTGGCTGACATTTTACTGTTTAGGTGTGATGATCTCTCTAGATTTCACATTAGGAAGTAGCACCATCCTTGGAAGAGAGACAGAAAGCAAATAAAGGAAAAACAAAACACAGCCTGAACGTAATTTCAACAGTTTCCTATGCTTTGTTCTTCTCTTCTCTTACAAACATCAAAGAGTCAACTGCTGTTTAAGATGATAAGGTGTGGAAAGGGAAACCTGGTAACATCCACTGGTTTGAGCCAAACCTCTTTTTATTTCACAGGCAGGGGCAGCGAGTCAGTGGAGATGATCTCAAACACAGCATGGCCGTGCACATTCATCATTCTTTCATGCTAGGAATTAAATGCTGAACTGCCTCTCCCCAGCCATCTTACTGAATAGTCTTCCTGCTCCAATGGGTGAGTATTGTTTGGTTGGAGAAGAGTACTCAGAGGATTTCTTGTTGGAGCAGAATCCTGCCAAGGATCACCTTTTTACAGGTTTTTGAATCTTCTCAATTAGAAATAAAGCTGAAGGGATGGAAGCAAAGAGGATTTCATAGGCATACCAATGTTCAGGTAAAGTACTGGTGAAGAAAATCAAGAGTCCTTGGAATTGAAGCTGAAAACGTATAAAGAATAGAAAAATAACTTCATTTTGTAAACATTTCTAAGCTTTAAAAACATGGACCTTGACATATAACGAGTTAAGCCTTGCCTGGAGAATTTGAAAATTTAGTGCCTGTTCTTTTGAAAACGGAAATTGTGCATTACAACACTCCCTAGGTGGAAGTCAACTGGCAAGGTCATTCTACTTCCTGATAGTGTTTAGTTTACTTACCGTGTAACAGTGGAAAGATCAGTGTATGTGGATTTTGAAGGCACAGACTCATCTACCAACTCTGCCATTTATTATCTAAATGAGTTTAGAAATGTGAGTTTTAAAAAAATTGTTTATACTAAAAAGTTATAAAATACATTCTCATAATAAAAATTCAAACTGTAGAAGAGGGTATACATAGAAAAGTCATTTTTCCACTCTCCAGTCCTACTGTAGTTTGTGTATCATTCCAGAAATGTTAATATATTTATAAGAATTTAAGTATTTTTCATTTAAAAATATACATAGGGTCACATTAGGCATATTCTTCTACAGAGTGTGTTTAAAAATAATATTTCATGGATATTTTTCCACATTACCACATACAGACTTTCTTCATCTTTTTTTCCTTTTTTCTCCTACTGTTAACATTTTATTTTATATTTCATTTTATCTTACTTTATTTTATTATTAGTTTCATGGTAGAATTTAGTGACTCACCATTTGCATATAACACCAAGTGTTCATGAGCACCCTCCTTAATGCACTTCATCCAATTAATGACCCCTTCCCCCCCAACCCACCTCCCCTCCAGGAATCCTCAGTTTGTTCCTTATAGTTAAGAGTCTCTCGTGGTTTGCCTCTCTCTGTATCTTATTTTGGTTTTCCTTCCCTTCCCCTATGTTCATCTGTTTTGTTTCTTAAATTCCACATATGAGTGAAATCATATGGTATTTGTCTTTCTCTGACTGACTTATTTCACCTAACGTAATACACTCTAGTTCCATGCATGTTGTTGCAAATGGATATTTCCCCACATCTAGACCTTCTTCATCATTTTAAAGACTGGATAATTGATTTACTCAATTGCCTATCAATGGACATTTGGATTAAACCCAGTATTTTATTCATAATATCTTTCTGTACTGGTTCATTGTATGACAGTGTGTGAGTACTCTGGAGTGCCTTCTACAGTTTACATTTTCATTGACTAGAAGTACAGATGATTGGATTTTTAAATGTTCTTTGGCTGGGTTGGCAGTTGAAACTGAGCACCTATGATCTCATCAGTACTAGAAGAATGGCGTCATTCCCATGACAGTTCTAAACCAATGAATTCATGACATGCTAATGTGGTCTTGGATCACTTCAAATGGTGAAAGTGTAGCTTATGTGTACAAAGGTCACTGTCACTTCATGTAGAGGAAATAACCAAAATATCTCAATGTAGACAGCAAAATAAATAAATGTTTTCAGTATAAGTTCCAATATTCATTTGGTGTCAATACAATGGTCCAAAATAATCTTGAAGACCATGGCAATTTTTAGCTGTATTGATGAGACATGACATTTACTGTTTAAATTCAGCTGCTGAAAGAATTCCTTTACAAGAAAGATGGAAAGTGAGAAATTTATAATGTACATCACTTGCAGACTGCATTACTTTTTGGACACACATGACTAATCAAAATTTTGTTACTGTTACATCTTTTTACTCTATGTCCACATCATAATGATAAACTAAAGCTCTTCTTTTTTTTTAAGACTATTTATTTTTTTATTTGGAGAGAAAGAGAGAGAGAGAACAAGCCAGGGGGAAGGAGGGGGACATGCTGACTCATGGCTGAGTGTGGAGCCCAGCATGGGGCTCGATCTTACAACCCTGAGATCATGACCTGAGCGGGAATCAAGAGTCGGACACTCAGCTGACTGAGCCATCCAGCCACCACTTCTTTTCTTTTCTTTTTTTAAAGCTGTTAGTTTCTGAGCATGTTCTTCTCCATGGAAGAGAAAGAACAGTGAAACTTTAATGAAAGTAAGTTGAGAAGCTAAACGGCCTTTGATGTTGAGGCAGTTATTTACATTCTGATAGAAGTACTCAAGTAAGAGGGGCGCCTGGGTGGTGCCCGTGGTTAAGTTTCTAACTTTGGTTTCAGCTTGGGTCATGATCTCAGGGTGGTGATTGAACCCTGAGTCGGGCTCCACACTCAGCGGGGAATCTGCTTGAGACTCTCTCTCCCTCTCCCTCAATCCCTCTCTAAAATAAATAAAATAAATAAATCTTTAAAAAAAGTACTCCAAGAAGAATCTTCTTTGCTCGGTGGCTATTATAAAGGGAAAGGAATAATGAATCCTTAGGTACTAAGTAGTCCTTCTGCTTTGGCTCAATTTCCAGACAAATTCAAAAGTTTCTTCAGTTTCAAAACTTGAACTTTGGTATTTCCATTTCCCACAAGTAACACATTGAAAAGGTATGTAGTATAAGTGTTAAGTATGTGGTCATTGGTAATAGTCATGTTTGTTAACAATCCAGCCCAAGCAGTTGCCTAGTGGAATTAAGGGAACCACAGAAAAAATTCTCACAGACTTGATGAATATCTTTAACTTATTCTGATTTTTAACATTCACATTTAGGTTATTCCTTGCATTTAAAGCTTTGCTTTTGGGGCACCTGGGTGGCTCAGTCATTAAGTGTCTGCCTTTGGCTCAGGTCATGGTCCCAGAGTCTTAGGATAGAGTCCTGCATTGGGCTCCTTGCTCAGTGGGGAGTCTGCTTCTCTCTCCACCTGCTCTACCTGCTGCTCCCCCTGCTTTTGTGCACATGTTCGCTCTCTCTCTCTCTCTCTGACAAATAAATAATAAAAAAAAATCTTTAAAGCTTTGTCTTTAATACTGTGGCTAGGATTGTTGATTACATTCCAACAATTGGAATACCACCCAATTAACAAATTACAGCTTGGTTAGCTGAAAGGCTACATTGTTGTCCAGAACAACCAAACTTTTTCAATAATTACAGAATTGTGGGTTTTTTTAGATTTTAATAATGCCTCTATTCATAAGCATGTATGTACATACACAAAATAAATGAAATACAGTACTCATCCTTGGCAAATAGCTTGATTGGTTGCCAGTTTGAATAAGACATTATTTTGCCATAAAGTCTATTCCTCAGTTTTATTTTTTATTTTTAATTTTAGTTGGAAATGTAAAAGACTTTATCTTTTATACTTAAAATTTATGAATCTAAATGTTTCTTTTTCTTCTTGCACCAAGACATAAACTTTGGATTTCCAGCTTTATTGATATATATTTTACAAATAACATTGTGGAATCTTCAGGTGTGCAGTGGGATGATTTGACATATGTGTGTGTATATATGTGTGTGTCTGTGTATATATATATATTGTGAAATGATTACTACAAGGTTGGTTAACACATCCATCACCTCACATAGTTACCATTTTATTTTTTTTAATTTTTTTAAAAGATTTTATTTATTTATTTGAGAGAGAGACAGTGAGAGAGAGCATGAGTGAGGGGAAGGTCAGAGGGAGAAGCAGACTCCCCCTGGAGCTGGGAGCCCCATGCGGGACTCGATCCCGGGACTCCAGGATCATGATCTGAGCCAAAGGCAGTCGTCCAACCAGCTGAGCCACCCAGGCGTCCCACCATTTTATTTTTGTGTTGAGAATATTTAAGATCTGTTCTCTTAGCAAATTTCAAGTGTACAATACAGTATCATTAACTATAGTCACCATGCTGTACATTAGATTTTTAGAACTTATTTATCTTACAACTGAATGTTTGTATACTTTGATCAACATTTCCCCATTTAAAAAGGAAGATTTTATTTAATGATTTATTTAGCACAAATTGGGGGAGGAGTAGAGGGAGAGAGAGAGAGAGAGACAACCTCAAGCAGCCTCTGAGCTGAATGTGGAGCCTGATGTGGGGCTCGATCTCAAGACCCTGAGATCCTCGAGCTGAAATCAAGAGACGGACACTTAACCAACTGAGCCACCCAGACTTTCATCAACATTTCCCCATTTCCCTCACCCACCAACTCCTAGCAACCACCAATTTACTCTGAGTTCAACTTTTTTGGATTCCACATATGAGTGAGATCATACAGTGTTTGTCTTTCTCTGCCAGGCTTACTTCTCTCAGCATAGGGCACTCAGGACTCATTCATGTTGTTGCAGATGGTGGGATTTCCCTCCTCTATATATTGCACCTTTATCCATTCATCTGTCAACAGACACTTAGGTTGTTTTCAAGTCTTGGCTATTGTGAACAATGCTGCGATGAACATGGAAGTGCAGATATCTCACTCTCTGTCTCTTTGCTCTGGGAGCAGCTGTCCTGCCACAGCCTCTCATCCCCTGAAATTGCACACCTGCACAACATTTGTCTCCACCCCCTTCTTGGCTAGGAGCACCTGTCAGCTGTTAAGCCAATCACTGCAGTCTGCTAAAACCACCCAAGGCACTGACAGGTGTGAGCCTCAACAGTTTGGCAGCCCCACATCCCCTGACGTCACTTATTCCTACCACAGGTTCTGATCAGTGCCATTTCATGGGCCATTGAAGTAGCAGCCATGTTCATTGAGGCTGAGTCTCAATGAGGGGTGGCTGGCTCTGGGGCTGGAATTGGGACCATGTTTGAGAGCCTCATTGTTGATTATACCAGGAACTCCTCTCTGAAGCAACAGCTCTTCTCCTATGCCATTCTGGGCTTTGCTTTCTCAGAGGCCACAGGGCTCTTGTGTCTGCTGGTGGCCTTTTACATCCTCTTTGCCATGGGAGGGAGCCGTCTCCACCTCCCCTAGGTCTTTCTCCTGTGTTTCTTGTGCCCTGTATGTTCCTTTTCCTATACCTCCCCAGGCAGCCTAGGGAAAGTGGCTGGCTCAGGGTTTGACAGAGGGAAGACAAATAAATACTATATTCATAAGAAAAAAAAATAAGTGTAGAGATACTGATTTCATTTCCTATGTATATATACTCAAAAGGGAGATTAATGGATCAAACGATGGTTCTATTTTTATTTTTTTAGGAATCCTCATACTCTTTTCCACTGTGGCTCTATCAATCTGCATTCCCACCAACCGCACAGGGGTTTCTTTTCTGTGTATCCTGGCCAACACTGGTTATCTCTTGTTTTTTGATGATAGCCCTTTTAACAAGTTGAAGTCATCTCTCACTGTGTTTTGGATTTGCGTTTCCCTGATGATTAATGATGTTGAGCATCTTTTCATGTACTTATTAGCCATTTGTATGCCTTGTTTGGAAAAATGTCTATTCAGTTCCTCTGCCTAATTTTAAATCAGATTATTTGGTTTTTTAGTATTGAACGATATGAATTCCATGTAAATTTTGATATTAACCCCTTATCAGATACATGAGTTGCAAGTATTTTATCCTATTCTGTAGATTTTCATTTTGTTGATTGTTTCTTTTACTGTGCAAAAGCTTTTTAGTTTGATGTAGTCCTACTTGTTTATTTTTGGTTTTGGTGTGTCCAAAAAATCTTTGCCAAGACCAATGTCAAAGAGCTTTTCTGTTCTTTTCTTCTAGTTTTATACTTTCAGGTCTCACATTTCAGTTTTTAATATATTTACTAATTTACTATTAATTTTTGTGAGTGATGCAAACTGGGGTCCACTTTTCATTCTTTGGCATGTGACTATCCAGTGTTGCTTTGGCTGGGATGCAGTGCTGGGCTGGGTGCGGGAGGCTCCTGCGGGCTGATGCTAGGGTCTCTAGAAACATTCCTCATTTTATGAGGCCTCAGTTTTTATATATGTTTAACAAAAGTAATGCTTTATAAATGAACAACAGATCACTGTTGGCTAATCTGATATTCCAAAGGAATAGTTCATTAAAGAGAAATTAGAAAATGGATGACAGTAGGCCAATGAGATATTTGGAGCCAGTGAGAATTCTAGAGAAGTCTTCCTAATATATTTTTACACACTAAATCGATTATTCTGTGTTCCCCAGATCACACGTAAAGTGACCCACTTCCTCCTTTGTTGATTGATGTATGCATGTCTTGCCTATTTCCAAATTGGGACTTCAGATGATAGATGATATCAGATACCATGATAAACATAGTACAATCAGAAGTACTCAACACAAGGAGAGAGGAGAGGATAGAAACAAGGCCCTGAATGAGGAAATCATGCTTTTTAGAGACCAGGGCCAATTTGGAAATGAAATAGATTCCAGAACTCTATAATTGTTACCAGGAGAAATAATGTTAGTTTTTTTTTCCTCAATGGGCTTACTTTTAGTTTTCATTTCTGAGAGAAATTTGTCACGGGAATCTTTGTCTAAGGGGCTTTAGGTAATGCCCCTTATATTATAAATGATAGATTAACTGCTGTATTAAAAACTTTGGAAGACTTCCATGTATATCCTCTTTCTCTGCTTTGATCTAAGCCTAATTTCTTTTCTATATCCCAAAAGCAGGACTCATCCAACGTTTCCTGTTCACAGGGAGCTGCCCCTAAACTATGTTGCTTTTGCCCCATTATAAACTTTGCATTTGTTTGCACCAAATTCCAGTTTTCCAAAAGGAGTTAAGAATGCTGAGTCCACAAGTGCTCGAACATTTAGCTCTGTTAGAGGAAGCTGATGTTTGGTTGTACACAGATGAATATAATTTTGCTACTGTCATTTTCTCTTTCCTCAGCTGGTTACAGAATTGAGGTTTGGGACAATGAGTCTTTGGAGAAAATGTAGATTATGAAAAACAGGTTAAAGAATATAAGGAAAATATTCAGATAATTCTGGAATACCTTGACATAGTCACTTCATAGAAATGTCTCCCCTAAGTTGTTCATTGCAGTGAGGGCAATTTCAATGATGTTTAAAAATGTTTTCGTTACCAGACCGTCACATATTTGTACTCATTTCTAAAAATTAGGTTGAATTTTCTGCCAGTAGACCATCTGGTTAGCTTTTATGATTACCCATATTTCTTAATATTTTAGTAACCACCCTCCCCAAACTAGTATATAGAATGTATGTGTAGCTATTATAATAAGAAAACAAAATTCATAGGACGTGCTTAGAAAGGAACTATTTTGTTCTTCCCACTGTTCTTTTAAATCTTTTCTCTGGTCTTGGTGCTTCCCCTGTCACAGATTACAATTTGGGCAGACTCTTTTCTGGTCATTCCTACATAATCCAGTCCCTTGATCACTTCAACTAAAACCAAACCAAATGAGCAGAACCACTCTCAGTTTAAGAATTACAATGTCCTGCCCTGGGGCACCTGGGTAGCATCTGACTCTTGGTTTTGGCTCAGGTTATGATCTCAGGGTCATGAGGTCGAGCCCCAGGTTGGGCTCCACACTCAGCCTGGAGTCTGCTTGAGATTCTCTCTCCCCCTCCCGCTTATGCTCTCTCTCCCTCTCTCTAAAATAAATAAATGACAATGGCCTGCCAGATGTAATTGCTATTTCTTGAATTGCCTTTTATTTTTATTTATTTATTTTTAGAAAGATTATTTATTTATTTATTTGACAGACAGAGATCACAAGCAGGCAGAGAGGCAGGCAGAGAGAGAGAGATGGGGAAGCAGGCTCCCTGCTGAGCAGAGAGCCCGATGCGGGGCTCGATCCCAGGACCCGGAGATCATGACCTGAGCTGAAGGCAGAGGCTTTAGCCACTGAGCCACCCAGGCGCCCCTTGAATTATCTTTTCAGTTAAACTTTTACCCTCCTCCAAATTCTGCCATGCCGCAAAAGGAAGCCTGAAGTTGGGGCTTTTCCCATCTCCAGCTTCTATTCTTTTTCTTCCGTCTTGCCAACCGTATTTCTGACTTTTCCATGGCTGGAGTACAAGGAGCAAGAAGAAATAAAGGAAGGAGGAAAATTCTTATTTGCCATTGTCCTGGTGATTGGCTACATGTGCTTTCTGTGTCCGGCATTAATTTCAAACTTTTTGCCTTATGGGTGCTTCAGGGAAACTCAGAAGAACACCCTCCCTGAGGCTTCTTACTCGTGTGGTCCACTTGACAAGGTAAAGCATCTGCTCCGTTATTTCACTCCTAGCACCTTGGGCTACATGTGTTACCTTCAACTTCCCTTTTCTGGATCTTTCTTATGGGTAACCCACATCCCAAAACATTCCAACGCCCTCTGCCTGGACAGGATGTGGGGTTTGGGTCACCAGGTTCAGTGACTCACTCCTTCACTGGGCCTTTAAATCAACTAACCTCCCATGTCTCATACATTCAGTTTTCTTTAAAAGTGTGAAAAACCGGTTGATTGTGTCCTGCAACCTGCTAGGGACATTTCTTAGTTAGAGAAGAAGGGAGAGCACTGTCAGATCTCTTGAAACTTGCCTCTAGTATGTCTTTGACTCCCTTCTTGGGAGATCTGTCCTTTCATCCTACTTCCAAATGTGCACATATATTCTCAAACATCTTTTTTTTTTTAAGATTTTTATTTATTGATTTGACAGAGAGAGACACAGTGGGAAAAGGGACACAAGCAGGGGAGTGGGAGAGGGAGAAGCAGGCTTTCCGCCGAGCAGGGATCTCGATGCTGGGCTTGATCCCAGGACGCTGGGATCATGACCTGAGCCAAAGGCAGACGCTTAATGACTGAACCACCCAGATCCCCCTCTCAAACATTTTCCCACGTCTCCAGAGAACCCCCAAGCTACTCAGCCTATGTTTTCTTTCATTTGCTCTCACTTTATCTGTTGCTGAGGAAACACTTCTTACCATAGTTCTTGGCACTTCGGACATTTCCCCGTCCCCAAGTCCCTGGCAGTCACCACTCAGCTCTCTGTCTCTACCGGGAAGTTTTCTTTTGCATCTCATGGCACTAGGATCTCCGCGCACTAAAGCTCCTTCCTTTCACATACAAGCAACACACAAGACAGTCTGCTGTGGACAAATTTGTAAGTGCTTTTTAACGCTATCACTAACTTAATCCTAATGTAATCTTTGGCTTTTAACATAGAAGCTGATAATGGCAGCAAAAATAGCAACAGCTAACCTTTCCTTAGCATTTAGAATGTTCCAGGCACTGTTCTACATGCTCGTGAGGTAGTAACGTCTGTCATGCGCACAGCAACAGAGGAGGAAGGGTTAAGCGACTTCCGCAAAGTCTGACGGCTCATGGTGAGTCTGGAATCCACACTCTTGGCCAATAGGCTGCCCCTTGGTTGTGCTGATAAGAGCAGGGAAACAGCTTGCCAGGGACTGTGTGCACTTCGAGCTCGCACCACGACTTCCTTGTCGATCAGGCTGCTTCTCAGGGGTATCTTCGGAGTTTTGTTTGCAGCCCTCTCGTGCTTTCCCACACCATGATTTTAAGTTTTGGGGAAACATTCCTTGGTTCCTCATCCCCGTCTCGTGGATCTCATCAACTGGTCGGCTACAACTCAACTCTGTCAATTTTCTGCTGAAAAAAATTTCTCTGCAAAGACATCCCTCATTCTTTGGACTGGGCCAAGTCGTTCTGCTTAAAATTCATACAGCCCCATGAATTTCTTCTTGGTCTTTAACAGAAGAATCATTATTTTAAGGGGCCGTGTAAATGCCTATCTTATACTCTGTACTGGATACCCAATAAGAGGAGGAATTGTGCCTGCCTTTGTACTAAGTACGGCTAAACAATGACTTCTTTTCTTTTGTTTATTTGTTTGTTTGTTTGTTTCCATGTAGGATCCCTTTATATGGATCCATTTCACTCCTCCTTCCCTTGGTCATGAACTGATCCAGGCTCGACACTACTTTCTGGTTTTCCTTTACTTCTGGTTAATCTAATGGCTCCTCTCTCAGTTTCATTTGATTCATCAAGCACTTAGTCTATATGAGCCTTGACCTCAAGAAACTATAAGTCCAAAGGAAAAGACAAGTAAAAAATCCTGAGAATAATGCTGAGATGCATCTTAGAGCAGAGTCTGGAGAATTTATGAAATGGACGAACACATTAGACCCCAACAGCTGTGCTGCAAAGTGTGTAGTGAATCTTCCAGATGCCCTCAATAGTCTTCTCTAAAAACATCAGGAGAAAGAAAGTGAAAAGTAGACTTGGGAACCTATTTTAACCTATGATTACTCTCTCTAAAATACTTTCTCACTACACTGCACCTTCCTTCCTCAGGAAATCGAAATGGTGCACAAAAGCATCTCTTTCCTTTTTAGTTGTTCTTACATGACTTAAGCACAGGTTTCAACCTTGGCCGGATGAAGCAGGTTGTTTGCAAAAACAAAAGAGAGATTGGTGTTTTCTTGAATATAACTTCAGTCTAAAAATAGCTAGTGGCTATTTTATTTGCACTTCACACCTACCAGACCTTCTTCTTGTTTGTTAAGCCCCATTCAGCTTTCATGACACCCGAGAGACGAGTTCTGGGTGAGTGGTGGGCAAGGACTCCATGCCTCTTAGCCATGCCTGCTAAGGCATATCCTACCCCATCTGTAGCACAACCAACCATCCCCAACAGGGACAGGACAGTTTCTCTGCAGGTGGCGACCACCAGCCCTTCATTGGGTATTCATCCTTCCCCAAATTTCTAGAGATGGGGTGATGAAGGTGCCTGGGCAGGGCTCAGATCCTGTCTTGAACGTGCGTGTCTGTCACGCAGGGTCCTGGTACCTGCCTGCCTCCGCATTCGGAGTCTACAGTTGTTGAATGAGGAATTACCCTTTTGAGACATTCAATATTTCCTCCGCTGCTCCTAGAGAATAGACTATCCATTGCCTTCATGGGAAATACAAATTAACCTGTTAACAAAATTCTTTAGGCAGTATGGTCTTCGAGCCTCATAAAAAGCCTGGGAGTGAGGCGTGGCAAAGTCATCAACTGCTAATTACACATGAGGAAAGAGGAGAAGGGAATAACCAGAAACCTGTTCTTCCTTAGCTTTTCACCAAATGATGTCCTCAGCCACTTCCAGAGGGGATTGAATCATATGGATGTGGACTGTCAGATTCCTTATTTCCCACCCCAAAATGCCCTCTAACCCTCTCTGTTCTACCTCAGAAAAATGAGTTCATTTTCTGTTCCAAGGATGACCCCTATGCTCATATTTGATTTGTCTTTTCCTGACTATCTCACCTTAGAGGGAAGACTTCTGAGTCTAAATCTTCTGTTGTGTTAACTATGACCTTTTATTATTATATTTTGCCCTTTTGATTTATTTCTGACAAAATGTATTTCTGGTGAACTTATTGGTGAAGGCTCTTTCATGGGCCGCTATCGGTCAGGAAAGTTAGCCAAGTCTGGTTCACTGTATCACACTCCTGGATCCACGTGCAAGGCAAACATTTAGTGTTCTTTTGGCAAAGCCTTGTAATGGCAGGAGGGCAGCATGGCGGTCAAGAAAGGAACTCCGTCTTTGCTTGGCTCCTGATTTCACTTGCTGGATTTCGTTCTCTTTATAAAAAGTGTGTCATTGAGAAAATGTTATTTGTCTTTCCTAATATGTTAACCCAATATCCTATGCTTTGTGGAAGCATGTACTTGGGCCTTGCGGTTAGACCAATGTGTAGGACATTTCTGCCTGGGATCCTTTATTATGTTTGCCTCAAAATCAAATAATCCCTGTAAATGTATCCCAGGAAAGAGAGAGCATCCCCATTCTCGCTGACTTTTTGGTAGTTGTCAAGGAATAGACACTATTTTTCTTCCCTCTTTATTCTCTAAAACATGTTTGTGAAAGAAAGTCCTCTGCTCCAGGGTTAGGAAGTAGTACTGTTTTTACCATGTTAGGGTAGCTGATTCAATAGGCAAAGGAAGTGTCCAGAGGATGGAAAAATGAAAAGAATTCCTTATGTTTATATACTAATGTGCAGGGCAATAACTACCACTACTCCCCACATTTAAAATCCAATATGCCTAAGAAGATGGTCATTAAATATACAAACTGACTTTTACTGCCCCTCATTTCCCTCCTGGTTCATGAATATTTTAGAGCCTTCTGTGAGTCAAGCACTGTACTTGACGCTGGGGCTAGGTAGTTCACAAAATTGACAGAAATCCCTGACCTCCTGGACCTGACCTTGTAGAGAAGGGAGACAGATAACAAATGGAATGAATGAATAAATTATAGCAATTTCGATGCTAATAAGTTCTATGGATAAAAATAAATCAGTGGAAAGGAAAAGGTGTGCTGAGGGGTAGTGGTCACAAATTTAAATAGAGTGGTAGTGAAGGCCTCACCAAGAAGGTGTTATCTGATTAATCATAAAAAGGTGAGGATAACAGGTCACCTCTTATTTAGCTGTGTATTCTTGCTGGGTTTTCTTTTTTTAGGATTTTATTTATTTGAGAGAGAGAGAGAGAGAGAGAGAGAGAGCGTGCCAGGAGAGGAGCAGAGGGAGACGGATGAGCAGAGACTAACATAGTGCTTGATCCCGTGGCCCTGAGATCATGTCCTGAGCTGAAATCAAGAGTCAGACACTTAACTGACTGGGACACCCAGGTGCCCCTAGCTGTGTACTCTTGAGAGTGTTAACTTCTCTGAGCCTCAGTTTTCGCCTTTTTTAAAATTAATTTTTTATTTAAGTGTAGTTGACACACAGTGTTACATTAGTTTCAGGCGTACAGCATAGTGATTCCATAAGTTTAAACATTATACTATTTCACCACAAGCGTAGCTTCCATCTGTCTCTGTATGTCTCTGTGACAATACCATTGACGATACACCTTATGCTGTGCCTTTCATTCCCATGACTTATTCATTCCATAATAGGAAGCCTTTATCTCCCACTGCCTTTCACCCATTTTGCCCATCTCCTACCCACCTCCCCTCTGGCAACCATTAGTTTGTTCTCTGTGTTTACAAGTCTGATTCTGCTTTTTGTTTGTTTATTCATTTTTTTAAAGATTCCATATGTGAGTGAAATCCTATGGTATTTGACATTCTTAGTCTGACTTATTTCACTTAGCATAGTATCTTCGAGGTCTACCACATTGTCAAAAATGGCATGATCTCATCCTTTTTATGGTTGTGTACTATTCCATTGTATAAGTGTACACATCGTCCTTACCCATTCCTCTATTGATGGACTCTGAAGTTGCTTCTGTATATTAGCTGTTGTAAATAATGCTGCAATAAACATAGCGGTGTATATATCCTTTCAAATTACTGTTTTCATTTTTCATTGTGACTGGAGGATAATAGCTCCCTAGCAGAGTTATTTTTAAGATTAAATGAGAAGACGTTAATGAAGTACCTGTCACCCAATAAATGATTAATAAATGGTAGCTTTCTTAAAAATAAATCACTTTCAGTAATAGTCATCTGAGCTCAAGTGTTTCCTAAAGTGAATTAATGTGAGTTATTTTCTTTATTTTCCCTCTGACATATAGTTAACTTTTCTGTTAACTTTCTCCCTTGGCTTCTGTATTTGAAAGCTGCCAGGTTGTTAAGAAGCATTAAAATTGTTATCTCCCATAATCAGTTACAATGTCTGCCTAGGTAATATAACTTAATGAGTGGATTAGACTTGTCAGCCAGCTCCCTTAAGTTCATTGTTTCCTATGGAATAATGGCAAAAGGAGCAGTAAATAGAAAGCTTTTTAAAAAAAGTTTCCATGAGATAGACAGCCTGAAACACAAGCATGGCTTCAAAGCGATTGAAACATGACCTAGCTATAAATAGACATTTGCAGAATCAATCTAGGATAATAAAATGAACACATAGCTTTTGTTCTAAATGCCGGAGTTATCTTGCTCAATGCCAACAGAAAAGAGAAATTGAAATGTTACAAGAAACAAAATAGTCAAGCATAATTATGAGCAGAAAACAAATCCAATAGAAATATTTCCAGTCTGAAAATTGATATAGTAAACAGTAATAATGCATTCATGTCCAAGGAGACACATAATTTAGGGAACCAGATTTTCCCTGGAGAATTCTCGCAGTGATTTAGATGTAGGATTTTTCTCTGAAGTTTTCCAAAATTTTAGGTGTTACTAAATACTTGGCATTTGTCTTGGTAGTGTAGGGAGAAAAATAATTTTCCTTCTACCCTTCTAGGTTCTTGAATGAGACCCCTCCCCCATGATAATAAAAGGCAGATTAATGCAGGAAAAACAAAGTAAAGTTTAATAACATGTGTACCTCCTGTATACATGATAGAGACCCAGGAAAACTGAGTAACTCCTTGAATTTGTCCAAGCCATCACTTAAATACCATCTCCAACCAAAGACAAATGAAAGGGAGCAGTTATGAGAAGTTATCAGAAAAAGCCCAATAAACAAGGGTACAGTTGTTAAATAGATTTAAGTTGTTGTCTTCTCCATTGATGACAGTTTCCAGAGATTCACAGTCAACCTCTTCTTCCTAGTGCAGAGAGGGAGACAGCCTTACAAATGGAGATTTCCCTTATACATGCACACGTCTTTTATAAAAGGTTAACTTCTACTTGGTTTTCTGAGTGTCCCCTGTGTCTGCTTTTTAAAAATAACCAGCCTGGGGGTACCTGAGTGGCTCAGTTGGTTAAGCATCTCACTCTTGATTTTGGCTCAGGTCATGATCTCAGGGTCCTGGGAATGCGCCCTGCATCAGGCTCTGTTCTCAGCAGGGGGTCTGCTTGTCTCCACCCTCTACTCCTCCCCCTGTTCCTTCTCTCTTTCTCTCTCTGTCAAGTAAATAAATAAATCTTTTAAAAAAACAGTCTTGGGCACCTGGGTGGCTTATCAGTTGAGCATCCAACTCTTGTTCTCAGTTCAGGTCTTGATCTCAAGCTGGACTCTGCACTGGGAGTGGAGCCTACTTCAAAAAAAATATTAGCCAGCCTAAAATAATCCTTATGCCAAAGAGGAATGTTTTGTAGTGGCAATTTTTTTAAAAAGATTTTATCTATTTATTTGACAGAGAGAGATCACGAGTAGGCAGAGAGACAGGCAGAGAGAGAGGGGGAAACAGGCTCCCTGCTGAGCAGAGAGCCCCATGCGGGGCTTGATCCCAGGACCCTGAGATCATGACCTGAGCCGAAGGCAGAGGCTTAACCCACTGAGCCACCCAGGTGCCCCTGTAGTGGCAAATTTTGATCCCCTTGAGTAACATGACCTGAAAATGTGACATTTACTCCTATTTAGGAAACTTGAAGGTAGGACAAAAGGTTTGTAATCAATGTGGAGGTTAGGATGGTCACAGGACAGTGAACTTCAAGGCTCAAACAATGAAAAGAACAATGGAAAAGTGTATGAACTCTGGAGCTAAGTGTTGGTGTAATGGCTGTTTTGTG
This sequence comes from Enhydra lutris kenyoni, assembly GCF_002288905.1. Taxonomy (NCBI): domain Eukaryota; kingdom Metazoa; phylum Chordata; class Mammalia; order Carnivora; family Mustelidae; genus Enhydra; species Enhydra lutris. The sequence continues at coordinate 3,433,546 of NW_019154149.1, read as the reverse complement.
TGTACTAGGTATTTAACTTAACCTTTCCGTGTTCAGGTCTTCTTAAATCTCTAAAATATTATGTTCAGCAACTTCATATTTTTGAGCCAAGTAGTACCTATCCTAAAGTTAGGCTATAGAGGGATTGAGTTACTTGGCATGAAGTGATTAAAATAGTGTGTGAAAGATAGTAAGTCCTATCTAAATATTATTATAACCAGGTCATCTAGCAAAGCAAAAGTCTATTGGCTGACTGGTGACACTTTGCTCCTCTGCTTGATAGTTCACCATGAAGCCTACAGGTCAGCCCTATGGAAAGGGAAGCTATAAAAGATGATTCCTACTGAAACAGGTTGATCCCATTTTTCATACCCTTTTTGTTTGGTCAGATCATGACGGTAGACATAATGCACCTACTGGGATTTACTACATGATAGCTTTGGAGTTATCAATGAAAGAATGCATTTGTTTGTTTTTCATCATAGGGTAGTTGTATACACTGGGAGAAATAACCTCTAGACCTGGTTTGCTAGGTCTGTTTTGTGCAATTTGCTTTTTCCCACCTACTTGAAATAGTTTTACTCCCATGTTTGAAATTATATCTATAAACTTAGGTCTCCACAACGTGTGCATCCTTCACCTGAGTTCTCTCCAGAATCCAGATGTTTATGTACAAAGGTCTAGTCCACATCTCAACATAGATGTCTAATTCGGATCTCAAACATGTATCCAAAACTAAGCTTCCAGTTGCTTCTGTAAGCCCTCTCTAGCTCATTAAATACCAACTCCATGTTTTCAGGTGCTTAGGCAGAAAAATATTAGTGTCATTCTTGGTTTCTCTCATTCTCTCACACCTCATAATAAATCAGACATATTTTACCACCTATACATTCAGAATAAATTTGGATTCTGACCACTTCTCACCAACTACACCACTGACATCCTTGTCTAGATAACCACTTATCTATATGATGTGTGGTAACCACCTAACAGCATTTTCTCCTATTCTCATCCCACAGAACAGAGAAAGTAATCCTTTGAAAATATAAAACAGCTCATGCCACATCTTTACTTTCAATTCTCCAACAGCTTCCTGTTCTCATAGTATCTCATGGTACATTCTCATGGTGTCATGGTATCTGGCCCCCGTTGACCTCTCTGACCTTATCTCTTACCACTGTCCCTCTTGTTCATTTCACTCCCTCTGCAGTGGCCTCCTTCCTATTCCTCAAACTTGCCTACCGATTTCCTTTCCCAAAGATTTTGCATTACATTTATTTTCATCCGGAATGCTTTTCCTCGGAATATTTGCAAAGATTAAACTATCAGTGTATTGAGGTCTCTTATCAAATATTATCTTATCAGAGAGACTTTATCCACCTCATGAAAAATAGTGGTCCCTATAGATGCTCCTATCCTCGTTATTCTGCTTTGTTTTTCTTCAGAGCACTTATCACTCTGACTTCTTATAGTTTGCATTCGTTTATTTTTAAATTACTTACACATCACTTATTTATATGTACTAATATATTGTATGTGTAGGTTTTTGATTATTTTTTGTAATCAGAGGTGGTTTTTACAAATGAAATAACATTTCAATTGAACAGAACATTGCAAAATATTGATATGTGATAAAAAGTTGCCTTGTGTAATTTCTGTAAATTATACTTGTTCTGAAAAAGGTATAATGCTCTAATGATAAAAAGGTTTCTAAACAACAAAAACGAGAGAGAGAGAGAGAGAGAGAGAGAGAGAGAACCAATTCTGTAACACCTTAATCTTGGACTTCTGGCCTCCAGAACTGGAGACACCAAGTTTCTGTGGTTTAAGCTACTCAGTTTACAGTACTTTGTTAAGGCAGCCTTGGCAAACTAATACAATGTTGTTGTTTTTTTATCATGATGAGGAAATTCCCTCCTATTCTTGTTCTTGAGTCTTTTTATCATGCGGCCAAGAACACAGCACCCTTAAGGATATAGTAACAGTTGTGTTGGTGCTCACTTCCCAGTTACATTTTGAATGGTCAGGATGCATACCATTTGCCATGGCTATGTTTTCCCTTAGTTTTGATAAGGGACTTTACTCTTTATCTTTTTAAAAGATTTTATTTATTTGAAAGAGAGAGACAGAGATAGTGACAGAGAGCACACACAGAGGGAGGGGGGGACGCAGAGCCCCACTGAGCAGGGAGCCTGACACAGGGCTCAATTCCAGGACCCTGGGATCATGATCTGAGCCAAAGGCAGATGCTTAACCCACTGAGCTACCCAGACACTGCTGAGATTTTATTTTTTAGAAGAGTTTTAGGTTCACAGCAAAATGAAGCAGAAGGTATGGACATTTCCTATATACCCTCTGTCCCCACACATGCATTGCCTCTGAGGATGTTATCAACATCCTCACTGGAGTGGTACATTTATTACAATTGAATGGTCTACAATGGCATATCATTATCCCCCAGAGTCCACAACTGACATTAGGTTTTGCTTGTGGTATTGTACATTCTGTGGGTTTGGACAGATTGATAAGGACATGACATCTACCATTAGAATATCACACAGAGTAGAATGACTATCCTACCCTGACAATCTTCAAAGATTGAAGGTTGCAACCTGTTGCAACCACTAATCTTTTTATGGTCTCGGTTTTACCTTTTCCAGAATGTCATATATTTGGAATCCCACAGTGTGTAGCTTTTTCACATAGTAATATGCACTTAAGATACCTTGCCTTTTCATGGCTTGATAAGCTTATTTCTTTTTACTGCTTAATAATAATGCATTGTCTGGGTGGACCACAGATTGTTTATCCATTCACCTACTGAAGGACATCTTGGTTGCTTCCAAGTTTTGGCAATTATGAATAAAGCTACTTAAACATCTGTGTGTAGGTTTTTATGCAGACATAAGTCTTTAGCTCCTTTGGGTAAATACCAAGGAGCAGAATTGCTGGATCAAATGGTAAATGTATGTCTAGTTTTGTAAGAAACTGCCAAACTGTCTTCCAAAGTGGCTGGGCCATCTTGCATTCCCACCAGCAATGAAAGAGAATTCTTGTGGCTCCACATCATTGTCAGTATTTGCTGTAGTCAGTGTCCCAGGTTTTAGTCATTTAATAGGGATATGGCTGGTGGTATCTCATGGTTTAAATTTGCATTTTCCTGGTGATATATGATGATATTTGATGTGATGCAGGTTTTCATGTACTTATTTGCCATTTGCGTATCTTTTTCAGTGAGGCACCTGTTACGGTCATTGGTCCCTTTTTAAATTGGGTTGTGTGCTTTCTTATTGAGTTTTAAGAGTTCTTGGTATATTTTAGATAACATTCTTTATCAGATATGTCTTGTGAAAATATTTTCTCCCCAGTCTCTAGCTTGTCATCTTCTTTTTTTTTCTAAGATTTTTATTTATTTATTTGACAGAGAGATCACAAGTAGGCAGAGAGGCAGGCGGAGAGAGAAGGGGAAGCAAGCTCCCTACTGAGCAGAGAGCCCGATGTGGGCCTCGATCCCAGGACCCTGAGATCATGACCTGAGCCAAAGGCAGAGGCTTAACCCACTGAGCCACCCAGGTGCCCCAGCTTGTCATTTTCTCTTGACAGTGTCTTCTTCTCAGCAGAAAATTTTAATTTTAGTGAGGTCTAGCTTATCAATTCCTTATTTCATGGATTGTGCCTTTGGTGTTGTATCTGAAAATCATTGCCAAGCCCAAAGTCATTAAGGTTTTCTTCTATGTTATCCTGTAGAAGTTTTATAATTTTGTGTTCTACGTTTAAGTCTGTGACCGATTCTGAGTTTTGTGAAGGGAATAAGTTCTATGTCTAGATTCATGTTTTGCACATGGATGTCCAGTTGTTTCTGCACTATTTGTTGAAAAGACTATATTTGCTCCATTGTGTTGCTTTTTCTCCTTTGTCAAGGGTTAGTTGACTATACTGATGTGGGCCTATTTCTGGACTCTATTTGGTTCCATTGATCTATTTGTCTATTCTTTTGCCAATGCCACATTGTCTTTTTTTAAAAGATTCAAAAAATTTATTTATTTGAGAGAGAGTGAGAGCTTAAGCAGGTGAGGGGCAGAGGAGCAAGGAGACTCCCCACTGAGCAAGGAGCCCAACACGGGGCTTGATCCTAGGACCCCGAGATCATGACCTGAACCAAAGGCAGACACTGAGCTGCCTGAGACACCCAAGCACCCCAATGCCACATTATCTTGATTACTCTCTATACAGTATAGGTATATAGCAGGTATATCCCTTCTACTGTGGCACCCCCAAGTAGATGGTATTACTTCTGGAATCACAGTTTTCCTGGGCTGGAGCCAGATCATAAGGCTGTGGTTGGGCCCACAGTGGAATCTGTGGTTGGTGGGCTTATTGTTAGTGGTTCTGGCAGGCAAAGACCCATCTGTTCTTTGGGTAGATGGAATGGCCTACGGGATCTTGTTCAGTAGGGTGGTACTAGGACAAGGGTCAGCTTCAGTGTTCACAGTTGGGTCCTCAGACAATGAGCCTGTTACCAGTTGTATAGATGGGAGAGGCTCCTGCAAGGTCCCTGGGTGTGCTTTTTCTGGGTTGCTGGGTGAGTCCCTGGGCAGGGAGAATTTTTTTGCAGACTATGGCTGGAAGGGCTGTGGCCTAGTTATAGGGCCATTCAAAATAGGATCTCCAGGGACACCACCACTGGATGTCTGTAGACTGCTGCTAGAAGGAGCTGAAGGTGGGTATAGGGCACTGTTAGGATCTCCGGTGACACAGACAGGATTGTCTCCTGCCAGGACCCTGGGTCACCTTATGGCCTGCAGCTGGGATGGGCTAGAGCCTAGTTACAGAACTGTTTCATCACCTACAGTTAGACAAGGTTTGGCTGGCTTGCCTCCAAGGGCTCCCAGGCTGGAGCTCAGTCATAGGCCACTTAAATGTCCATGGCCAGGACCAGGTCTGTGGGCCTTTTACCTGAGAAACCGATGGATGTAACTCCTCATAGGTTCCTTGGTGTATGGTGCTGTTGGCAGAACCAAGGACAAATGGGGCTGAACCCACAACAGGTATGGAGCTGGTTCTGGATCTATAAAGCCAGGACCACATCAGCACATCAGCCACCTGGGGGTGGGCCTGCCTTCTCAAATGGCTTTCCTTGGTCTTGAACTCCACCAGGGATTCACAAACTTCCTACCTGGATCCCCAGGTTCCCATAAAGGCACTTTTGTCAATGAATGGCTGCTAAATTATTGTTACTGAGGATAAATTCACCATTTTAAAGTATACAACTCAGAGGTTTTTAACGTGTTTTACAGAGTTGTGCAACCATTACCAAATTTAATTCCAGAATATTTTCACCTTCACCAAAAGAAGCCCCATAGCTCTTAGCAATTATCCCATCTTGCCATTCATCCAGCTGTAGACTAACTGCTACTGTATTAATGGAATCACAGAAAATGTGGGGTTTTTTGGTTTTTTTTTGCTTTGTTTTGTTTTGTTTTAGGATGTGGGTCTTTTGGACTCACTTATTTCACTAATAAGTATTTTCAAGATTGATTCATATTGTAGCGTGCATCAGTACGTAATTCCATTCTTACTGCAGAGTACTGTTCTGTTGTATGGATATACCACATTTTATCTATCCACTTATCATTTTTAAAATTTTTTTAAAATTTTTAATTTTTTATTAACATATAATGTATTATTTAGCTCAGGGGTACAGGTCTGTGATTCATCAATCTTACACAATTCATAACACTCACCATAGCACGTACTCTCCCCAATGTCAATAACCCAACCATCCTCTCCCTGCCCCCCTCCCCCCAGCAACCCTCAGTTTGTTTTGTGAGACTAAGAGTCTCTTATGGTTTGTCTCACTCCCTATCCCATCTTGTTTCATTTTTTTCCTTCCCTACCCCCCAAACTCCCCACGTTGCATCTCCACTTCCTCATATCAGGGAGATCATATGATACTTGTCTTTCCTTGATTGACTTATTTTGCTAAGCGTAATACCCTCTAGTTCCATCCACGTCATTGCAAATGGCAAGATTTCATTTCTTTTGATGGTTGCATAGTATTCCATTGTATGTATGTATGTATGTATATGTATGTGTGTGTGTGTGTGTGTGTGTGTGTGTATATATATATATATATTCCACGTCTTCTTTTTTTTTAAGATTTTATTTATTCATTTGACAGATAGAGATCACAAGTAGGCAGAGAGGCAGGCAGAGAGAGAGGGGGAAGCAAGCTCCCTGCTGAGCAGAGAACAGGATGTGGGGCTCAATCCCAGGACCCTGGGATCATGACCTGAGCTGAAGGCAGAGGCTTTAACCCACTGAGCTACCCAGGTGACCCTATACCCCATCTTCTTTATCCATTCATTTGTTGATGGACATCTAGGTTCTTTCCATAGTTTGGCTATTGTATCCACTTATCTTTTGATGGGCATTTGAGTTGTTTCCATTCTGGAGTCATTTTAAATAATGCTGTTGTGAACATTCTTGTGTGAGTTTCTGTGTGAACATATGTTGCAGTTCTCTTGGACATACAGTTAGAAGTGAGATTGCTGAAACCTATAGTAGGTGTATGTTTACTATTTCAAGGAAATGGCCAAGGTTTTTTGGACCCATGCATGTTAAAGATTAGATTTTTAAAAACACTTTTTAAAGTAAACTCTATGCCCAATGTGGGGCTCTAGCTTATGACCCCAAGGTCAAGAGTCACATACTTTACTGACTCAGCCAGCCAGGTGCCCCTGGAGATTAAATATTTTTAAGACAAAGTCACTTATCTTTAACTATAAATTAAATTAATATTGACCTGTAAATTTAATACTGAATCTGCAGATAATTTCACAGGGTTTGCATTTGCTAGATGCTTTAAAATACATGTTTTGGTCATTTATATATACTTTTCCATATGTATCAGTGTGCTCCCTTTTTGGCTCTGTCTTGTTAGCAGTGGTAGAAGATCAAAGTGTATAATCCTTATGACTTTTCGTTAGTACAATGCTCATGCTTTTGATTACTTTATATGCCCTGTCAAAACAAATTTTATTTTAATCTACAGTGCTTTGAATTTTTTCTTATTCTCTTAATTTTAGGTTGATCCTTCTCTATATGGCACCATTGCCAATGGATTCAATCAAAGTCCTTTTAATTTACTGGAAGAATAAAAAGTAAGTTTTCTTTTTCTTATTTGCACATTAAACAAAAATGATTTGACCACATACTTCTTTTCAGCCTCCTATGCTGGTATTTTTAAATGTATTAACAGAAAATATAGAGTTAGTTAATTCTGGAGTAGATTTTAGAGAATGAATTTTTCTTGTTCTCTACTTAATTTTGTAAAGTTGAGAACATGATGTATTTAAATTTATAGCACTTTGATCAACAATGAATAACAATGATATATAATAAGATATTCAATATTCATAAAGATGCTAGGCATTTAAATATAGCACTTTGATAATTTTTGCTAGAAGCATTCATTATTTATATATAATAACAAATAAGAATAGAATATACTCATTAATTTGAAAAAGGAAAAAATGTCTTCTTGTTATCTCTTGATGAATTCAGTCAATTAAAGGCCTTTGTCAATTAATGTTTATTGTTTCACACTATGTTTCCTATTTGTCTGACCCCCTTCACTTAAAACCAATTTACATTGCAGTTTCCTCTTATTCAAACTTTTCACCAATGGTAAAAGCAGAAATAAATTTGTGGCAGTGATAAATGGGCCAATATTTGAGAAAATGGTAATGGCATTAAACAGAATTCTTCTGATGTATACTATAGGACATACTCCTACATAGAGCTAAATATCTCTTTCAAAAAGCCCCCTCTAAATAATATCACTTCTTTCTTATTCCTCGTCTTTTAAATAACATCTTTAATGTATTCTGAAATTGAATGAAGCATTTTATCTTTCATTTTTTCTTTTCTTCTTATTTACTTCTTCACCATTTTTCATTGTGTTTTTCTAATACCTAATCAATCTTAAATAACTGGATAATAGCTCAGTACATCTTGATGTATAAGCTCATCTACAAATAAATCCTTTTTTATTACCATTTTCTGGGATTGTATATATGTATTTGTATATATAAGGCATCACTGAGTAAAATTGCTGAATATCAAGACTTGTTTTGGGGTGACTTTATATTGAGCCTGGGTGGCTCAGTCAGTTGAATGACTGATTCTTGGTTTTGGCTCAGCTCATGATTTCATGGGTTGTAAGATCAAGGCCCCCATGAGCCTCCCCCTGCCCTTCACGCCCCCCCCCCGCCATGTTCAGCAGGGAGTCTGCTTAAAGACTGCCGCTCCCCATATTCATGTACTCCCTCTATCTCTTTCTAAAACAAGTAAATAAATCTTTAAAAAAAAAGACTTGTTTCTAAAAAAAAAAAAAAAAAAGAAGCATTTCGAAAATATTACTTCAGAAGCCATCCATCTATACTAAGAAATGTTTTAACATTTCTTAAATCAAATTTTCTTTGTTTAAAGATTTATTTATTTATTTTTAAAGAGAGAGAGCAAGTGCCACTGTGGAGGAGGAGGGGCAGAAGAAGAGAGAAAATCTCAAGCAGACTCCCTGCTGAGTAGGGAGCCTGATGCAGAATTTGACCTCACAACTTGAGCTGAAACCAACAGTTGGTCACTTAACAAACTGAGCCACCCAGGTGTCCCAACATACCAAATTTTCTAACAATCAATATGAACTATTCTTCTGAAATGTTACTTTTTTTTTTAAAGATTTTATTTATTTATTTGACAGAGATCACAAGTAGGCATAGAGGCAGGCAGAGAGAGAGAGAGGAGGAAGCAGGCTCCCCACTGCGCAGAGAGCCCGATGCGGGGCTCGATCCCAGGACCCCGGTACCATGACCTGAGCCGAAGGCAGAGGCTTTAACCCACTGAGCCACCCAGGCACCCCTGAAATGTTACTTTTAAGCATGGAAATGGTTCAGTGGTTTGCTGTTTTGTGTAAATAATCCTGCCCTAGGCGTAAATTAAAAAAAAAAAGTTTTAGAGGGTGTCTGGGTGGCTCAGTCATTAAGCATCTGCCTTCTGCTCAGGTTATGATCCCAGAGTCTTGGGATCAAGTCCCACATCATGCTCCCTGCTCAGCTAGAAGTCTCCTTCTCGCTCTGACCCTCACCCTATTTGTGCTCTCTCTCTTGCGCTCTTGCTCTCTCAAATAAATAAATAAAATATTTTTAAAAAGTGTTTTTGGAGACATAAAGTCTTTTGGAAAGGATAGGTGTAATGTTGAAAAGTACTTCCTTGATCCATGATACCTGTTTCAGGTGAGACATGAGTCTGGATGAGTCCCATATCCTAAGGTAAAAACAGTCCTGACTTTATATTTTGGACTTAGAATCATTGGACCCATTGCTTTCGATGAGTTGCATTAAGCTCATTGTTACCAAGGTCCTCAATCTTCCTCCTGCTTCACCTGAATTTCAGGATTATTAGTTCCTGCATGTACCTATGCATCCATTCATAGTGTCTTCCAATAGGTATTTATTGAGTTTCTATAAATTCCAGGTGCTGTTGTAGGTGCTGAGCATAAATTGGAGAACAAGAGGGTTGAGGAACATTACATTCTTTTGGGAGAGGGGAGCTGAAAATAGGTTATTCAGTAAATTAATGTATTGAAAATTGTTTTAGATGGTAATGAATATAATAAGAAAGGAAGAAACAAGATGTCACAAACCTACTTTTACTCAAGCTGTTCTTACATACATAGTAAAATGCCATAGCAGCTGTTTTCTATTTAAACAGTTTTATGCTATTCCCAAACTTTAATAAAATTAACAGTTGAGAAAGTCTGTCTTCTTACTCTAAAGCTTATGCATTAATACTTAGAGTATGTAATTATCATTAGGGTAACAGAAATATAATTAACTATTCAGTATACTGAATGAATTGAACAGAATAACTTCTATACAAACTGTAGAGTATGTAATTTTATATTGTAAGAAACACTTTTCATTTATCACAAAAGATAAATGTAAATACAGCCTCAATCAAAATTCTCACTGATTGTAAATTTTAGAGATGAAATATAGCAAGGTTTTGTTGTATATTCATTTAAATTTTTCAAAAGATCCTTATTACATAAAGAAAACATCCCTATATATAATCTATTTATATTTATCTATAATCTATTTATAGATTATATGTAATCTATATTATATATATAATATATATATTATCTACCTATTATCTATAATCTATATTATATATTATCTATAAACAGAATATATATATATATATATATATATATAAAACCTATATATAATATTCTGGTATTTCATTGCTCATCCCATAATACTATCTAACGAGTACATGATAATTGCTATGTGTCAGGAACTCTTCTACCCACTTTACATACATTAATTTATGCAATACTCAGAATGACCCTGCAAAGTAGATCTTACTATTATCCATATTTTATAGATGAGGAGGCAAGCATTGAGAGATTAAGTAACTTGCACGAAGTCACAATAAGGAGACTGTGTAGCTGAGATATTGGAGCTGAGATGTCATATTCTACTTGAGGGGTTTCCTGGTTCTGCCATTCATAATTTAGCTTTCTTTTTTTCTGTTCTCTTTCAAGCTGCTTGGGCCTATACCATTCTTTGGCAAGGGAGAATTTTAAAAAGAGGTTATTATAGAAATACAGGCTACAGAAGAAATCCAGGCAAGAGATGGCGGTGTATTGAACCCGGGTGAGAGCATTGTGGAAGTTAGAAATGATGGGATATAAATACAAGATAAAACCAACAAGGTGTTCAGACATGGGGGAGGTAGAGAACGAGAGGGAAAAAGGAACGAAGGATGATACCAAAATGTTTGTACTTTAGCACTGTATGCATAGATTTGTCACTAATTAAGATGAGAATGACTCTTGAAGGAGTGGGAGAAGATGATGTTGATGAAATAATCACTATTCATGTCAATGAGTGGCTGCCCAGGGAGGGGTAGATTACTGCCATGGGAAGGAAGAGTGGGTGGCATATCCTAAAAATATCTGATTCAAAATTGGGTGTTTTAGGGAAGTGGGTGGAAGAATAATCTAGAAACATCTTTAGGCCTAATAGTAGGGCTATGGGAAAAACATGTATAAGTTAAGTGTTGTCCAAGGGAGAGATCCAAGATTCCGTAAAGTCAGAAAGTAAAGTGTCAGAAACGCTGAACAAAGAAACCATTAAAGAAAACGGACTCCTTAGTTAAAATCTATTCTTAACTACCACATGAGGACACACAAATAGACTCTGGTGGCCTCACTGGCAATTGCAATAAAATATTCAGAAGGAGTATTTTCTTTCAGAAAGAAACAGGTAATGTCCATCTCCTACAACCTTTCCAGACTTTGTACTATGTATTTTACTTCTTTTGTACAAGGTGAAGACTTTGTTTTTGGCAATCATCATCACCTTAATTAGCATAGAGGTTGGCCCTGCAGGGTGGGAGGAGAAAAGCCATGTGATTAGGCTGCTACCCATAGCACACTTCAACCGGCTGATTCTTAGTCTCATTGGTGGGTATAGGCATGTATATTTTATTATTTTTTTTGTAGTGTATATTTTATTATTTTCGTAGGCTTTTATGCAAATAAAATATTCCTTTTTTTGCAAATAAAATATTTCATAATAATGTTTTAAAACCAAATTGTGCTGAGGAAGTTGATGTATCATTTTTAAAGTATTTTTTTTGAAGGGTGCTCATCTGGCTCAGTCTGTAGAGCATGTGACTCAGTTTCAGGGTTGCGAGTTCAGGCCCCACCTTAGGTGTAGAGCTTACTTAAAAATATATATTCTTTTTTGAAAAGATTTATCTATTTGGGAGAGAGAGAGAGAGAGAGAGAGAGAGAGCTGGGGCGTGACAGGGGAAGAGGGAGGAGATGGACAGATAAACTCACACTGACCATGGGAGCCCAATGCAGGACTCGATCTCATGACCCTAAGATCATGACCTGAACCAAAACCAGAGCCGGACACTTAACTCACTGCACCATGCAGGCTCCCCCAAAATATCTATTCTTTTTAAAAAAGATTTTATTTATTTATTTTTGGGAGAGAGAGAGAGAGAGAGAGCAGTAGGGAGGGACAGAGGGAGAAGCACGTTCCCCCTGTACAGGGAGCCCATCGCAGAGCTTGATCCCAGGATGCTAGGATCATGACCCCAACCCAAGACAGACACTTAACTGACTGAGCCACCCAGGCGCCCAAAAAGATATATTCTTTTGAGGACATTGGCTATGAAACAAAAGATGAGAGGAAAGCAACAATTTCCAGGAGCCATGTCGTCCTAGAAGTCTTGTTTTATGTTTTGTTTTTTCACAATAGGCGGTTCTTAGAGCATGTTTAGCTTTTATAGGGAAAAGGTAACTGAAAGGAGAATTTGAAAATACATGATGGAAGTCACAAAGAATCCTGGAAGAGATGGAACAATACCGATCAGTGAATTTTCTCAAAACAAGGGAATGGGAACCTCATCCTCTGAAGTTGGGGAAATTCGTAGGTATTTGGATAAGAAGTTAAAGAAATTTATGTCTAATATGCTTGCATTTCTCTACAGATTGGAAGGCATTAATACTACAAGATAGTCCTAACCTGTGCTCAAATACCTGCAGTGATTAAATGCTAAGAAACTACTTCCTGAGCAGACCAGTCTGTCTTTGGCTGGCCTTGTCTATTTTGTACTTCTGGTTCCTGACCTTGTTTGCTTGTTTGTTTTTTCTTTGTTGTTTTAAGCTGTAGCTTCTAATAGTGGTTCCACATCTATCCTTTGGAATATCACATAACAGCAGGCCATCACTTTCTGCAAACTCACATTTTACTTGTCACATTTAAATTATTCATATTTTCTGTGTTCAATAACACTTTATAGCGAAAAAAGAAACAAGCATTTGCTCTCATTGATTTTAATCACCTTAAGCTTGAAGGATACCTTGGCCACTTCTACATCCCTAGAAATCATTGAATTTTATGGTTTGATATGAATTACATATTCCAAGTATTTTATTTTAGTTGCATCTATAATAAAATTATCATTTGGTTTTGAAATTCCTTGAACTCTGGTAGTACGTTATATTTGCGATGCTTTTATGGGTTTCACCGAACAGAATTGAAAATTTGTCATTGACGTAATTTTTAAGTGGGTTTAAGTTTATTACACACAATTTAAATGACTTTTTCATTTTTTAAAAGATTTTATTTATTTATTTGACAGAGATCACAAGTAGGCAGAGAAGCGGGGGAAGCAGGCTCCCCGCTGAGCAGAGACCCCTACGCGGGGCTCGATCCCACGACCCTGAGATCATGACCTGAGCTTGAAGGCAGACACTTAACCCACTGAGCCACCCAGGTGCCCCAATTTAAATGACTTCAAATGAAAAACAGATATCTGGCAAATTTTTAGCAAATTCAAGTAGCCAGCACTAGTACCGCATTCTATATATACTGATTATCATCTCATTTCTACACATTTTTGTTGTTCCATTAAAAAAGAAACAGTTATAGTTCCAGCATGTAGTTTATATTATTTTATTACTTCTAACTTTTGGGGAGGATGATATTCTAAAATCTCTAAGGTTACCCTTTCATTGTTGTGTTAATTTTTCCCTTAGAAAACTAATTCAGAACTGTGGAAAGTCTGTGGGCTCCAGTGGAATCTGAATGAAATTTATAGGAGCCAATAAAATTAGTAGGTTCACAGAAAAACACGGAAGGCCATTTTCACTCAAGCAGCATTGTGTTCATTTGAATATCCAAATTTCTTTCCCTAAAATTAACTTTACATTATATTTCTTTCCACATCACTGTGTCCTTCTGTCTTACTCCATACCTCTACCTGTTCTTTTCTCCTTTCCATTTCCCTCCTCACTGCCCTGTTTCAAAATATTGGAACTTGCAACCGGGACTGTTGGTAAAATCTCCTAAATGACCTCTGACTTCAGTCACCACCTTCCTCCTCAAGCATCTGTCTTTCTTACAACACCAGGGACACATTCTTTAAAAACAGGTAGAGGATAACATTCCACTGCCCATAAATCTTTAAGAAAAACCTCCCCCACCTGGCATTCAAAGTTCTTTACAATTTTGCACAAACCTGCCCTCCCAGCTTCTGCTTTTGTGATACCTTCCCGGTATATGGGTTTTGCTCCCAAATCAATTGTGACATTCTAGCTTCTGTGACTTTGCTCAAGCTTTACTCCTCATTTCTCAAAGATTCCCGTCAAGTCATCCTGTCCTTTCGAAGGCACAGCTTTGATTCCATTTTCCCTAGAAAGACCATAAAGTAATAATATTACAAGCACAGCTACCGGTGTCAGACTGACTGGATTTACACTGTGTTCTGCCCTTTGCTACCTGTATGACTTTAGATAAATCACTTAACTTACTGCATTTGATGGTTTGTGGGACACATCCAGATTGTTCAAGGATGACTTGGGAAAAACAAAACAAAATTGAAGAACGTTTCATCGTGCATGTATCGAATTTTCTTTATAAAGTAGCAATTTGGAAAAATGAATCTAATGTAAAAACATTATCTGGGAATCTGGTAGGAAATTGTAATTTATGGATGTACAGTAATCTTCACAGTAAAAACCACATTATTTGGCATCCAGTCCAAAATTACAACCCAAAATGTGGAGGGAAAAAAAAACAATGAAAGCTAACTCAAAAATGATAGGCTTGTTTGTGGGGGTGGGGGAAGGGGGTTGCTGTGTATTTTTTAGGCCAGAAATTGACAAGCTCGTTCTAAAGTTCATATGGAAATTGAAGGACCTAGAATATCCAGAACAACTTTGTTAAAGCAAAATGAAGTCAGAATACTCACTCCACCTGGTTTCAAGATTCATTATAAAGATACAATACGGCAGGGGTGCCTGAGGGGCTCAGTCAGTTAAGCATCCAACTTGGTTTTGGCTCAGGTCATGATCTCAGGGTCTTGAGATCAAGCCCTAAGTCCGGCCCCACACTCAGCAGGGAGTCTGCTTGAGATTTTCTCTCTCTCCCTCTGCTCCCCCTCAAAATAAATAGATAAGTCTTTAAAAAAAATAAAGATACACTGTGGTATTGATTATATAAAGATAGACACATAGATCAGTAGAACAGAATAGAAAACCCAGAAGAAAACTTATGCACATGGTTAATGGATTTTCTACAAGTGTTTCAAGGCAATGTAATGAATAAAATTATTCCGTTCAGCAAATTGTGCCATAACAATTGTCTGTCCAGATGCATTAAAAGTGAACCACAGCCCCCTATAAAAATTAACTCAAAATGCATCACAGACATAAATGTAAAATCTAAAACTTTAAAACTTTCAGGAGAAAGCTTATGTGATCTTGATTAAAGGAAAGATTATTTCTGCAACAAAAGCATACCAGAAACAACATCCAGGACAGTTAAATTTAATGAATTGGGCTTCATTAAAATTAATTCCTGTTCTTCAAAAGACTACTAGAGAAGGAAATGAGAAGCCATACACAGAAGGAAACATTTTCAAAGACAAAGCATCTCCAAATATAAACACAGGAAAAGATGTTTAATATCATTTGTTATCATGGAAATGCAAATCAAACTCTGAGGTACTGCTACACACCTATTAAAATGGCAGAAATTTAGAAGATTGTTGTACCCAACTGGTTGTAGCATATAGAGTAACTCTTACATGTTCCTGAAGGAAGGCAAAATGGTACAGTTACACTGGGTATCAGTTTATTAAAAAGCTGAACGTGCACTTACGATTTCACACAGCCATTTGGCTCCCAGGTATTTACTCAGCTTAAATGAAAGCACACACACACACACACGCAAAAGCTTTGTTTTCATTTTTTATTGAGGTATAATTGACATATAACACATTAATTTCATGTGTACAACGTAGTGATTGGATATTTGAATACACCGAAATCATCACCACGATAAGTCTAATTACCATTCATCATCATACATAGTTATAATTTTTTTCTTGTAATGAGAAGTTTTAAGATTTACTCTCTTAGCAACTTTCAAATACACAGTACAGTATTATTAACTGTAGTCACCGTGTCGTATATGACATCCCCAGGATTTACTTATTTTATAACTGGATGTTTGTACCTTTTGACTCCCTTCATCTATTTCACCCATACCTTATCCCCCACCTCAAGCAGCCACCAGTCTCTTCTCTACCTGTGAGCTTTTAATTTGTTTTGATATATTTTGCATTTTTTAGATTCCACATATAAATGAAATCATATGGGATTTGTTTTTCTCTGCCTGACTTATTACAGTTAGTAATAATGATAGCAGCTTTATTTGTAACAGCCCCAAATGGGAAAGAACACAAATTTCTATCCACGTGAATAACCAGCCACAAAGATGAATGAACCATTTGATACATGCAATGATAATGATGAATCTCAAATTAAGTATACAGAGTGAAAAAAAGTGATACTGAAGAGCCATACTGTGTGAGTCCATCAGTGTAAACTTCTAGACACATAAATTAATCTATAGGGTCATAGAGAAGTTCAGTGTTTGGATATGTGGGGTTAAGCTAGGTTATGCATGAAGGAGGATTACAAAGAGTTTGGGGGAAGCTTTTGAGGATAATGGTTATGTCCATTAGCTTTATGGTGGTGATAGTTTCATAAGTGTATACATATTTTGAATCTTACCAAATTAATATGGTTTAGTGATGTGCATTTTATTATGTATCACTTGTAGATTAGAGTGTTAAAAATGACAATAATTAATAGATTTAGGCAAGTATCTGATTCTAAAGTTCCATTAACCACAATAGTATACACTCTTAAAGGCAGTGACGGTGTTCTTTTACCCCCTTTGAAAGCTTACTCTCTGGTATTGCATCTTAAATATAATAAATATGGTATAATCCTTCTTCAAATTGATTGAGACACAGGTTTTCAGATCACAAACCAAAAAGGAAGGATAAAGTAATAAATTTCTGATATTCAGAAATCATGGTGGATACTGTCGCTGGTATTTTATCTTGGTGTATTATATTATTGTCATTATGAGACCAAAAATGCATGGTTCATATCACTTTGTAAGTGGCAAGGGGATCTTTCATGGCCACAGGTTAAACCCAAATGTCTAAACAATTTCTTTGTGAAGGAGTGTACCCAACCACATGACTAACGGGCCATTAAGGTATGAATGGTGCGAACAACCAACTCACACGAACTATGGGAACACATCACGAAATACATCCCATTAACAAGAAATTGGTGGCCTAATTTCTAATGTATGGTAGAGAGCATGTTTTTATTAAGTTTTATTTTCTCTGTTTTTTTTTTGTTGTTGATGATGTTTTCTTACTTCTTTCCCTCTCTCCTTCCCTCCTTCTGGCCTGCCTGCCTGCTTTAACCCTAGGAACGATTGATGGATAATCATTTTCCATTTTAGCTGAACAATCTGATAAATGCAAACACTACCTTAAAATAAGAACGTAGAGGAGGTTTTCCAATTAGCTAATAAATCCAGACATTATAAACACCCTTAGTTAAGCCATTTTGGGGGAAAATGTGACTTTATTGTACCAATGGGCCCTAGGTCTGAAATAAGTGATAGGATTCCCAGACTCTACCCCATCTCTGAGCTTTACACTCAGCCAATTTTCTCACTGCAGAATCTACTTGGGGAAGAAAATGTGACCTGTTTAGTAATTAAGTTATACCTATTGGTTATTTACAAACCAGAAGCAGTAGATAGGTGATAGCATGTACTGAGCTAACATAGTTCTAGTTCTCTGGTGTTGAGACTAACAATAAATCATTGGTTCAGTCATTTTTTCTGAGTATAATATACTAGCCACTGAGTTGAGGGTTCTTGGTGTGCAACAAAGACAAATCAGAAGCAGTTTCTCTCTTTTTTTGAGTTTGCAATAAAATCGATGAGACAAACAGCTAGAAAACATGGAGAGCAGAGTCAAGTAATGCCAAGAGTGATGCAAGGAATTTTCGGGGAGAGTATAGAAGGAATAATTATCATAAGATCACAGTAGTTCCTGAAGCCCAAGAAGATATTTTTCTCATTAAATGTGGCTATTATTTGGCTTAACTATTCATGAAACAAAGCCATGATTCTTCACCTGCTCTGGTACTGCTGCTGTGATAACATTCATCAACTCTGTCTTTGCCTAAGTTGTCTACCTTTAATAGAGAAAAATAATATCAGTGTATTTCAAAGAGCTTTTATGATGTGAGTCGTTGCCACAGAAATGACCACTGAATACCAGAACACTAAGGACAATTGCTATGGAAAGTTAAACATCTGTAACCATGGGAAAATGACTTTCAACATATCCTTTGCCCTCATAAGTGAAACTAGTCATGTAAATCACATAAGAGACTCCATTTTATTAATTCCATCTTGTGACCTTATTACTAGTAGTCCTGCCATTTGAATAAAAGCACAGTTATTTGATGGACATAATATAAATTATGTTGTTTATGAGCAAAATATGACTCATTCTGTTATATTAAATTTACGTGCTGAATTCTACTTTATTTGATTAAGGAAGTAGCTAAATATCAAGAGTATAATGTTGAAAAATTTGACCTGTGAAGTGACAGAGAAAATATAACTTGGAATTTCGAAATGTGATACACAACGTAGTACTAGAACTTCTAGCCAGTGCACTAGGCAAAAAGAAAAGAAAAAGTAAAGAAGAATAAAAAGTATACAGATTGGAAAGGAAGGAATAATAATGTTTCTATTTTCAGAGGACATAACTGTTTATGTAAAAAAAACTCAAGGAATCTACAAGTCTCTTAGAACTAATAAGTATGTTTAGTAGTGTCATAGTGTACAAGGCTAACTAACACACAGAAATCAATTGTTTCTGTATGTTAGCAATGAACATTTGGAAACCAGAATTAAAGATACAATGCCATTTATAATAACTCCAAAGAAAATGAAATACTTAGGTATGCACTCAATCAACATTTACAAAGTTGTTCTGTGAAAGGCACTGTTAAGAGAATGAAAAGAGAAGACAGAGACTGGGAGAAAATTTGTAAATTGCATATTTGACAAAGGACTTGTACTCAGGATATATAAAGGATTCCAAGCTCTACAGCCGGAAAAACAACCAACCTAATTAAAATATGGGCAAAGGGTTTGAAAAGACCCGTTACCAAAGAAGATATACAAATGGCAAATAAGCACATTCGAAAAGATATCAGTATCACTTACCATTAGGGAAATGCAACTTAAGAGCACAATGAAATATCACTACATACCAATCGGAATGGCTGAAATAAAGCAAAGTGGTAATTGGGATGACTGGTTGGCTCAGTGGGTAGAGCATGTGACTCTTGATCTGGGAGTTTGAGTTCAAGCCCCACATCGGGCCTACAGCCTACTTAAAAAAAAAAAAAAATAGTGTGACACTACAATGAGGCGTCATCTCACGTCTGTTAGAATGACTATAATCCAAAACACTTGAGATAAGTGTTGGGGAGGATGTGGAGAAAGGGGGACCCTCGTGCATTGTTGATGGGAATGTAAAGTGGTGCAGCAATTATGGAACACAATATGGAGGTTCCTCAGAAAATTAAAAATGGAACTATATGATCCCATTTCTGGGTATTTATCCAAAGGGATTGAAATTAGGATCTCGAAGAGGTATTAGCACTCCCATTTTCATTGCAGTGCTATTCACAATAGCCAAGATGTGGAAACAACCTAAATGTCCATCAAGGGGTGAATGGATAATGAAAATGTGGTATATACAAACAGTGGAATATTATCCAGCCTTGTAACAGGCAGGAAGCCCTCCAATATGAGATAGCCTGTATGAATCTTGACGACACTATGCTAAGTGAAAGGAGCCAGTTGCAGGACAAATTCCACGTGAGTTCACTTATATGAGATATTGAAAATAGTCAAACTCATAGATGCGAAGAATAGAATTCTGGTTGCCAGGGACTAGGAGAGGTGAGGGATGGGAAATTGCTAATCAGCATGTATACAATTTCACGTATGCAAAATGAGTAAGTTCTAGATATCTGATGTACAACATTGTACCTATAGCTAACAATATTGTATTTTACACTTAAAAATCTAAGAAGGTACATGTTATGGGTTTTTACCACAACAAAAATATAAATTAATTTTTAAAAATTGTGTAGTGAGGTACATAGTTGATGACTATGATTGCATCTTAATATACTGTTTATCAAAAAAGATATCAATACTAGGGTGCCTGGCTGGCTCAGTCAGTAGAGTATCTGACTTTTGATCTTGGGGTCATGATTTCAAACCCCGTGTTGGGTATAAAGATTACTTTAAAAAAAAAAGATACTATTGCTTATCCTTTCCAGTGTTTTTTTAACCTTGAATCCTATTTTGCCTGATATGTCTGATAACCCCTCTGCTTTGATTCTTTTAGCACTTCATTAATAAATCTGTTCCCATCTTCTGTTATTAAGTTCTTTGTATCATTACACTTTAAGAGTAACCCTTGTGAACAGATTATGGTTGTGTTATTTTTGTATGTTTTGCTTTGTTTTCTTCTATTTCAATTTCTCTGAATTTTAATAGGGGAATTTAATGTATTAACATTTGTTACAATTTCTGGAATGTTTTATTTTAACTCTTCTATCTTATTTTATATACTTCAAGCAAGTTTCCATGTTTTTGCTTCCTAAAAACAGACTCTTGTTGACTTGATGAAATTCTTTGTTTTATGTTTTTCTAATGCCTTAGAACTTATGCTTCTTACATTGTTTGACAAACTGCCACTTAAAGTCAAATGTTCCATCAGCATCTAGAATTAATTCTTATATCTTAGTCCCAAAGACAAGCCATTTATCATGAAACCACTTTCCCCTGCTATATTTCCTTGGTAGTAAAAGCATGTATACAGATAGGATCATTATAAAAAATGATAGTATATAAAATTTTTGCATCTTCAAATATCATTGACTACCAAATTAAGTGTTTACATTAATAAATATTAACAAAGACCAAAGCAAAGCACAAGTAGCCATTTAAGGAGAAAATCTGAAATGAATTCACTGTTATTAGTAATCATTATCTTAGAATTTGTTTTCTCAACACTAGCATTTCTATACTTCAATTATAACTTTATATAGAGATACATAAATATAATTATATCTATGTGTGTGTATTTATAATTGTATGTTATATAATTGTATATTATGAATAAACATAATTCTATATACTTGGCCTTGGAATACCACTCTCAGTTGTAAGGCTGACACTCTCAGAGTTCTGACACACCTTCTTTAATTCAATATCATCAGAACTTTTATAAGAGTATTTAATATTTATATATGTTCCAAAGACAGTGCCCAGTGACTTCTACTACCTTCCAAATAGCTGAATTTGTGCATATATCGAATATAAATGAGATCTGTCACATCTCCAATCAAAAGGAATAAAGATTAATTTTAAGAGATAAATCTGATGTACCAAACTATGTTATTTACAGCGTGAAAGCTATAGTTATGCATTTCCATTTGATTACTTGTATCAGTAGTTATGCTAAAGGACCATTAAAATATTGTAAACAGACCTAGAATAAAACAAAATAATGGCCTTAAGTACAGTTTGGTTGAGCAACTGAAATGTGTCTAAATCTGACATCTGTAGAATGTTGTAAAGAAAATCAAAACCTTTGTGTGTGTGTTTTAAAGCATGCTCATAGTACCTATTAACATTGTGAGCAAGTGTCTGTTTATAACTTCATAAATTTCGTTTTCTTAAATCAGAGCTATGAATTAAATGTATGCAAATCATAAATTTCATTTTCTTAAGTCACAGAGTTGACTGTGTCACAGAGAGAGAGAGTCACACAGAGAGAGATATCACAAGTAGGCAGAGAGGCAGGCAGAGAGAGAGGAAGGGAAGCAGGCTCTCTGCTGAGCAGAGAGCCCGATGTGGGGCTCGAACCGAGGACCCTGAGATCATGACCCAAGCCGAAGGCAGAGGCTTTAAGATCATGACCCAAGCCAAAGACAGAGACTTTAACCCACTAAGCCACCCAGGCACCCCAGTGTCATACAATTTTATACTTAAAAGAATTCCAAAGCTTTTTGTGCAGAGTTCCTGGATACCACTTAGTGATCTTCCCCTGGTGTTAACGTCTTACATAATAAGCATCATAAAATTATCAAAACTAAGAAATTCATGTTGATACAATACTATTTACTAAACTGTTGACTTTATTCAGATTTCACCAGATTTTCTACTAATCTCTATTTTTGATTTCAGAATCCAGTCCAGGGTCCCACATTTCATTTAGTTGCCATGACCCCAGTCTCCTATCTAGTCTCCAGTCGGAAACTTCCCAGTCTTTCTTTACTTTCCATAACCTTGAAATTCTGGTCAGGGGTTTGTTGAATGCCCCTGATTTGTTTTTTCTTATTATACTTTCTTCTTGATTTGACTTGGGAATGAATACCACATAAATTCTGGGCCCTTTACCTTGCAGCATGTAAGGACATTCACGATATGAATAACTCCCATTATGGAGATGTAAACTTCAATCGCTTAGGTGAAGTTGGTGTCTGCCACATTTCTGCACTCTAAAAGTTATTTTTTTCCTTTCCATGTACTACACCTAAGAAGCTTATCATTAAGTCCAGTCCCTGCTTAAGTGTGTGAAAAATTAAGCTACAGGGCACCTGGGAGGCTCAGTCAAACATTGGACTCTTGATTTCAACTCAGGTCGTGATCTCAGGGTCCTGAGATCAGCCACGCACTGGGCTCCACACTCAGCATGGAGCCTGCTTCTCCCTCTCCACCCCATCCCTTTCTCTGAAATAAATAAATAAAATATTTTTTTTAAAAAAAAGAGGAAAAGAAAAATTAAGCTACACTTCCCAAGGCACGACGAAAGTTTGGGGAATATATGTTAAAACCACTGAAGTCAGTAACTTTGGGGGAGAGACTTTGAGTGTATGCAAGTATCCTGTTTCTCTTAAACTTTTGCCAACTATTATTACTTTTCTTTTTTTTTTGTTTTCAACTTTTTAATTCTTTTTTTTAATCCTTTTTTTTAATTTATTTTCAGCATAACAGTATTCATTGTTTTTGTACCACACCCAGTGCTCCATGCAATCCGTGCCCTCTCTAATACCCACCACCTGGTTCCCCCCACTCCCCCCCCCCCCACCTCTTCAAACCCCTCAGATTGTTTTTCAGAGTCCATAGTCTCTCATGGTTCACCTCCCCTTCCAATTTCCCCCAACTCCCTTCTCCTCACTCCCCATGTCCTCCATGCTATTTGTTATGCTCCACAAATAAGTGAAACCATATGATCATGGACTCTCTCTGTTTGACTTATTTCCCTCAGCATAATCTCTTCCAGTCCCGTCCATGTTGCTACAAAAGTTGGGTATTCATCCTTTCTGATGGAGGCATCATACTCCATAGTGTATATGGACCACTTATTACTTTTCACAGTGGCTCTTGCCTGCCACAATTATCCCTGATGTTCTTTTATTTTTTTAAGATTTTATTTATTTATTTATTTGAGAGATAGAGCACAAATAGGGGGAGGAGCAGAGGGAGAGGGACAAGCTGACTCTGTGCTGAGCAGGGAGCCCAACGTGGGGCTCGATCCCACAACCCTGAGATTATGACTTGAGCCGAAAGCGAGAGTCAGTAGCTTAACCAACTGAGCCACCCAGGTGCCCCATCACTGATGTTCTAATGGCAGTTATCTATTTCTCACATTCCCACTACCATTCGTTTAGGATTCCCATCATTTATTTACATTGGTTTGAGCTCACAGGTATTAGTTGTATTCTTTGGGTTTTAATCCAAAACTACCATTATTTCTTTTACTTTTCATATTGCTCTATCTGTGGCCACTTGGATCTCTTTTGGGTTGGTGCCTATGTCCTTTTGACATTCCTTCTATCCACTCCTCTCTCCGCTTTTGCACTTGTATGCCTTCTGGCATCACAAGATGGTCTCGGTGCACCACTGAGGCCTAGAATTAACCAACACCCAAGGCACCCTGGCTCCTTTTATTAGCAAATAGTATTTAAAGATGGAAATCCGGGAGTTATATATGTGCTCTTACTGGATTGTCATTGGTTCTAGGCCCTCTAGACAGAGCTATGAATTAAATGTATATGAACTAAGTATACAGAATGTATATTTATATAAGTATAATTATCTTTGTACTTGTTTACTTCCCTTTTGCTTAATTGTAACTTCTTTCTTTGACAATGAAAAACTTGGCTCTCATTACTACAATGTATGTTACTTATTTTTCACAACCTAGGATACATGTATAGAGATTTCAGATTTGCTAACCCTTAGTCTTATGAAAACCAAATTTAACAATTAGAGTGCAAGACTTGTGTACAAGTCTCCTTGTCTTTAACCTTACAGTATCTAAACAGAACATCATTTTCAAAAACTTATATGCTGGCTAACTAAACATAATAAAAAAAAATCATTTTCTTTTTTTAAAAGATTTTATTTATTTATTTTTGAGAGAAAGAGAGTGTGCAAGCACAAGCTGGAGGAGGAGCAGAGAGAGAGGGAGAAGCAGACTCCCTTCTGAGCAGGAAGCCCAGTTCGGGGCTCAGTCCCAGGACTCTGGGATCATGACCTGAGCCCAAGGCAGACACTTAACCAACTGACCCATTCAGCACCCAAAACAACATTTTCAAAAGTTTCTTACTTCAGCTTCCTTCTTCCACACCTCCTCAGTATGGTTATGACCTACATTTTACCATTACATTCATTTGTCAAGTCTGCATTTCATCTTTTCTGTGACATCCTGTTTGATCTTTAAAACTTTTTTTACTAATATTAAATCTTTGTGGTGTATAGTTCTAAGGGTTTTGACAAATACAGAGTCATGTATCAACTTCCACAGAACCACACAGGAGTCCAACACTATGAAAGTTAGCTTGCGCTGACCCATTGTAACCTACCTCCTTTCCCCAATGCCTGAAAGCCATCGGTCCTGTTCTCCATTCCCATACATTTGCCTTTCCCAGAATGTCATATAAATGGAAAAACACAATATGTAGCGTTTCTGGCAGGCTTCTTTCAATTAGAGAGATA
The DNA here is from genome assembly GCF_002288905.1 of Enhydra lutris kenyoni. Classification (NCBI taxonomy): domain Eukaryota; kingdom Metazoa; phylum Chordata; class Mammalia; order Carnivora; family Mustelidae; genus Enhydra; species Enhydra lutris. The sequence continues at coordinate 3,408,494 of NW_019154149.1, read as the reverse complement.
CATTTGAAAAACATCCATGTTATTGTATAGATTAATCAATGGTTCCTTCTCCTTTATTTCTGAGTATTGTTTGTTGTGAATGTACTGTAGTTTGGTTTATATTAACTTGGGGAGAGACAACTGGTTTGTTTTCAGAGTTTGGCAATTAAGAATAAAACTATAAACATTCATGTACAGGTTTTTGTGTGAACATAAGTTGTCGACTCACTTGGGTAAATGCCTAGGAATGAGATTGCTGGGTTGTATGGCAAATTTCACCTTGTAAGAAAGGGCCAAATTTTGCACTCCCACCAACTGTGTGTTAAGTTATAAATACCCCACATCCTCACCAGTACTTTTTCCTTGTTGTGTCTTTTAATAAATGTGTAGTGATATCTTACTGTGATTTTAACTTTCATTTCTCGAATGAATAATGATGTTGACTAGCTTTTCCAATGCTTATTTGCAATCTCTATATATTCTTTGCTGAAATGTCTGTTCAGAACTCTGGCCCATTTATTATTTGTGTTGTTACTGAGTTTTAACTCTATTGTATAGAGAATATATAATCACATAAATAAATTGAAAAATGTTTCCTAGTCTGCAGTTTGTCTTTTCATTCCATTAGCACTGTCTTTTGCAGAGCAAAAGTTTTAAATTCTCATTAAGTCCAATTTATCAGTTTATTATTTGAAGGGCTATGCTGTTCTGTGTTTTGTCTAAAAGCTCTTTGGCACACCTGTCACAAAAATTTTTCATTATTTTTAGTATAAGTTGTGCAGGATTTGGCAAAGTTCTATTGTTCCACCACCATTTGAATTGCCTTTGCACCGTTACTAAAAATCACTGATCTGTGTTTGTGTGTCTCTCTTTTTGAGTCTGTTGTTACATTAGACAAGCGATAAAAGTGTCGCTCCCAGGGCCAACAGTATAGTGCTCACTGTAGCTCTATAATGTCTTGCGATTGAATAGTTGGAGTATTTGAACATTGTTCTTTTTCAGAATTCTCTTGGATATTCCAGTTTCTGTGCCTTTATTTGTACATCATTCCAATCCATGATTAAGGTATATCTCCCCACTTACCTAAGTCTTACTTTCATTTCATCAGTCTGTCTTGTAGCACATTGATCTGGCACATATTTTGTAAAATTCATATCTAATAATTTTTATCTTTGTGCTGGTTATTGCATTTTTAGTTTCAAACTCTGGTTGTTCATTGCTGTTAAAAGAACATGCTTTATTTTATATTTGACCTTGTGTTCTGTATAGGCAATAATGTTTTCTGCTACAGAAACAGTTTGAATTCCTTTTTTTTTTTTAAGATTGTATTTATTCACTTGACAGAGAGAAAGAGAGAGAGCACAAGCTGGGGGAAAGGGTGCTGAGGGAGAGGGAGAAGCAGACTCCCCATTGATCAGGGAACCTGATGCAATGCGGGCTAGATTCCAGGATCCCAAGATCATTACCTGAACTGAAGGCAGACGTTTGACTGAGCCACCCAGGTGCCCAAAGAGAGTCTGAATTCTACTCCAGATATTTTTTGACTTATAAAATAGCTTAGAATTTAAAGCATGATGTTCAAGGGAAGACATCTTTGCCTTGTTCTTGAACTTAGGGGAAAAGCATTCATACTCTCACCATTAGGAATGTTGTGAGCTGGAGGATTTTTACATATGACCGTCATTCGGCTGTGTACGTTGTCTTCAACTCCACGTTTCTTCAGACATTTTATTAGAATTTGCTTTTGAAATTTGTTGAATGTTTTTTTCTGAACCTATTGATGTGATCATATGGTTTTTTCCCTCTATATAGTCTGTCCCCATGTTAAAATATATTGCTAGATTTTCATATGTCAAACCAGTCTTTCATTTTTGGAATGAAACCCAACTTGTTTTTGATGTTTTATCTTTATTATGTATAAGTAGATTGTGAATATTCTGTTGAGGGTTTTGCATGTATGTTCATGAGAGTTACTGGTCTATGCAAATATTGGTCTGTAATGTCAATGTCTGTTTTTACTATTGGGATAATGCTGGAATCATAATATGGGAAAAGAGGTGTTTTCTACTTTCTGGATATACCATGTACAATTGGTATTTCTTTAAATGTTTGGTGGAATTTGCCAGTGAAACCATCTAGGTTTGGAGATTTCTGTTTTGGCAAGGTTTTCAACTACAAACTCAATTTCTTTAGTAAAGATGTGGGATTGTTTAGATTACCTATTTCATTTAGAGTGAGTTTTGGTAATTAGTAGCTGTAAAGGAATTCATCATACATTTTACATAAATTATTACATTATAAATAACATTATTAATTATTTATTTAATTTATTATTAATTAATTAATAATTATTATAAGTTATAACATTATAAATAACATTCCCTTATTTATTTAATTTCTCTCTGGGCAGCGGTGATACCTTCTCTTTCATTGTTGATGGTGGCAATTTGTGTGGTTTTTTCCCCCCTTGGTCAGAATGGCTAGAAGTTTACCAATTTTGTTGATCTTCTCAAAGAACCAACTTTTGATTTGACTTTTTTTTATTATTTTCTTTTTTTTAAGATTTTATTTATTTATTTGACAGAGAGAGACAGCAAAAGAGAGAAAACAAGTGAGGGTGTGGGAGAGGGAGAAGTAGGCTCCCCGTGAGCAGGGAGCCCCATGCGGGGCTGGGTCCCAGGACCCTGGGATCATGACCTGAGCCAAAGGCAGATGCCTCATGACTGAGCCACCCGGGCACCCCTCTATTGTTTTCTTTTATCAATTTAGTTTTCCTGCTCAAATCTGTGTTATTTCCTCCCTCCGCTTGTTTTGTATTTAATTTGCTCTTTCCCCATAATTTCTTAAAGTTAAAAATTAGTTTATGGCTTTAAAATTTTCTTCCTTTAGGGGTGCCTAAATGGCTCACATGGCTGGGCATCTGCCTTCAGCTCAGGTCATGGTCTCCAGGTCCTGGGATCGAGCCCTGCATTGGGTTCCCTGCTCAGCGGAGAGTCTGCTTCTCCCTCTCCCTCTGCCTTTCCCCCTCCCTGGGCTCTCTCTGTCTCTCTCTCTCTCTGTCAGATGAATAAGTAAAAAAAAAAATCTTAAAAAAATAAAATGTACTTCTTTTAATGTGATATCTAATTAAATATAATAGATGCCATTAAAAATAAGCATTTAGTAGTATATAAAGATGTTATTTATTTATTTACTTATTTACTTATTTATTTAAGAGAGAGCAAGAGCAGGAGAACACAAAGTAGAGGGAGAGGCAGAGGGATAAGGAGAAGCAGGCTCATGAACTGAACCAAAGGCAGATGTTTAACTAATTGAACCACCCTGGTGCCCCACATTTACTATTATAAAATTCTTTGTAAGTTTTGCTTGGATGAGGAGTGCCTGGGTGGCTCAGTGGGTTAACCCTCTGCCTTTGGCTCAGGTCATGATCTCAGGGTCCTGGGATCCAGCCCCACATCGGGCTCTCTGCTCGGCGGGGAGCCTGCCTCCCCCCCTCTCTCTCTGTCTGCCTCTCTGTCTACTTGTGATCTCTCTCTCTCTGTCAAATAAATAAATAAAATCTTTTTAAAAAGAGTTTGCTTGGATGCATTCCATAAATTTTGATTTTTCATATTATAATTTTAATTCATTTCAATAATTTCTTTTACTTTAAGATTTCAGTGTATGGTATTTAATTTTAATGTATTTGAGGATTTTCTAGGTATGTTTTTGTTACTAATTTCTAGTTTAATTCCTTTGTGGGCCAAGAACATAATTCATATGTTTTCTACTTTTTAAACACATTAAGGTTTATTTTGTGATTCAGAATATGGTCTCATTTGGTAAACATTCCATGTACACTTGAGAATTCTTCACAAGCTTTTTGTGATCAGTTCCTCATTTTTAAAGGGGTACTAAAAATAGTACCTGTGTATGACAGTTGTTTGCATTCTGCTATAAGTGAGAGATAACCTGAAAAATACTTGCTTAATAAGTAGGATTTTTTTTTTCACTCAAACAATCAAAGGATAGGGGTAGGCAAAAAAGGTTGGTATAAATGCTCAAAGAGGTCATCAAAAACTATTCTTAGATATCTTCCCATTCATAAAAACTTCATTTAGAGCTTTTGTTACTTGTGACCATAAGATGCCCATTCTATCTCCAGGCATTATATTCTCACTCTAGGAGGAAAAATAAAGGATGAAAAAGCAGAATCCTTCCAGAAATCCTCAATTTCCAGGGAACATTGGATGAGGGTAGTACACTTTTATTTGAAGGCAGACCAATATTTATTAAAACATATACTGTAGGGGCACCTGGACAGCTCAGTCAGTTAAGCCTCCGAGTCTTGGTTTTGGCTCAGGTCCTGATCTCAGGGTGGTGAGATTGAGCCCCAGGTCGGGCTCCACACTCTGCTCTGAATCCACGTCGGATTCTTTCTCCCTGTCCCTCTGCCCCTCCGCTTGTGCTCTCAATCTCTGTCTCTCTCTCTCAAATAAATAAATCTTTAAAATGTATAACTATAAACCTTAGGGCACAAGTAACAAGTTTCTTTAAAAGGTATACACAGTGAGCAAATAGAAAAGGTAAAATCGAATTAAAATGCTTAACTAATCCAGGTGAAGGCAGAAAGGTGGAGAAACAAAGAGAGAAGAAGTAGAAAGCAGTGAGATACAGATTTTAACCCAACCAAATCGGTAGCAATTTTAAATGTGAGTAGTCTAGACACATCACTAGGAATTCAGAGATTGTTGCATTGAATAAAAAAGCAAGATAGAACTAGATGCTGTCTTTGCGAACCCCACTTTATGTATAAATAAGTAGATTACCTACAAGTAAAAAAAGATGAAGAAAGTTATATAGTGCATATACTAACGAAATGAAACTTGGAGTAGTTCTGTTAATATCAAAGTAGAAATCAGGACGAGAAACACCATCACGGATAAAGAGAGACATTACTTGGTGATAATGTGGCAAAGGATTCAAGGAGATAAAACTTAACACATTTTTTCACGGTTATAGCCTTAAGAAGTAGAAGAGTTGAGCTTTAAACTAAAGCACTTTCATAAGATATTTCCCATGTATATTCAAAATTCTTCCTGAGCTTGCAACTCGGTTTCACTAAGTTATCTGTTAATTCCTACGCCAATGTCACAATCTTGATTAAAATTGCTTTATGCTGCATTTTAATTCCTGTAAAGGTTAATTCCCTTGCTATTATTTTTTTAAACAATTTCTTGGTGTTTCTTATAAATATTCTTTCATATTAACCTTAATGAATATTCTGTTGGGTATGAACAAGTCTACACACATAAATTTCACCACTTAGATGAAATCAACCAATTCCTCCAAAAATGCAAATTACCACAACCTATTCAATATAAAGTAGATAGTCTGAATAGCCTTATAACTAGTAAAGAAATTGAACTTGTAATTCCCATGGCTGCTCTGCTTTCAAGGAGCCTCAAATGAAGACATGTAAGAAATAAAATAGCCAGCTCAGAAAAGATGTTGATTAATGAGGTTGGTGTCTTTTGAAACATTGTGGATTGAGAATGATCTGCACTGTGTGTTGATAGACTCATGTTTATATTTGTGAGACAGTGTGTTGGGGCCCTGGGCTAAGTTCAGGAAAGTGAGGAAAACCAAATATCTATTCTATGAGGTTTTCTGTGATTGCTTGATATACTTTATGTATATCAGCTCATTTAAGGTTTCCCATAATCCAATGATGTAATTGATATTATTAATTTCTCTATTTTATAATAATAACAAGTTCTTTTTTATGTTCAAATAGTCAACATGCAGTACATCATTAGTTTGGATGTAGTGTTCAACGATTCATCAGTTGCATATGACACCCAGTGCTCATCACAATGCGTGCCCTCCTTAATGCCCATCACCCAGTTACCCCATCTCCCATCCCCTCCCTTCTATAACCCTAAGTTTGTTTCCCAGAGTCCAGAGTCTCTCATGGTTTGTCTCGCTCTCTGATTTCTTCCCATTCAGTTTTCCCTCCCTTCCCCTGTGGTCCTCCACACTATTCCTTATGTTCCTCATATGAGTGAAACTATATGATAATTGTCTTCCTCTGATTGAATTACTTCACTCAGCATAATCCCCACTAGTTCCATCCATGTCGATGCAAATGGTAGGTATTCATCCTTTCTGATGGAGGCGTAATATTCCATTATATATATATGGACTATATCTTCTTTATCCATTCATCTGTAGAGGGTTATCTTGGTCTTTTCCACAGTTTGGCGACTGTGGCCATTGCTGCTATGAACATTGGGGTACAGATGGCCCTTCTTTTCACTACATCTGTATCTTTCGGGTAAATACCCAGTAGTGCAATTGCAGGGTCATAGGGTAGCTCTATTTTTAATTTCTTTTATTTTTTTTTTTAAGATTTTATTTATTTGACAGACAGATCACAAGTAGGCAGAGAGGCAGGCAGAGAGAGAGGAGGAAGCAGGCTCCCTGCCGAGCAGAGAGCCCGACGTGGGGCTTGATCCCAGGACCCCGGGATCATGACCCAAGCCGAAAGCAGAGGCTTTAACCCACTGAGCCACCCAGGCGCCCCTATTTTTAATTTCTTAAGGAATCTCCACACGGTTTTCCAAAGTGGCTGCACCAACTTGCGTTCCCACCAACAGTGTAAGAGGGTTCCCCTTTCTCCACATCTTCTCCAACACTTGTTGTTTACTGTGTTGTTGATTTTGGCCATTCTAACTGGTGTATGGTGGTATCTCATTGTGGTTTTGATTTGGATTTCACTGATGGCCAATGATGATGAACATTTTTTCATGAATTACAGCAAATTCTTATATGGTGCTTATCATTTGTGAAGTATTATTCTAAACCTTTACATAGATGCATTAATCCTGTCAGCAATCCCAGGAGATTAGCACTATTTATATCCCCATTCTTTTTTTAAGGCATCTGAGATACAGAGAATCGTACACTATACCTCGGGTTATCTAGCTATTGAGTAGAAGCATCCGAAAATTTTTTTCTTAACCAGTCTACTCTGCTACATTGGGAAGTATAAATAATTTTCCTCAGCCAGGGTCAGTAATTTGGAAAGACGGGTTACAAATCCAGCTGTGTCTTGACTCCAAAACCTGTATTCTCTCCACTCTCCCCATGAGCAGAAGCGAGAAGGGCTAAAGGTCTGGAATGATCTTGTGCTGTAGACATTTGTAAGTAATCATAGTTTTTCATTTTGTACATATTTTCACAAGAGCTATGACAGGCATAGGGCTCTATGACTGTTTAAATCTGCCATTAGCAAATAAATTAATAGCTCATAGGAAAGTTGTAGTCTCAACAGTGAGCTTCCCATTTGTGGTTGGGTGGATTTTTGGATTTTTTTTTCTATTCAAAACCAGAAGTAAAGACAATAACAAAAATAAACAAGTGTGACTACATTACATTAGAAAGCTTCTGCACTGCAAAGGAAACTATCAACAAAATGAAGTCAATTTACAGAATGGGCAAAAATATTCTCAAATCATATATTTCATGAGGGCTTAGTATCCAAAGTATATGAAAAGCTTACACAACTCACTAACAAAACACAATCTGATTTTAAAATGGGCAGAGGAACTGAATAGACACTTTTTCCAAAGAAGACATCCAAATAGCCAACAGGTACATTAGAAAGTGCTGGACATCAGGAAAATGCAAATCCAAACCACAATGAGATATCGCCTCACACCTGCTGTTTTGCTTTGATCAAAAAGAAAAGAGATAATAAGCCATGAGGAGGACGTGGAGGAAAAGGAATCCTAGTTCACTGTTGGAATTGGCGCAGCCACTATGGACTTCCTAGGGAGTTTTCTCAGAGAGTAAAAATAGAACTACCATAGGACCCAGTGATCCCATTTCTAGGTATATATGCAAAGGGAATGAAAACAGCTGGAAAAGCTAGTTATACTGCCATGTTCTTTGCAGTATTATTCACAATAGCCCAGAGAGTGAATACATAAAGAAGTTGTGGCACATATGTGTAATGGAGTTTTCCTCAGCTACAAGAGAGAATGAAATTCTGCCATTTGTGACAACATGGATGGACCTCGGAGGTGTTGGGTTGAGTGAAGGAAGCCAGACAGAGAAAGATAAATACTATGTGGTATCACTTATATATGAAATCTTTATTTTTTTAAAGATTTTATTTATTTATCTGAGAGAGATGGAGAGAGAGATATCACAAGCAGGGAAGAGGGAGAAGCAGGCTCCCCACTGAATAAGGAGCCCAATGCGGAACTCCATCCCAGGACCCTGAGATCATGACCTGAGCGGAAGGCAGAGGCTTTAACCAACTGAGACACCAGGTGACCATATGTGGAATCTTTTAAAAACAAACAAACAAACAAACAAACAAAAAACAAAAGTCAAGCTGACAGAAACAAGAGTAGAGAAGTGGTTGCTGGTGGTTGGGCTGGGGGTGGAAATAGGGAAGGCAGGTAAAAGGGTATAAACTTTCAGATAAGAGATGAACAAAGTCTGAGGATCTAATGGAAAACATGGTGACTGTGGTTGATAAGGAACACTGTGTTATATAATTGAAATTTGCTGAGACGATAAACTCAACGGTCTCACCAAGAGAACAAAACAAAATTACTATGTGAGGCGATGGACGTGTTAATTAACTAGATGGAGAGAATCCTTTTACAGTGTGTAGGTATATCGAATCACCATGATATATGTACATTTGAAATATCTTATAATTTTACATGTCAATTATGCCTCCATCAAGCTGAAGAAAAAGAAACAAAAGACTACTACTTTTGTAATTAAGATATTTAAATACTCCTCACCACAGAAATACTAGCTCTGTGTTACTAGTTAATGTAACTGCTAGCTGATGCTAGTAATAAAATTTCTTTTGTTCACATAAATTCTGATGGCAGTTGGCGGGGTCATTGCTCTCAGGTGACGCAGGGATCCAGGCTCCTTCCCTCTTTTGGCTTCATCCTTGAAACATAAGGTCGCCATGTTTGCTGCTGAGTGGAAGAGAGAGCATGGAAGGAGCCCTCTGGCTTCTGCCTAATGACATATGGACTGGCAATGTAGTTTCACCCTGTGTCCAGGAAGGAGAGAAAGGGAAGATGTGGATGAACACTTGTAGTCTCTCCCGTAGGCTGACACATTTGTAGGTACTCAATAAAAACCCACCATTATAATTTGTTATGAGAACAACTTCCTTTCCAACACAGGATCTTGTGGTTTCCAGAGGCTCCTGTAAAGGTCAGAAGGGAGCATTTACCCTTCTTCACTCACTAGCTCTTTTGAGCCCCGCCCTTCGCATTAACCGCTGTAATGTCAGTAGGCTGAGAATTTTCTCCTTCCTTTTGATGCATGGTCAAAATTTTAACTTGTGAGTCTCTCTTCTCCACAGGTGCCCTTAGCCAAACTGAAAACCAGGATTCTCCTGTGTGGAAGGTCCACAGACACAGAGGTGGTAGGAGGATATATTTTTTTTTCCTTTTTAGAGAGTTAGCATGTCTACCAGGGAACCAATTTTTACTTCTAGGAGGATTCCCGCGTTTTAGGGATTCAGCTTCAGTAGATGTTTTTAATATCTAGGTAAGCGGACTTACCTGGGTATCTGTTCCCTGTCCAGTTTCAAAAAGACATCCATTTAAAATTCTACTGCAACTATGAGAGTGGTTTTAAAGAAAACCCTAATTTCTGGGTTATAGCCTCCAAACCAGGAGGTTATGTGTGAAGTTGGACTCTACTCACCAGCCCACTTGGAAAACACTTTGAGTGTGTGTTCAGGAGGCCAGCGGGGAATGACTAGGCATTGAAACACCATGTCCAAAGTGAACTTCTAGTTCGAAGGGGCTGTTCCTATCACAGAGGTGCCAGGGTGAGGGACAGGGGGCATGGGGGGTTCTGCAAGGAACAGCAATGCTTTATTTCAGGGGAAGAACAGGCGATTCTAGGCTGTTCCACTGGGAGAAAAGCATAGCCTTCAGAGGATGATTTAGCAGGGAGCTAGTGACCTGATCAGGTTCCAGAGTTGGACAGGAGGGCACAGTAGGGAAAACAAAGGGACAGTACCATCGTGTGGGAACATGCTGGAACCGGACAGAAATAGAGTCAGCTCTCGAGGGGGACCCTGGGATTTGGAGAGGAGAAATCTACATTGACGTCCTGCTTGATTTGCATTGTCACCTTCCTTCTTAGGTCTGCCTTCAGTATCTTGGGACAGAGACCTTCTTTTTGTGGCTCGAGAGACATTCCAGAGAACTGAGAAGAGAAATGAATGAACTAAGAGGTGGAAGACGCCTCAGGCTGGGAGTGGGAACCACACGGCCACCAGATGAATTCAGACTACAGGTCTAGTCCCAGCTCTGTCTCATGGACCTGGGGAAATCATCAAGTGCTATGAACCTTAGGCTCATCATCTCCGAGGTAAATTAGGTGAGCCCCTACTTGTAGGACTGCAGGAATGTGTGTGACGTGAGTCATACCAGCCTATACCACACCCTGATAAAATGGTGAGGAGGCTGCCTCCTGGATAGAAACCCTAACGTATGATTTTTCAGGCCTGACCCAGGCCATTTCAAAGGCATAACCTGGCAGGCCTCATGGGGAGAAGCGACCCTCCCCACATCAGACTTGGCCCTTCTCATAGGTGCATTCCTGGCCCCCTGCTTTCATTCTCAAGTGTCTTTATCTGAGGCCTTGGGCAGAGATCTTCTGGGCCTCTACTGAGCCCTCCTTAAGGGGGAAGGGAGGAGGAAACCTTGAAGACACTTTTCCCACCTGCCTTAGCCACCCCCTTGCCTTCCTCTGACTTCAGGGTGCATACGACTGCCCTGAGCATTTGTTCAGGCTCCTTCAACAGTGAGGTGACCCCCATGTCCATGCTCGCCCACCTGACTCTTGGCTGGGGCACTGTTACTGGGAGAAAACAACATAGAAGGAATGGCGCTTTCTCCTGTTTTTGCTCTTGCTTATAGTAGCACCGGAAGCGATAGGGCTTAGCTCTGCTGTGTCTGGCTTGTGGCTTCAGTCAGCAGCTCTGACACCTGGCAGCTTAGCTCTTGTTCCCCCCAGCTCCTGACAAATGACCATTGCTTCTAATATGACTTTGCCCCAGGGCCTTCCATCCTCTCCTCTGGGAATTTGTTTTGTTATCAAATCTCCTTGAATTCACTCAAGTCAAAGACCAGCTCCTTCCATCCCCTCCAGCTGCTCCTCCATCCAAAACACTATTTCCATTCATTCCACCCCCCCCCCAAAACTAGTCCTTGCTTAGAGAGAGCTAACATCCACTTACAGTAACCTGAGCCTAATGGCATTTTAATGGAGCAGGTCTAGCTTGAATACACCAGGGAAAGGACACCTGGGTCGCTCAGTCATTAAGCGTCTGCCTTCAGCACAGGTCATGATCTCAGGGTCCTGGGATCGAGCCCCGCATCGGGCTCCCTGCTCAGCAGGGAGGCTGCTTCTCCCTCTCCCACTCCCCCTGATTGTGTTCCTGCTCTCGCTTTCTCTCTCTGTGTCAAATAAATAAATAAAATCTTAAAAAAAAAAAAAAAGACCAGGGAAAAGATGCCTTCCTAGTGGCTTTTTGGCATCACTTCAAGGAGTATCACCCGATTTCTCAAGAAATCCTTGTGGAACATCTGGTTCGTTCATGGCGTTCAACTACACCAGGTTTTCTAAAGAACTCAGAACACATTCCGTACCTGCCTTAGGTGAAGTTATTTCTCTCTGATTTATCCCTGATTGAAAACTAACTGCTAGGACAGTTTTCTGTTCCAGACCTTTCTCTGAACTGTAAGTCATGCCTTTTGAGAGCTCGGTCCCAGCAGAACTTAAAATTCACTCCCACAGAAGTACACTTTCCTCAGATGCCCCAGATGGTGTTGGCTCAGGGTACTTACGCATGGGTGCTCTCAACTGCGGCCCTACTGCTTCGCTCCTTTTGACCTTGTTCGGAAACTCTCAGGGGACATCTTATCTTCCCGATAGGATTGCTGCTCCGAATCTCCATCATTCTATTGGTGGGGGTGTGTCCTGCTGATCCCAGGATCTCCCTTACACAGAGCCTTCGAAAGAGCAAGCATTCAATTCATGTTTGGCAGACAAACGAGCCAGTGAGGAAGAGTTCATTTAAGATTTACTTTCTCCTGCATTCTTGAATAAGCCAAGCAAACCTGGTATGAATCACTTAATTTTACATGACAGACTAAAAGGGGAGTGAATCCAAGAGGTAGCCATCCTTTATGATTTTTCCTCTATTCTTTGAGCCCCTCAATTTTATTTCTAGGCTTGTTCACATTTACAAGGAAATTTCTATTCTAATGCCTTGTTATCTTGCTCCAGATCACAAAAAAGATGGGAGGTTTCCCGATTTGTTTTGCAAAATATCAAAACTCATATTCTTAAACCTGATGAACAACTATGAATGTGTGACCACTATCATTCATACAGTTAGACTCTGAAGCTAATTAAACTTTCTATTACAAGAAATGGTATGAGGGGCACCTGGCCTGCTTAGTCAGTAGAAATGCGACTCTTAATCTGAGGGCTGTGAGTTTAAGTCCCACATTGGGTGTAGAGATTACATAAAAATGAAAACTTATTTAAAAAAAGAGGGGGTGCCTGGGTGGCTTAGTAGGTTAAGCATCTACCTTCAGCTCAGGTCATGATCTCATGGTCCTGGGATCGAGTCCCATGTTGGGCTCCCTGCTCAGCAGGGCCCAGCTCTATGCTACTTGGACATTTGGCTGTTGTCTTCAAACGAAGAGTGAAGAATCTTCTTCAGACTTCGCTTAGGGCAGGAGAAGCTGCTGGATGGGACACTGGAACTTTCACTGGCCATGGCAGTAGTACCGTCAGTGGCAGCAACTCTGGCCTGGGTTCTCTTTCTCATCTTGCAGAACTTCCTCATACTAGCATGGGAAGGAAGTGGGATCAGTGCCATTGACCTTGGCCGAAAACTGTTGGACTTCCATCTTGCTGGTTTCCACGTGGGCCCTGGGACCCCACAGGAACTCGTAGCAGGCAGGGTCACTGCCGGGCACCTGCCGGTACTCCAGGTACCATTCCTGCACCCAGACATTGGTCAGGAGCTCCCGGGGCTCCCCATAGATGATGTGCTCCTCGCCGGCATACACCCCCATGACCCCCAGCGCTTCCCACACCTCCTCCTCGGGGGCACGGTGACCCTCCAGGAGGATCACCCCCAGGAGCACCACCAGGAGGCTGGTCTTGGGCGGGCCCTGCTCACTGCTCAGCATCGCATCACATAGCAGTGGCTGGCGGGGTCTACTTCCTTCACATCAATGCCAAAGACAACCTCCGTGCACTCATAGGCTTTCTTGAAGATCACAGGGAAGTGGCCCTTGTGCTCTTTGGTGATACTCTTCAGCATTTCTGCCTCTGTGATGGGCCCCTTTGTTATCTACTTGACACTCAGGAACCACCCCTGTTTGGCCACCTTTTGGTTAAGTGCATCCCTGAGCAAGGATTTAGGTGCTGGTGGAGCCCCTTCTCTTGGCTTCTAGAACTCTCATCAGATTGACTCGATGGAGTGGCTGTGATGGCAGTGGGGGAGGAGCTGGCTCTCTGAGAACCGTAGGGAACACTTGGTTTTTCAGCAGCAGGCACCACGTTGGGGGGGCCCGGGATCAAAGGAGAGAGAGGAGGAGGTTGTGGCTTCTACCTCCTGAGACATGAGACCCTGCACACAGGCCCCAGGGCTGTCTTGGGGCCTGAAGGTCTTCCTTAAGTTTGCAGCCCTCCCTCTTCCGGCCCAGAGGCATGATGACTTATACTGGGGGTAGCTTGCAGGAGGGTGGGCAGTGGGGATCCCCAGACATTGGCAAGAGAGAAGGAAAGCATCTGTGGCCCCAGCTGACAAACTCATCCATGACAGCTCAGGTAAAGGCAGCTTCCAGGTCTCCTTTTTAGTGGTGCTCATGGGCCTCACAGGGTTCCCATTCTCCTGGCTGGCTCATTTCCAAAGAACTGAAAGAGGGATTGAGATAGCTTTTCAGGGAGCAGCTGGCACAGCCTGAGGTCAGGTCAGAAGCCTGAGGTCAGTCTAGAAGCCTAAAGCTTCTAGGGCTGAGAATAGGCTGTGGATGGTCAGGCACTGTGGGTCCTGGGGCCCTTGGTAGACATTCAGGGCATGCCCCTCACCTTGACTCTTGGCACTGTGTCAGCCTTCAATGATAAGCTGACCTGACAACATGGGCCTCAGACCAAGGCTTTTACCTTCCAGTTTCTAGAGCTCCTAGAAGGAGAATTGAAGGGGCAGCTCAGGGTGTGACTACAGGCTCAGTCCTGGGTCCTCAGCTGACAGGAGGGTTGGGGCCAGACTCTGAGGTCCCCACCATTCTGAGGTAGACAGTTCTCTTGGTGCTCAGAGTCCTAATTTTTCTTCTGCCAGGGTCTGGGCCCCACCACTCTGCTGAACTCCTCTGACTTTCTCCTGAGGAAGAAGTGAGGGGCACCACATCAGGTATAATTGCCCAGGGTCTCCCAGGGTTTATAGCAGGGGCCTCCTTTATCTGTGGTGGGAGGGCCCATTATGTTATTAATATTTCCTCCTGATGGGGCCTACTCCATCCTCTACCTCAGCTGACCTGACTTTGCACCCTCAGATTGAAGGCCTCCCTCTCTGAGAGGAACTACCAGCTGCAGCCCCATGGGGAAAGGGATAGCTCACGACCACTGGCCACCTCTAATCAGGGTCTTCCAGGTATGACAGCAGGGGCTGGGCTCATCTGTTCTGGGACAGGGGTACCTGCAGTCCTCCCTTGGGATTTTCAGCTTTATATCGGTATCCCACGGCCGCCATGTCTTTTTCTCAGACCTCCCTGAGACGACTGAGACAAAGAGTGAAAAGATGCCACATCCAGCTACTTTTGCCTCAGGTCTCCCAGGCCTGGCAGCAGGAGAGGGCGGATGGGGTGGGGGGGTGTAGTCACAACTACTCCTGACAGGACTTCGGCCACCCATATTCCGGTCGACCCAAGAATTCTTCCCTCAAGCCATGGCCCCAGTCTTCCCAGGGCCTCCTCTGTCTGTAGTGGGAGTTTCCCTGCTTTTCCTCAGAGCCCTCACTTTGATACCTAACGAATGACTGAGATACCCCAACTCAGAACTAGAGGGGGCCCCGCAAAAATCTGCCCTGACCCCTGTTGTCAGTCCTGGAGATCCTGGCAGGGATCCTATTTCCACCTGACAGGGCCTGGGACCTGGGATCCCTCCCTTTGCTGACCCAAGTCCAGTCATCCCAGCTGAAGCCTCTTCTTCAGACTCCAGAGGTCGAAGTCAGGAAACACTAAATCCAAGGACCCCACCTAGGGCCTCCCTGGGTCGAAGCAGGCCCACTGGGGCTGGGGTCCATTGGGCTGTGCGGTGGGAGGTCAGCTGAGCCTTCCTACAGGATCATTGCTTTGCTGCCTGGAACTGCCCAAGCCCTCTTCCTCCGCACACCCTGAAATCAAGGCTGCACGTCCCAGTTCTCAGAACTGCCAGTGAGGGGGGCGCTTTGCTTATCCTCACAGCCTTGCCCAGTGTCCTGTTCTTAAAGTTTATCTCCTACACCGCTGTGGCTGGGCAGCGTGATTTGGGGGAGTCCCTGCTCTTTGGAGGTTATCCAATATTGCATCATTGCCCTAATACCTGCTATTCCCTCTTCAGAACATTCTTTCGATTCTATTACAATATTTTTTTGAAGGCCGGGCTTCACTGGCTAAAGTGATTTCAGGTGGTTATTAACGGAGTCTGAAGCCATACATCATCAATCAACCTAATTTTTCCTGATACCTGATACTACCCCGGGGTTATTGGCCTCCGTGCTCTGAGATGATGTCTCAGATTCCTTCAGTGAAACAGCGCAGAAGTTTAAACAAGTTTCTCCCCCATCCCGTCATCTGCCATCTCTTGAAGACCATGGGCCCTCCTGAACTTCACCGCTGCCTCCCCCTCCCAGCCCCCAAACACAGCTACCAGTTCAACACAGGGACTTCTCATGGTCTGCTTTGATTTTGTTGCTGATAGGCTGAAAAATGTTCCCCCAAACATACCATCTCCCAGTCCCTAGAACCTGTAAATGCTGCTTTCTTTGGGAAAAGGGTCTTTGCAGTTGTGGTTAACCTAAGAATCTTTCGATCCTTCATGATTACCCAGGTGCGCCCTAAATGCAATCACTTGTATCTTCAGAAGAGGGAAGCAGAAGGATAGTCAGAGAAGGCAAGGTGAAGAGAGAGTAGGGGGAGATTTGAAGATGTTGACCTTGAAGATGGCCATTACGTTGCCACAAAGACAAGGAGAGTCAGTAGCTACCAGCAGCTGCGAGAAGCAAGGACAGGATTCTACCCTAGGGTCTCTAAAGGGAGTGTGGCCCTGCCAGCATCTTGATTGCAGGTCAGTGGAAGTGATTTTGGGCTTTTGGCTTCGGGAACTGTAAGAGAGTTCATTTCTGCTATTTAAGCCTCCCAGTTCATGGCAGTTTGATACAACAGATCTAGGAAGCTAATACATTGTGGTTCCCATTCTACCTTCTGTAGTTTTCCAGGGTTGATTTTTGGGAATGGAAGACAACAGCACAAACTTGATTATCACTAACTATAGTTAAGGCACTACATCTGTAAATAATTTAGGGAGAAGTAACATCTTTATAGTATTTTGTTTCACATTAGCGAATATGGTATATATCTCAATTTGTGACTCTTTTTGTCTGAATCCCTCAGTTAAATTTTGTATTTGTCTCCATAAAGATCTCATACTTTTTTGTGATTTGTAGTTCTTCTTAGGTAACTTTTGGATTTTGTTCCTATTGTGAATAGAATATTATGTATTACAAGCTCTAAGTAGTGACTGCTTTTGAGTGGTAAGGCTCTGCATTTTGCGATATACCGCCTTTCTGAAGTCCCTTATCTATTCGAGTGTATTCCACACACCTCTTCCTTTTAGTTTTCTAGGCAAATGGTCATCTTGTTAACAAATGGTATCTCTCTTCAATATTTGTATCTCTATTTTGACATCCACATCTCTGGCTTTGTGTTCCAGTGCAGTTTTAAACACTAACAATGAGAGTATAGATCTGCCTTGTTCCTGACTTTAATGAGAATGCTCCTAATATTTCCCCTCTAACTCGCAGTAGAATTTAGGAAAAGGAAGCTCCATTCTATTCTTAGTTTGCCGGAGTTTGTACCATGAACACATGTTGAATTTCTTTCAAAGGCTTTTTCTATGCTCACTGGCGATAACACTTGTTCCCCTCTAATTTGTTAATGTAGGGAATTAACAGTTGAAAGTCTTTTCAGTGTGAAGTCATATTTTCATTCCTTGGACACAGCCTGTTTGCTCACTTAATTCACTGCTCTCTTGACTGTGCTATTTTATTTAAGAAATTTATTGCTATATGAATGAGCTTGGCTCAAGTGTTCTGTTAGTGGGATTGGGGGGCGAGGTCCTCACTTGGTTTTTTAATCAAGAGCTGCTGACTGGGGAAAAATGAGTTGAATAATATCCCCCTCCTTTCTGATATGCTTTGGAAAAGTTTACAAAAGCTGGCAATTATTTTTCCCTGATCATTTGGTAGAAGTAGTCTCCAAAATAGTCTTATCTGATGGGACACCTGGGTAGCTCAATTGGTTAAGAGTCTGCCTTCAGCTCTAGGTCATGATCCTAAGGTCCTGGGATTGAGTCCCACATCAGGCTCCTTGCTCGGCAGGGAGGCTGTTTCTCCTTCTGCTTGTGCGTGCTCTCTCTCTCTCTAACAAATAAATAAATAAAATCTTATATTTTATTTTATTTTATTTCTTTTCAGTGTTCCAAAATTCCTTGTTTATGCACCCCACCCAGTGCTCCATGCAGTATGTGTCCGCCATAATAAATAAAATCTTTTAAAAAATAGTCTTATCTGAGACATTTGAGAGTGGCTTGAATTTTGAATATGGTTTCCATTTTTATTTTTGAATTCACATTTTATGTGTATTTATGGATGAATTTGGTTATTTATTTTCTAAAATCTGGTCCATTTCCCTTAGGCTTTCAAATTTCGTGGCATGATATTTATAATAAAAAGTATTACAGAAACTCCCAAACTCATATACCAGTAGAGAGAACCCTAGAATGAACCCAATATACCCGACATTCAACATCAACAATCATTAATATGTGACCAACGTGTTTCCAATTATACCTCCACTATTCACCCATCCTGCAGCTGGAACATGAAGTAAATCTAAGGCATCGCCCCTAAGTACTTCAGCATGCATTTCTGATAGTTAAGGAATGTTTTCTAAAGCATAAACTTAATGCAATTACTATTCCTAAAAAAGAATACCTTATAGGTATTCCCAAAAATCTCTTGTGTTAATTGGCTCTGCTCTTTTCAATTTCATTGTCTTCTGCATTTATCTTCATTATTTCCTGGCTTCTACTTCTTTAGGTCAAATGTGCTATTCATTCCATACCTTCTGAAGTGCCTGGCTGTTTTAAATATTTATTTTCTAATACATCTTTTTAAGACTATGCATTTCTCACTGAGTACCACTTGAGCTGCGTCATACGGGTAGTATTACGTATCTTCATGTGTAGAGTTTGAATATTTTACAAGCTGAATACATCACCCTATTACTCATGCTATTAGAATTGATGTGTATATGTATATACACACACTAATGTGTAAAAATTTATTTTTGAATAGGCTTTAAAGAGGACAAGAGGGAGACTATTTAGAGGAAGTTTCATAATCCAGAGGTATTTGTTTTTGTTTTCATATTAATTATAAGAGACACTTAAACATATTTGACTGCCAGGACAGAGTTGAGTTTGTCCCATGAATGTGAATAACTTTACCACACACGCACACAAAATCAATATGATTGGCAGCGTGTACAGAATTGAAGCCTGTAGATGTCAGCTTCTATGTAGAGCACAGACCAAGCATGGGATAGCATGGAAGGAAAATAGGTCCAGAATAGACACATCACATTCAAGTACAGCAGATTAATAAAATAAAGGACAAACTTCACACGATCATCAAAATAAACACATCCATGACAAACTAGGAATAGAAGGGAACTTCTTCTTTTTTTAATCTTTTTGTTTTATTTAATTAAATAATGGTAAGTGTACTCTTTAATTCCCATCCCCCCTTTCCCCCATTCCTCCACCCATTTCCCCTCAGGTAACCATCAGTTTGTTCTCTATAGAGTCTGGTTCTTGGCTTCTCTCTCTCTCTCTCTCTCTTTTTTTCCTTTGCTCATTTGCTTTGCTTCTTAATTCCACATATGAATTAAATCATATGCTATTTGTCTTTCTCTGGCTGACTTATTTCACTTGGCATTATACTCTCTAGCTCCACCCATGTTGTTGCAAATGGCAAGAGTTCATTCTTTTTGATGACTGAGTAATATTCCACTGTTATATCACATATATATATCTCCACTCATGAATCGATGCACACTTGAGCTGCTTCCATAATTTGGCTATTGTAGATAATGCCACTATAAACATAGGGGGGCGTGTATCTCTTTGAATTAGTATTTTTGTATTTTGGGTTAAAAACCCAGTATGGTACCACAACTCCTGGATCATAGGGTATTTCTATTTTCAATTTAATAAGGAACTTCCATACAGTTTTCCACAATGGCTACACCAGTTTGCATTCTCACCAACAGTGCACTAGTGTTCTTTTTGCTCTGCATCCTCATCAACACTTGTTATTTTCCATCTTTTTGTTTCAAGTCATTCTGATGGGTGAAAGGTGCTATCTCATTGTGGTTTTGATTTGCATTTCCTGATGATGAGTGATGTTGAGCATCTTCTCATGGGTCTGTTGGCCATCTGGATGTCTTCTTTGGAGAAATATCTTTTCATGTGTTCTGCCCGTTTTTTAATTGGATTATTTGTTTTTTTGGGTATTGAGTTGTTTAAGTTCTTTATGTATTTTGGATACTATCCCTTTATTGGATATGTCATTTGCAAATATCTTCCCCCATTCAATAGGTTGCCTTTTAGTTTTATTGTTTTCTTCACTGTGCAGAAGCTTTTTATTTTGATGTAGTCCCAATAGTTTATTTGTGCTTTTATTTCCCTTGTCTCAGGAGACCTATCTAGAAAAATGTTGCTACAGCTGATGTCAGAGAGATTATTGCCAGACTTAAAGCTTTTCCCCTAAGGTGAGAAAGAGCAAGGATGTCTGCCCTTATCCCTTAATAGTCAGGGTTGTACTGAAGGTTCTAGCCTGGGCAATTAGGTGAGACTATGAAAAACAAGCCATCCAGATTGGAAAGGAAGAAATGAAACTATTCTTATTCACAGATGAGATGGGATTGTATAAAATAAGTCCTATGGAATACACACACGCACACACACACACACACACACACACACAAACTTAGAGCAAATAAGTCAGGTTGCAAGATAGAAGATCAAATACATATATCAATTGTATTTCTTTTTAAAAAAATTTATTTATTTTAGAGAGAGATGGTATGTGTGTGCATGTAGGGGGAGGGGCAGAGGGAGAGGGAGGAGAGAAGCAGCCTCCTTGCTGAGCACGGAGTCTGAGACAAGGCTTGATCTCATGTCGTGGAGATCACGACCTGAGCCGAAATCAAGAGTTGGGTGCTTGACCAACTGAGCCACCCAGGTGCTCCCAATTGTATTTCCATAAAGTAGCAAGGAATAATAATAATAATAAACCTATGTAATTTCCATTTGCAGTAGCATCAAAAATCCAAAATCTTTAGGAGTACTTTAAAAAATAAGTACAAGACTTATACATGTACATTTACAAAATATTATTGAAAGAAATTAAAGAAGACCCAAATAAAGACACCGTGTCTTCATGGATTGGAAGACTAAATTTTGTTAAGATGGCAATACTCTTCTAAGTGATCTACAGATTCAATCTGATTATCTAAATCCTAGCTGGCATTTTTGCGGAAATTGGCAAGCTGGTCCTAAAATGCTTGTGTAAATTTAAGGGGCCTAGAATGGCTAAAAAAAAATCTTGAAAAAGAACGAAGTAGAAGGACTTACACTTTCCAATTTCAGCTAGAAAGCTACAGTGATCAAGCCAGTGCAGTATTGGCATAATCTAGACATAGAAATCAATTGAAAGGAATTTAAAGTATAGGCATAAACATCTACATCTATGGTCAGTTATTTTCTCTTTTTCAAGAAGCTTAACCAGACAATTTGATGTGAAAACAATCATCTTTTCAGTTATTTTACTGCCATTTGTTGTCAAGTCACATGCAAAAGAATGAGTTTGGACCCCTACCTTACATCATATATGAAAATTAAGTCAAAATGAGCCACAGACCTAAATATAAAGCTAAAACTATTAAACCCTTAAAAGAAAACCTAACTATAAACCTTCATGACTTTGGATATGGCCATGCTTTCTTAGACATGACACTCAAATTACAAGCAACCAAGAGAACATTTGACTTCATCACAACTGGGAAATTTTGTGCGTCAAATCACATGATCAAGAAAATGAAAAGACAACTCACATAATGAGAGGAAATACTTGCAGATCTTACATATCTGAAAAGGGTTAGAATATACAATGAATTTTTACAACTCAGCAATAAAAATAACTCAAATAAAAATGGGCAAAAGGGAACCTGGCTGGCTCAAGTTGGTGGAGCATTTAGTTCTTGATCTTGGGGTTGTGAATTTTACACCTTCGTCAAAATGTCACAGTCATCTTTGGTGGCTTGGTTTCCAGGTCCTTTGCTTTGTTACATTCATCCATGTGTCTATTTCTTTGCTAATGCTATGATGTTTTGCTTACTATACCTTAAATCCTATCTCTTAAAACAAAGCTAATACAGTTCTTCCCGCTTTCTTCTTTTTCCGAAATTATTTTATTGACTCTAGATCCCTTTACCTTTTCATATAAAGTTTAGAATCAGTTTCACTAAATCCATAAAAATCCTGTTGGGTTGTGTTTTTTTTGTTTTGTTTTGTTTTGTTATTTCGGTTTTTTATTTTGTTTTTTGTTTTCTGTTTTTTTGTTTTTCAGTAAGGTCTGCACACAACATGGGGCTCAAACTCACACTCGGAGAGCAAGAGTTGTATGCTCTACTGACTGAGAGCACCAGGTGCCCCTCTTGTTGGGATTTTGGTTGGAATCATGTTCAATCTATAGATCAATTCTACTATTTTGAGTCTTCCAATTCATTAAAACACTGTCTCTTTGTTTAATGTAGTTTTTCTTTTATTTCTTTCATCTTTTTTTCAGTATTCAACATACAGTTCTAGTACATGTTTTCTTAGATTAACTCAAAAAATGGAAACACTGAGGTATTATCATAAGTGGTATTTTAAAAGATTTCACTTCACAACTGTACATTCGCAGTATATAGCAATTGCATTGACTTTTACATGTTGGCCTTGTAACCTGTGACCTTGTTATACTTGTTAATTCTAGGGGTCATACTGAGATCTGAATATAGATATTAGTCTGGTGGACACAGATAGAAAGAGGGCCCGTGTTACTATAGTCCTTTACATGGTATAAAGTTCCTCAGCATGGTAAGAAAGGCAAGTGAGAAAGTTCTCTCAAGCAGCAGCGAGCCATCTCTGTAGGCTCAGAGGATTTAAGAAAATCTAGAGCTTCAAGATTCTCAAATGCATTTATGCAAAAATCACTATCTCATATTCCAACTTTCAACCATTTTAAGGTTCTGACTTTGGCCCAGGATGCTTGCTGAGTATGAGAATCCATTCAACACTTTCTGAGATTGTGCTACCTGAACAGTTAAGCCTTGGGTCTGTCTGATCTTTAGCTCAGCCAAACCTGTGGTAATAAAAGACACGAGTTTCTTTGAACACAGCTAAGGAGCCCTCTAACTTATACTTTGCTTTGAATTGATGATTAATTGAACTGAATCTTATTTTTTTTCTCTTCAAAGCATCATTGGCACCCAGCAATGACCAACCAGTTTCACAATTATTATTATTATTATTATTATTACCATTTCCCTGTCTTTGTTTAAATGCCAGAGATACTGCACAGGTCAGTCTGTTCCCTTTTACCTGTATCTCGTCTCAGTTCACCACAGTGAATAACAACTGTATTGTCAAAACATTCTGGGGAATACCAACACCCAATCCCCAAGTAGTGATTTGCCAGCCAGCGGGGAGTAACCGAATTCCGTCTCCCCATTCTTAGAATCTGCTTCCTAGGCACACTTATGTTACCAATTGTCTTAGTATGTATTTCTCAGAAGAGAGCATGAGAAGGATATTCTTGTGCAAGCGATTTAATGGTTGAGTGCTTTTGGGAGATACTGGGACGCAAGTGAGGGGAGCAGGTTAGGGTAGGAATGAAGTAGAGCTGAGTTGTGAATTTAGCTGAAGACCAGCTTCAGCTGTATCCCAGTTGGAGCTCTCAGGGGGGAATGGCACCAGAGCTGTGTTGCCTTGTGCCATGGGAGTAACCACTATATCCTTGTATCAGTAGTCTGCTATATGGATATCCCACATTTTAGTTATCCGTTAATGAAATGATGAATATTTGGGTTGCTTTCACTTTTTGGTTATTATGAATAAAGCTATTTCAGATAAAGCTGTTACCAACATTTATATACTGCTCTTTGTATGTATCTAAGCTTTCATTCTCTCGAGTGAATGCGTAGGACCGGGAGAGCTGGGTCCTACCATGTTTATTTGAGGTTTCAGAAAACCTTCCCTGGATCTCTACCATCCAGAAACTTGATGTTCTCAGACTCCCTCCCATGCTTCTCCCTTACAGAAATGTTTTATTTTGGAGTTTCATGCAGTGTGCCCACCCTCAGGACACAGCATGTGTCTGTGTGTGTACACACATATATACATACACACACCCAACAACTTCACTCCATGCCAATCGCTTGCTCCAAGTTTTGACTCCCCTCCAAAATTCTGCCTGCCCCTGTTAAATCTCCAGAGCACCACTTATTTTAAAAAGGGGAGGTGAACAATGAGAGACTATGGACTCTGAAAAAACAATCTGAAGGGTTTGAAGAGGTGGGGGGGGGGGGAGGTTGGGGAACCAGGTGGTGGGTATTGGAGAGGGCACGGACTGCAGGGAGCACTGGGTGTGGTACAAAAACAATGAATACTATTATGCTGAAAATAAATAAAAAAATGAAAAATAATTATAGCATTAGTTGTTTTAAAAATAACTCATCCAGGGCTTATCAGTATTATTTCTGGGAGGATTTGTTTGTTAAAAGAGCACTCCTTCATACTGGAAGTGAAACTTACCTGGTGTACTTATTTACTCAATTGCGTTTCTTTCTAAATGACATAAACTTCAGTACTATTAGTTCAGAAGTACTAAGGCTATTATTCCTTTGGTCACCTTTGCTCACCAATCGCTGCCTCGTTAAAAGATCAGGTCCTACATTTGATCTCTTAAAATACTTTCCTAGCGTAAACAAACTTCATGTTCACTCTCCTTTCCTGACCTCATGATGTTACAATCACATCACATAGACACGTACAAAACATTAAGAAATTCTCTCTGTGTAATAAATAAAACTATTGCTGGAGGGAAATGAGACCCAAAGCACAAAAGCCATTTTCAAGGTCATACAATGAATCTATGGCAGATGACTCAAGGTTTCTTAAGTGGCCAGTGAATTAATTTTTTTTTTTCCCAGTGAATTTATCAGTAGCTTTCAATCAAGGGAGACAACAATAAACCATTTCTTTTAGTGCCCTCCCACTTTGACTCTGGGGTTGTAGCTCTGAATTGTTTTAGCCAATCAGATATTTGCAAATATGACACAAGCAGAGGCTTGAGAAGTGCTTTTGGGCTTGCTTACTCTGGATTTTCTGCTGTGGGAACGTGACCAGGCAGGCTAGTTACATGGAGCACAGCTGGGTCATCCTAGTCTGCTCTGATGAAAAAATTCTAGGTCAGCCAGAGCCCTCTGACTCCCAGTTATGAACAAGTGTAGCTAAGTTTAACTTAGCCCAGCCTAGTTTAGCTGTACCTTATATTCTTGTGAGTTACAGAAATGATTATCATATGCCACGGGGTTTTATGATGGGTTGTTCTGCAGCATTACTGTGGCTAAAAGTAGTTGGTACAGGGATATTATTTTATCCTTAAAATTCTCTACATGCCTCTGGCTTGAGGTCTCAGGAGGCTTCCTGATGAGGAAAGGAGCTCTTGGTTTCTAAAGTTCCTTATTTGACTGTTTGGAGATTTTCAGTTCCTAACTACAAGGGGGGCTCCTCACAGGGCTGCCTCATGAGGCAGATGATTCCATCATAATAAGAGATCTGAGAGACGGAGGGTGACAGTGCTCAAGCTGGAAGGCACAGACTTTTTTGTTTTGTTTTGTTTTTACAAACTTTTCCCCCAGCTTCATTGAGCTATAGTTGACATATAACGTGGAGACAGTTTAAGGTGTACAATATGTTGATTTGAACACTGATATGTTGCAGTATGATTACCACCGTAGCATTATAGCTAACAAATTCCACACATCACATAATTCCATTTCTTTTTGTGGGGAGACCATTTAAGGTCTACGCTCTTAGCAACTTCCAAGTGCATAATTCGGCATTGTTAACTATAATATATTCTGCTGTACCTTAGATCCCCAGAACGTATTCATCTTCTAAATGGAAGCTTGTACTCTTTGACCAGGATCACCCTATTTTCCCCACTCCTCAGCCCCAGGTAACCACCATTCTACTCTCTGCTTCTATGTTATGCTCCAAGATCATGATCTGAGCTCAAGGCAGATGCTTAAGCGACTGAGCCACCAAGGCACCCCAGGACGAAGTTACTTTTAAATCTAGTTGTTAGTGAATGTCTGACTGAGAAGGTGACATCAAAGCAGTATTTGAAAGAATGAACTCTGTGGAAGAGATTTTCTGGAAGAGCAAAGAACAATTGTGAAGGCCACAAAACTGGGATATGCTTACCATACTCCAGAAACAGAAAGTAGGCCAGTAGGTGAGAGTTTTTGGAGATGGGGTCAGAGAACTAAAGAGGGAAGAGTAGATCAGAGGATGTTAGGAAAAGGGAGTTGGGTAGAGACTTACAGAATATTGTCTAAACATTGGCTTTTATTCTGAATCTAGTGGGACCTGTTAGAAGAATTGTAGTCATATGACCTGTCATATATGTGTGCAGAATCAGTCTAGCTACTGTAAAGAGGAAGGAATGAAAGGACTAAGAGGGAGAAAGCAGGGGACTGGATAGGAGATTATCTCAGTGATCCATGCTAGAGATGATGGTGATCTGGACCCGTATGGTAATGGATAATGTGAGGAGAAGGTATTTAGTTGGATTCTGGGTAATTTTTGAAGCTAAATCCATGAGGATTTTATGGCTGATGGGAGATGAGTTGTTAGAGAATGAGAGGAATGAAAGATGAAGGAGAAACTACATGGATGGATTTACCATTAACTGCGATAGAAGATGTGGTAGATGCATGTGTTGCAAAGCCACAGATCAGAAAGGAAATGGTATAAATACAACACATTAATATCAAAAATTCTGTCTAATAAAAGTAGCTATACCTAACACTGAAAAACAAGGCAGGAACATATTTCAATTACTATAAACAACAGAGGTAGTAGCTACTACAAATCAAGAATTAAAGTAATAAAAGGCAAGTGAGAGATGAGAATAATACACTTATAGTAAAGGGAGACCAAACGGCCAATATACACGAGAAGATGCTCAACATTACCAGCAGGAAAATGCTGTAGAAACAAAACTGAAGTATCATTTCAAGTGTGTCAGAATTGCATACATTTTAAAATCTGGTAAGTCCAAGTGTTGGCATTAATGTAGATCAAAGAGAACTTGGGAAATTCTGGCAAGAGTGGAAATGATCACACCACTTCTGGGGGAGATTTTGCAAATATCTTACAAAGTGGGCCTGTATATATAAACCCTGTGATCCTGTAGTTTCACTTAAGTGTTCATCAAACACGAGTAAAGGCATTGAGTTTATTCAAAATGGAGGATCATGTACAACAGTTAAATAGAACTAATAAGAGCTGCGTGTAACAGCATGGATGGGGGGTGCCTGGGTGGCTCAGTGGGTTAAAGCCTCTGCCTTTGGCTCAGGTCATGATCCCAGGGTCCTGGGATCAAGTCCCGGATTGAGCTCTCTGCTCAGCGGGGAGCCTGCTTCCTCCTCTCTCTCTCTGCCTGCCTCTCTGCCTACTTGTGATCTGTGTCTGTCAAATAGATAAATAAAATCTTTTTTTTAAAAAAAAAAGCATGGATGGGAACATTTACAAACATTATCCAACATTTAGAATACTCTTACAAAGTTAGATACATTCCCCAATGTACAGATAAAGAAACTAAAATATAAAGGTGTTCAGTTTCCCTGACTCCAGGATTTAAATTCTGACCCAGAACTATGTGAATTCCAAGTTCATATTATTTGCAGTACTGCATGGGATGTTCAGGTTTTGTCCCCAGTCAAGATGGACCAGGGGAAATGATGAAAATGTTTGCCTTTTTTCCAGGCCCAAATTCATTTGTCATTGAAAGGCTATTCAGTTTTGAAGACCTAGCGTGACTAAAATGGAAGATTGACTTCTAGTTTGTAATATAAAATGCAAATGCCAATATTTATTTTTGCAGACTTGGGTCTATTTTTAATTATACACTTAAAGATGCATAATTTGCTCTTCTACGTAGATCAATACTCAGAATGATATTGATTCTTTCCGTAATCTCCTCCCCAAACCTTTCAACATCACGTGTCCATACGGTATTGATGAATGTCTGCTCCAGCAGGCAATTACAGCAATAACATCTGTGCATTCTATGGTTTTCTGATTAAACTTTTCCCCAAAGTACTAAATGCAATCATTTAATACATACTAATTATCTTTCCTATTATGTATGGTCCATAATTAAACAATGTAAGATGCATGGATTCAGCTGCATATCAGTACTGATACTGACAGGTTTCTGATGGGCCGTCTTACTACAAAACACACTCTGTAAGTTAATAGTTGACTTTCTTGCATTCCCTTTGTTAAAATTATTTTTCAAAGATCCGGTAGTATGGAAAGAAGAAAACAAAAGATTTTACATAGATGCATACAAATCTATGATTTACACATAGAGCTACTTCTAAACTTAATATACTGGTAAATTTGTGGAAAACCAAATATATAGAAAACCATAAAAAATCACATATTTCTGGATAAAGCCATAAGAAAACTGGTATTTCTCAAATTCAGACTGAGTTAATCTTATCTGAATGTCTACACATGAAATAATTTTTCATGAGCATAATTCCCAATAAATATAATTGTGTAGAAACTAAGAGGTAAGGATAACTTATAAAGAACTTTTTGAACTCAGCAATAAAAACAGACACTTCAATTAGAAAGTGGTCAGGAGCCTTGAAAGACTTGAACAAAAACCTGGCCAAAGAAGTTCGAAGAATGGTAAATAGGGGCTCCTGGGTGGCTCAGTCATTGACCATCTGCCTTTACGGCTCAGGTGATGATCCCAAGGTCCTGAGATCGAGCCCCGCATTGGGCTCCCTGCTTGGCAGGAAGCCTGCTTCACCCTCTCCCATTCCCCCTGCTTGTGTTTCCTCTCACTGTGTCTCTCTCTGTCAAATAAATAAAATCTTAAAAAAAACAGTGATAATACAAAAAATGAGCAAGGATGCAGAGAATCTGGATCATTCACACATGCACACATAGAATTCACAGCTATCCTGGAAAACAGTTTGGCACTTAAGAAATATTCCAAATTTCTACATCTGTTTCACAGCAGTTATTATTTTTTTCTTTTTACCCTTTGACTCATGTTACCTATTTCTCCCACCCCCCCAACTCTCACAATCACTATCCTGTTCTCTGCATCTATGAGGGTTTGTTTCGTTTTGTTGGTTTTTGGTTTTGGTTTTTGAAATTCCATATGTAAGAGAGATGGTATACAGCTTTTGTCTTTCTCTGATTTATTTCACTTAGCGTAATATCCTTGAGGTACATTCATGTTGCCCAAAATGGCAAGATTTCATTCTTCTTTATGGCTGAGTAACAGTTCACCATACACACACACACACACACACACACACACACACACACACACACACTACAATTTCTTTATTCATTCATCCTTTGGTGGACACTTAGGATGTTTCCATACCTTGGCTATTATAAGTAACAGTACAATGAGTGTGGAGGTGCATGCATCTTTTAGAATTATTGTTTTCATTTTCTTTGAGTAAATACCCCAAAGTGGAATTGCTGAATCATACGATATTTCAATTTTTAATTGTTTGATGAACATCAAGACTGTTTGCCAGTGTAGCTGCACCCGTCCACATTCCTACCAACAGTGTACTAAAGTTTCCCTTTTCTGTCTGTCCTCACTAACACCTGTCATCTCTTGTCTTTTTGATGACGGCCATTCTAGCAGGTATGAGGTGATATCTCATTGTGGTTTTGATTTGCATTTCCCTCATGATTAGTGATGTTGAGCATCTTTTCATGTACCAGTTGGCCATCTGGCTGTCTTTTTAATAAAGATTTGTTTATTTTGTTGAGGGGGACCTGGCAGAGGGAGAGGGAGAGAGAAACTCAAGCAGACTCCATGCTAAGTGTGGAGCCCGACCAGGGCTTGATCTCATGACCCTGAGATCACGACCTGAACTGAAACCAAGAGTCAGATATTTAACTGAGTGTATCAGCCAGGTGCCCCTGAATGTCTTTTTTTTTTTTTTTTAAGAGGAATGTCTGTTCAAATCATCTGCCTGTATTTTAATTGGGCTGTTTGTTTTCGTTTTTGTTTTTGTTTTGCTATTGAACTATATGAGTTCTATATATTTTGGATATTAGCCCCTGATCAGATATATAATTTGCAAATATTTTCTCCCATCCTGGAGATTGCCTTTACATTTTGTTGATGGTATCCTTTGCTGTGTAGCAGCTTTTTGGGGTGTGTGTGTACAACAGTCCCACTTACTTATTTTTGCTTTTGTTGCTTTTCCTTTTGTTGTCAGATTAAGAGAATCATAATGAAAACCTATGTCAAGGAGCTTATCACCTATGTTTTCTTCTAGGCTTACGGTTTCAGGTCTCATTCAAGTCTTTAATCCATTTGAGTTCATTTTTGTGTATGGTGTAAGATAGTGGTTGAGTTTCATTCTTTTTCATGTTTCCCAACACCAGTTATTAAAGAGACTGTCCTTTTCCCATTGTATATTCTTGGCTCTTTTGTCACAAGTGAATTGACCATATAAGCGTGGGTTAATTTTCAGGCTCCCTATTCTGTTCCACTGATTTATGTGTCTGTTTTTATGCCAATGCTATACTGCTTTAATTACTGGAGCTTTGTAATATAGTTTGAAATCAAGGGGTGTGATGACTCCAGCTTTGTTCTTTTTCCCCAAGATTGCTTTGGCTATTTTGTTTTTGGTGTGTGTGTATGTGTGTGTAGTTCCATACAAATTTTAGAACTATTTGTTCTATTTCCTTGAAAAGTGCCATTGGAATTTTGATAAGGATTGCATCAAATCTGTAGATTGCTTTGGGTGGCATAGATGTTTTGACAATATTGATTCTTCCAATCCATGAGCATGGAATATCTTTCCATGTATTTGTATCTTTAACTTCTTTCATTAATGTCTTGTAGTTTTCAGTGTACAGGTCTTTTACCTCCTTGTTTAAATTTATTCCTAGGCATCTTACTCTTTTTGATGCTATTGTAAATGGGATTCTTATTTGTATTTCACTTTCTGAAAGTATGTTATTAGCGAGTAGAAATGTATCAGATTATTGTGTATTGATTTTGTATCTGCAACTTTATTGAATTTGCTCATTTGTTCTAACAGTTTTTTTCATAGTTGACCAGAAAGGAACAAGGGGAATTTGGAGGATATAGGACTGTTTTTTTTTTTTATCTTAACTGTGGTGGTGGTTTTATAATTACATGCATTAATTAAAACCCACAGCACTGTACTCTAAAAAGGGTGAATTTTAAAGTGTGTAAGTTATATCTTAGTAAGACAATTTAAAAAGATGATTAATTTAAAGTAGAAATTAATAACCATATTGTGAAAGCTTTTTAATATATGTTGTAGTAAAAGATGCAAATAGCACAATGGAGAGAATAAAAGTATATTTTGTAAGCTTCTGACAATAAAAGAAAGAAGATGTAGTATTATTTGCATCTAAAATTAATAATTTTTATATGCATATAGTAAAATCTTATAGCAACTTCTGAAAAAAATAGAGGAAATTCTAAGTCAATTGTGGAGCTGAAATTAAATACTAAGAATGCATATTTAATCCTAAAATCAGCAGAAAAATGGGCATGAAGGATAGAAAACAAGTAGAAAGATGCTGCACTTAAAAACTATCATACCAATAATTACATTAAATATAAATGGATGAAGAGTGCCTGTGTGGCTCAGTCAGTTAAGTGTCTGACTATTTTAGCTCAGGACATGATCTCAGAGTTGTGATATCGAGCCCCACGTGGAGCTCCACACTCAGCAGGAGTCTGCTTGAGATTCTCTGTCTCCCTCTCCCTCTGCCCCTTTCCCCACCGTGCTGTCTCTCTCTCTCTCTGTCTCTCTAAAATAAATAAATAAATCTTTAAAAATATATAAATGGACTAAATATTTAATTCTATAATTCTATAATAGAATTATAGTATAGTAAGTATAAGTACTTTTAACAGTAACTGTTAAAATATTTTAATTTAAAAATCAACAATTTTACAATGAATATAAAACATAAGACCACTGATACATTGCCTTAAAAGATTCATCCTAAATACAAAGATACATGTAGATTAATTTTAGCACATAGGAAATTATATACTATACAAAAACTAATCATATATAATATCTAGTGTCTATTGCAGAATCAAACAAACTACACTTTAGGACAGGGCATATTAATAAAAATGAAGGATGTTATATAAGAATGAAAAAGGAAATTCATCAACAAGGTATAGTGATTCTATTTATGTTGGCAAAAATAATAAAAACAGATCAAGAAAACAGAATTGAAAGGGAAAAGAGACAAATCTACAATCACAATTTTAGTTGGATAATTTAACATAATTTTTTCAATAATTGATAGAATAAGTGATCAGAAAAATCACTAAGTACATAATATACTTAAAAGATCAACTAAACTGGCCTAGTTGACAGTTACAATTTCACACAAAACCAGCAGAATAATAATTTTTTCCATGATCATAGGTCTGAAAGTCTTTAACATAATATTAGAAAATAAAAACCAGCAATTTATAAAAAGATTTCTACACCATAACCAAGTAAAATTTATTCCAGCTATATAAAGCTGTTTCAGTGTTCAAAGATTAACAAATGTAATCTAACTCATCAGCTGGCTAAACAAGAAAAATCATATGGTCTTATCAATTAGTAGAGAAAAAGCATTTAACAAAATCCAACACCTATTCATAATAAAAACTATCAACACTCTAGGAAAAGCAGGAAACTTCCACAAATTGAAAAGGAACAACTACAAAACTATAGCTTGCATTATGCTTAATGTTGAGAAACTGTAAGCTTTATCCTGAATATTGAGTTAAGGATGTTTTTCCTCACCATTCCTATGTAACATAATATTAGAAAAGGGAAGAAAATGAAGTAAATGACATCTATAAAAAGGAAAGAAATACAACTATCTTTATTTGAAGATTACATGATTGTATATGTAGAAAATCTCAAAGAACCAATACAAAAACCTTCTGAAACTAAAAAAATGAGTACATCAAAATAACAGCATATAAGGTTATTGTACAAAAACAATTGCTTTCCTATGTACTGTTGGTGTACAAATTGCACCAAAAAAGAGAGAAATACTTAAGTATAAATCTAACATGATATGTACAGGATCTAAAGGGAGAAAACTACAAATCTCTTGATCAAAGAAATCAAAATAACAAAATAACTCCAAATAAATGGAGAGAACATTCTGTGTTGATGGACTGGAAGTTTTAGTATTATGAAGATACCAATTATTCCCAACTAGATTTATAAATGAAGTGCACTTCTTATCAAAATGCCAGCAAGATATTTTATAGATATTAGAGTTTATTCTTAAAGTCTATATAGAAAGGCAAGAGACCCAGAATAGTCAAGACAATACTGAATTAGAAGAAAAAGCTTGCAGGAGTCATACTAACCAGTATAAGACTTAGTATTAAGCTGTAATAATTAAGACACTTCTGTATTGGCAAAATAATAGACACATAGATCAAGGGAACAGAATAGAGAACCCATAAATATAGCTATACAAATATAGTAAGTTGATCTATGACAAGGTCTAGAAGCCATTTAATGGAGGAAGATAATCTTTTCAACAAATGACACTGGGAAAATTGGATTTTCATGTGCAAATAAATGAACCTAAACACAGAACTTTCATATAATCTAACTCAAAATTTATGATAGATCTTAATGTAAAATTTAAAACTTCTAGATGTAAAGTGTAAAATTTCCAGAAGAAAACATTGGGGAAAATCTATTTGACCCGGGGTTTGGTTGATGAGTTTGTAGATAAAATACCAAAAGCATGATCAATAAAAAATTGGTAAGCTGAATATTATTAAAACTATAATCCTCTGCTTTATGAAGGATACAGTTAAGAAAATGAAAGTACATGTTACAGACTGGGAGGAAATATTTGCAACATGTATCTAATAAAGCACTTTCATTTAAAATATACAAAGAAGTCTTAAATAGCCAGTGTTGGCTAGGATGTGGAGAAAAATGAACCTTTGTGTACTGTTAGTTGGAATGCAAACTAGTGCAACCACTGTAAAAAACAGTATGGAGGTGCCTCAAAAAATTAAAAATAGAGCTACCTTATGATCCAGGAATCACAGTACTGGGTATTTACTAAAAAAATACAAAAACACTAGTTCAAGGAAATACATGCACCCCTCTGTTTATAGCAGCATTATTTACAATAGCCAAGATATGGAAGCAGCCCAAGTATCTATTGATAGATGAATGAATAAAGATGTGGTGTGTATGTGTGTGTGTGTGTGTGTGTGTGTGTGTGTGTGTGTGTGTGTAGATATATATATATATATCTATATATATATAGATATATATATAATGGAATATTATTCAACCATTAGAAAGAATGAAATCTTGCCATTTGCAATGCATGGAGGGATCTAGAGCTTATTATGCTAAGTGAAATAAGTCAGCCAGAGAAAGACAAACACCAAATGATTTCACTCATGTAGAATTTAAGAAATAAAACAAGTGAGCAAAGGGAAGAAAAGAGAGAGTGAGGAACCAAGAAACAAAATCTTAACTATAGAGAACAAACTATGGAGATGGGTGAAATAGGGGATGGAGATTAAGGAGGGCACTTGTGATGAGCACCGGGTGGTGTATGGAAGTGTTGAATCACTATATTGTACACCTGCAACTAATACAACACTGGATGTTACTATACTGGAATTAGAATTTAAAAATACACAAAAATGAAAATATGCGAAGAATTCTTAAAATATGCAATAACTAAACAACCCAGTTTAAAATATTCACAAGGGGCGCCTGAATGGCTCAGTGGTTAGGCGTCTGCCTTAGGCTCAGGCCATGATCTCAAGGTCCTGGGATCGAGCCCCACATCGGGCTCTCTGCTCAGCAGGGGACCTGCTTCCCTCTCTCTCTCTGCCTGCCTCTGCCTACTTGTGATATCTCTCTCTGTCAAATAAATAAATAAAATCTTTGAGAAAAAAATAAATAAAATAAAATATTCACAAAAGATCTGAATCCACACCTCACCCAAGAAGTTATAGTGATGGCAAGTAAGCAATTAAAAGAAGCACATTGTTATTTGTGAATTACAAATTAAATCAACAATGTGATACTACTACATACTTAAAAGAATAGTTAAAATACAAACAGAAAATGAAAAAAAAAAAAAAAAAAAAGCCTGACAGTACTAATTGCTTGCAAGAATGT
Source organism: Enhydra lutris kenyoni (assembly GCF_002288905.1). Lineage (NCBI taxonomy): Eukaryota > Metazoa > Chordata > Mammalia > Carnivora > Mustelidae > Enhydra > Enhydra lutris. Next base: position 3,373,569 of record NW_019154149.1, on the reverse strand, counting down.
AGAACAATAGGAACTCTCATTAACTGCTACTGGGAATGCAAAATGATAATTTGGCATTTTTTACAAAGTTAAAAGGACAAAAACAGTATGATTATCTTCAATAGGTGCAGAACTACAGAAATGCAGAATGCTTTTGACAATATCTAATGCCCATTATTGATTAAAAGCTTTTGTGAAACTGGAAACAGAAGGAAATTTCTGTTACTTGAAAAATGGTTTCTATGAAAATCCTACAGCTACCATCACAGTTTATGGGGAAAGACTGAATAATGTCCCCCCAAAATCAGGAACCAGGCAATAATGCTCACTCTTGCACCACCTCTATTCAACATTGTGCTGTAGGTCTGCTAATGCAATAAGGGGAAGAGAAGGTATTCAGGTATCTAAAAAGAAAGAAATAAAACTGTCTCTGTTCACAGATGACAAAATAATATATCTCGAAAATCCTAAGAAATCACAGCAAAACTTCCAGAATTAAAGTATTTTATCTATGAAAGATACATGGTAATAAACAAAAGTCAGCTATTCTTCTATATATTAGTATTGAATAGCTAAAAGTAATATTTTAAAAAAATCATTCACAATAACATCTAAAGAATAATATCTTTAGAAATAAATTTAACAAAAGATATATAATATTTATTTACTGGAAAGTATAAAACATGCTGAGATAAAGAGATTTAAATAGAAGGAGAGACAGTCCATGTTCATGGGTTAGAGAATTTAACATCGTAAAGATGGCAAATCTTCCATAATAATCCCTAGGTTAATTGCAATCACAATCAAAATCCCATGGGAGGGGCACCTGGGTGTCGCAGTATTAAGTGTCAGCCTTGGGCTCAGGTCATGATCCTGGACTCCTGGGATCAAGCCCCACACCAGGTACCCTGCTCAGCGGAGAGCCTGCTTCTCCTTCTGCCTCTCACCCCACTTGTGTTCTCTCTATCTCTCAGATAAATGCTTTTTTTAAAAGCCCATGGGAATTTTTTTTTTAGATTTTATTTTTATTTATTTGACAGAGAAAGAGAGAGAGAGCACACACAAGCTGGGGGAAGGGCAGACTCCCCGCTGAGCAGGGAGCCCAGGACCCTGAGCTGAAGGCAGACGCCTAATGGACTGAGCCGCCCGGGTGCCCCCACAAGGGGAAATTTTTATAGACATTGACAGGCTTCTCCTGAAACTTATTTGGAAACTGAAATGACAGAGAATAGTCAAGTGATTTATAAAAGAAAACAAAGTTGAAGTCTTACTTTACCAATTTTCAAAACACACTATAAAGCTACAGTGATTAAGATAGTGAAGTATTGATTGAAGGTATGAAGAATGGAGAGTTCAGAAGTAAATACTTAAACTTAAGGGCAATTGATTTTGATAAAAGGACCAAGGCAATTAAATGGAAGAAAGGATAGGTTTTTCAACAAACAGTGCAAGGATAATTGGGTATCTATTTGAAAAAATATATAAATTGGATTTCATCAAAATTAAAAACCTCACTTCAAAAGGCACTGTTAAGAAAATGAAAAAAATCCATAAACCACCAGTAGATAGTTGCAAATCATGTACATGCTATGGAACTCCTATCCAGAATACAGAAAGAACTCTTACAACTCAGTAAAAAGACAACCAAATAATAAATGGGTGAAAGATTTAATTCAACATTCACCAAAGAAGATCTATGAATAGATACATGAAAATCGCCTTAACAAAGTTGCTAAAGTCATTGGACAAATTTAAATTAAAACCACAATGCGAGGGGTGGCTGGGTTGCTCAGTGGGTTAAGCCTCTGCCTTTAGCCCAGGTCATGATCTCAGGGTCCTGGGATCGAGCCCCACATCGGGGGTCTCTGCTCCGTGGGGACCTTGCTTCCCCCTTTCTCTCTGCCTGCCTCTCTGCCTCTCTCTACTTGTGATCTCTCTCTCTCTCTCTCTCTCTATTAAATAAATAAATAAAATCTTTTAAAAAAATAAGTAAAACCACAATGAGATACCACTTTATATCATGAATGGCTAAAACAAAAAAGATGGATAATAACTGTTCATGACATTTTGGAGAAATTGGAACTTTCATAGGTTACTGTTAGGAATTTAAATTGTACACCCAGTTTGTAAAAATTAAGCCATCAACTTACTAACGCTCAGTACAACAACTTATATCCATACAAAGACTTGTAAATAAATATTCACAGCAGCATAATTCATAATAGCCAAAAAATAGAAGGAAACAAAATATCCATGAACTGGCAAATGGATAAAAGAAAGCGATAAATCGATGTAATAGATTTTTATGGTTCAATTCAAAGGAACAAACTACTGATGCATTCTAGAGCATGGTTGAGTCTCAAAAACATTGTGCTACATGAAAGAAACCAGACCCAAAGACCACATATTAGTATTCTGTCTTCATGAAATACTAGAAAACGCAAATGTATAGAAACAGAAAACATGTCTTCTTGTGGCTAGAGTGTGAATGGATATTGTCTGCTAATTAGTTTGAGGGAATTTGGGGAGATGTTTTGGTCTGAATATATGCCCCCAAATTCATATGTTGGAATACTAACCAACAAAGATGATGGTATTAGGTGTTGGGGCCTTTGGGAGGTGTTTAAGTCATGAGAGTGGAGCCTTCTTGAATGGGATTAGTGCTCTATAAAAGTTGATCTAGAAAGATCTGTAGGTTCTTCTACTATGTGAAGACACAGTGAGAAGCTGTGAACCAGGAAGAGGGCCTTCAGGGGAACACAACCAAGATCGTGGCATTGGTAAAAGATTTGCAAATCTTTGTTTTCCAGATAATTTTTAGCATCAAACAACCAATAGTCATCATTTTGCTCAACTTAAGATGTGTTTGCTGAGAGTTTGATGTCAATGGAGGTTAGCAGCTTTAATTTGAGACACTTTAGAAACCTGATACCATGATATCCTGAATTCTTTGGCTCATTGTCTTAGTCCATTTTGGACTCTGTGACAAAGTACCATAGACTGAGTGCTTCAAACAACAGAGATTTATTTCTTACAGTTCGAGGGGAGGGTGCCAGCATGGTCAGTTTCTGAACAAGGCCCTCTTCCACATTGCAAACTGCTGTCTTCTCATTGTATCCTCACATGGTGGAAGAGCTAGAACGATCTCTTGGGGTCTCCTTTATAAGAACATTAAACCTGGGTGCCTGGGTGGCTCAGTGGGTTAAGCCTCTGCCTTCAGCTCAGGTCATGGTCCCTGGGTCCTGGGATTGAGCCCCACATCGGGCTCTCTGCTCAGCAGGAAGCCGGCTTCCCTTCCTCTCTCTCTGCCTGCCTCTCTGCCTACTTGTGATCTCTCTCTGTCAAATAAGTAAAATAAAATCTTAAAAAAAAAAAAAAAGAATAGTGTTTCTCCAATAAACATAGGGCTCTAACATTTTACCTATTTGAAAATCCATTGCTTATATTGAGAGGGGAAAGATCCTCCGATAATACCTCAAGACCTGCAGCTTCATCAACATGCTGAATAGTACATATTTGTCATAAGCAGTGCACTGTTTGGGTAATTTTAATACAAAATACATGTTTTTGGAATTATAGATACACATTTTTCTGATACTATTTTTTTAAAGATTTTATTTGTTTGAGAAAGAGAGAGAGAGAGTGAGAGAGAGCACAAGCAGGGGGAGGGGAAAAGGGAAAAAGAGATGGAGAAGGAGATTACCCACTGAGTGGGAAGCCTGATATGGGGCTCGATCCCAGGACCCCAAGATCATGACCTGAGCTAAAGGCAGATACCTAACCAAAGAGCCACCCAGGCGCCCTCTGATACTACTAAAACAACAATTGAAGTGCATTGAGGCACAGATAAAAGTTACAAGATTGCTTCTGGATTTGACTTTATTTCTCAATGTTTAGGTTATTCTGTTTAATAAAGGTATACTTGGTAAAGCATCCTGTCCAGTGTTTGGATTACTCTAAAGGTAGTTAATACCCACAGTGCTGGCTTATATTTTTTCAAGTATTCTTATATGTGAAAATCTATTAATATACAATACATAAAAGCACTACTTATTAACTATGGCTACTATTTATTGCTAGAATAACTTGTATTATTGCTTAAAGGAATCCAATTTAATTATTTGGCTACCAAATTAATAATTATTTCTGAAACAACTTGCATTCATAATTCTTCTTTATGATTATATATATAATACAGGTATTATATATTTATATAATATACACATGTTTTATATACATATATATATATTTTTTAATTTTTATTGGCTAACTCTAGCTCCCTTTTAACAGCTATGGAGCAAAACTATCTTCGTGACATAAAGGACAGCTCATGACCTTGGAATAAGATGATTCCGTATTCACATTCTGGCTCTTCTGTTTAACTAATCTTGAGCAATTTATTACAGCTTTTTGGGCCTCAATTTACTCATCTGTAAAATGACCTCATATAGTCAGTATTAAGATTTGGAATGATACATGCAAAGCAAACACAATTAACTGGTGTAGGGCTGATGTTCAATAGGTAACAGCTCTCATTATCATCATGATGGCATCAAATGGAATGTTCTTTACGGCGAGAGTCAAGGTGGTGATTTTAACAATGGATAGTATGACCAGTTCTGTATTTCATACTGAAGAAAATTTCAAAAGCTGTTTATTGATAGTTGAGATAAAGCATATTTTGGAATAATTTTTGTTTGATAAAGCATAATTTGGAACTATATTTCTAAAACTATTATTAGCTTTTTATCTGTAAATTTCTTTTTTTCCCACTTTGTTGAAATGTAATTGACAAAATTAGAGCATACATAAGGTGGACAATGGGATGATGTGTGTATAAATTCTGAGAGCCTCCTCACAGTCAAGTTAGTTAACATATCAATCACTTTGCATGGTTATCTTTTTTCAGCTGTTAAGTTTCTGGTCTTGTGATTTTTCTGACTACAGATGCCACATATATATGAATATTTTAGACACCCCCGCTCTGCCACTCACCTCTATCTCTTCTAAATACTGTCTTTTTCACAGATTGCATATAGGTCAAGCTATTTTACTTCTCCTCCTCTGAAGGAAGAAGTGACTTGGAGGTTTTTGGCTGTGTACTTTTTTTAAAGATAGAAACAGTAATGGAAACTCATTCATCCCCAAATTCATTAAACCAGTGACTCAACGGTTAACATGTATCATATACTATGCTGGGACTTAAGGATCAAAAAACATAGAAAGGTATGTTCTTTTCCTTGAGACATGCATCATTTACCAGGAAAAAAGGCATAATACACTATTACAGGTGCAACAAAAGAAAAAAAGTATAAATAGCTGTGTGAACTGGAGGAAGGAAAATGGGACGGAAGGTTGGAGGATGTGCTATTTTTGCCCTTACTGGAAGGACGAGCTGAGTCGTGCTAGCCAAGGAAATAACATATGCACTGAATGCAGTCGTAAAACTGCTTAGCCTTCTTAAGGTACAATGAGAGGGGGAGTGTGGCTGGAGTATAGGGCATGGATGGGGTGACAGGAGATGACACTCTTAACAGGAAGTTGAGATGAATTTATAACAGTTTTCCTGTGCCTTGATGAATAGCTAAAATCTCACAGCTTCTGTGAGTGTTACAGACTGAAGGGAATGAAAATTCGTATGCTGTATCCAATGGGATGATTCTAGGATGTGGGGTCTTTGCGAGGTAATTAGACCATGAAGGTTGATCTTTCATGAATGGGTTTAATGTTCTTTTTTTTTTTAAGATTTGTTTATTGATTTATTTATTTGGCACAGAGAGAGAGATAGATCACAAGTAGGCATGTACCTTAGTAGGTGCTCACAGAAGAGTTTGGGGAGTCCTTGGAAAGTTCCCTTGATGGTGCAGACCAGGAGAAAGGGAGCATCACCATCATGAGAGGAGCTGGAATAACACTCAGACCCTGACCCCCATTGTCCCTATTAAATAAAAACGTCCATCTGTGGAAGGAAAGGAAAACAGCACACTTATACTCAGGGCATTGGTGAAAATCTGTTGCTGTTGGGAGGCACAGAGAAGGGCGACGAATTATCAGTAGCCCATCTCTGGTGTTTTTGCACAAAAAGGCATAACTCCAATCTATTCACAAGAAAGCATCAGATAAAAGTTAACTGAGAGACATTCCAGTACATCGCTGGCTAGTATTCTTCAAAGCTGTTGATTTCTTGAACAATTAGGAAAGACAGAACTGTCATGGAAAGGAAGGAGACATGGCCATCAACTGTAATGTGCTCTTGTGGATTGGATCCTTGAACGAAGGAACTTCATGGAAAAACTGGTAGAATATGAGTACAGTCTATAGTTTAGTCATATTGTACAAATGTCTTCATTTTTATCATTGGGCTACTGTTAAGAGATGATAACATTTGGATGAAAGGTGTCCAGACATATCTACTGCATTTACAAGTCTTCTGTAATTTTAAAATCTCAACAGTATGCAATAGCTTGTGGTTTCAGCTATGTATTTCAAGGGTATTTGGTTTAGTTTGCCTTGCATTTCTTTGTTTTATAGTAGGTGGTTGTTCATGTTACCTGTTTTTTTTTTTTTCTCTGTGGTTGGAAATCAAAACACCCATCTACACTGAGGTGTCCATTAAAAATGTTATTCTGAAGGAATGCCCAGGATACTAGTGATTTACTTGATGCCAAATCTACTAACTTTTAAGTCCCTTCTTAGCATCACTTAATATCAGTTGATACACTACCAACCTTCTTGAAATACTCTTTTCCTTTAGGTTCTATGCCACCATACTTTCCTGGTTTTCTTCACACTTCTCTCTAGTTGTACACAATTGGGACTCTCTGTAGATAACTGTTTCTTTGTTGTACCCATCCCCCAAACCAAGAAGTCTTCTTTTTTTTTTTTTTTTTTTAGTTTTTTTTTATTTATTTGACAGAGAGAAATCACAAGTAGGCAGAGAGGCAGGCAGAGAGAGAGGAGGAAGCAGGCTCCCTGCTGAGCAGAAAGCCCGATGCGATGCGGGGCCCGAACCCAGGACCTGGGATCATGACCTGAGCTGAAGGCAGCGGCTTAACCCACTGAGCCACCCAGGCGCCCCAAGAAGTCTTCTTTTTGTTCATCTCCTACATCTAAGCAATCACCAACTCTTGTTGATTTTATTTCTTAGATACTTCTGTATCTGTTCATTTATCTCCATCACCACTGACCCCAACTTTGCCCAGGAAAACATCATCCCTGTTACTGCAACAGTCTTTTAAGTGATATCTAGGTCTCTGGCTCTTTCTTCTAGAGTAATTGTTCAACGACAAGCCTGCTCATGATTAGCACCTGCTTAAAATCATTCCACAGTTTCCCCATTGCCCTGAACATGGCTTTCAAGACCCTTTCTAACCTAACCCCTTCTCGCTTCCCCTGTCCCATTCCCTTCCTCCTTAGGTGGGTTTCCAGAATAGCATCATCTTCTCTATGTCTGGATTTGCTGCTACTCATCACCTGTGTCCTTGGAGCTTTGTTCCTTGCTCTTCCAACCTGTCACCTGGTTAGTTCTTATTCTTCTTTGTATCTCACCTTCACTATTATATCCTCCTCAGGCTATCCTGGACTCCCACAACTGGGTTAAATGTCCCACTAAATGAACTTCCATTGTAACCTTTAACTGCCTTGACCAAAGTTCCTGCTGCACCACTTCTGATTACTTGTTTGCGTCATTCATGAGTGACACTGCCGATGAGGCTCTGGCTTTTGGTCAGTCAGCCCTCCATGATTCAAGGACTAATTTTTATAATATTCTGAGTGCATGTTTCCTCCCTGTGTTCTGTCTGCCAGGTAGTCATTTTAACATTTTCCACGATTTCTGGAGAGTTAGTAAGTAGAAACCAACCCGGTGACATTTATGGGGACTCTCCAAAAAGCACTGTCACTGTGAACAATGACTATTGCACATTCATCCCACTCCCTTCCATCCTGCCTACCCCCAGCTAGTATAATTCAGTGAATGGAAATAGTTGGTTTGGGTCGTCTTAAGCATGTTGAAAATGGTATGATAGTGTGGAGACGTAGTAGAAAATCTATGGATTGTTTGTCCTTTAGGGAGCACCATTTATGGCTCTTTGCCCTTGGCACTCATTTCCCCCTTGTTAAATGGAGATGTTGTACTGCAGTCAGTAAATTAGTAATTGTTTCCATCTCAATTTGGGGACAATCTTCATAATGTGGGCACACATAGACTCATGCCAAGAGGATGAGGTCATGTGTTTGAACATACTCATTTTTTTTTTATTCAAGCCTTTTCTTTCCTCAGCCAGGGAATCCAAATCACTTAGTTCTTGGCCTTGTTTGATTGTTGATTTTTTTATGTTATGTATCATCTTACCAATTAAGCTGTAAAGCTTTCAAGGACAAGCAAGTCTTCTGCATTTCATATAATGATCACTTGACACATTTTTGAAGATGAAGATCATGTATTATATATCTAATTATTCTGTGTAATAACAACAAATACAAATGTTACCCTTATTAAATACCTGTCATATTCTAAGTACATAGATGCATGACTTCATTCATTCATATTTTACAGATAAAGAAACTACAGTTTAGGGAGTTCAGTTACTCACTCAAGGTCACATAGTTTTGGCCAGGATTGAACCTGATCTGACTGATTTCAAAACCTCTGCTCATTGTACTGCCCAGTGATGTAAAATAATCTTTTCCCATGGACACTTTTTAAAGTATTATCCAAGCACAGTTTATAAAGACAAAATTGGAACTGCTCTGTTGAAGCAAGGAATCAAGCCTACTCTTAATGGCCCCTTTCCTCACTTCCCACAGTGACCTGTAGACATGGGCGTGGATCTAGCTGAGCTCCAGAGTGTCAAGTTGGACAAATCCTCACTATTTCTTGTTACCTCTTCAGCTTGACAAACTCTCATTTGGATGAGGAAGAGATTGTACCGAAATGAAGAAATCACATTGTATTCTTGTCACACTTTCCTTACGAAGAGAGGATGTTTTATGAAATAGTTTCTATGCAACAACTTTAGCCAACCGCTTTAGGTAGGTCATAATAATTTGAGTAGCAATGCAGATTTTGTTTCCATCAGCAGGGGTTTCGAGCAAAAACCATCTTTGCATTTCTCAGTAATGAGGAATACCTGGAAAAACAATTGAAAGATAGCAATTCCCTGCAAATGAAATTTAGGTGATTGCAAAAGGTACTATAGCATAAGGAAAAGCCCATGTACATGGGGTGCCTGGGTGGCTCAGTCATTAAGTATCTGCCTTCGGCTCAGGTCATGATCCCAGGGTCCTGGGATGGAGCGGGGAGTTTGCGTCTCCCTCTCCCACTCACCCTGCTTGTGTTCCCTCTCCTACTGTCTCTCTTTCTTTCAGATAAATTTAAAAAAATCTTTAAAAAAGAAAAGCCTATATGAAGACAAGCTGGTTTACAAAGGAAAACCATCAAACTGACATCTCCCATTTTCAGCCCATAAGAATAGAATAGAATGTACTTTATGATGTATGTCAAACGCTGGATCTTCTGGAGTAGGTGTCACTCACGTTCTCAGAAGCCAGGAGCCAGATGTCAAAGGTGTGGGTGAGGCTCTCAGAATCACAGCACAGCATGCAACAATCTAATATGCGTACAGAATAGGCATTTGTCCCTAACAGATGTTAAGGATGCTACACTATGGTCTTAAAGGGCCCTATAAAGCCACATAAAGCCTAGTTTCTAACATTTATCTTGGAGTTTTCTTAAATGACATTTTAAGTCAGATAGTATTGTTTATGCACAAATGTACATAAAAAGATCACTTCTCATGACCCACTAGTGCACCTTCAGAAGATGCACTCCTGCATCTTCCTGTTTTCTCTTCATAACGAACAAATGGCTGCAGGAAAACACTCATTGTGACTTGGATAAAAAAGAATTCTGAGAAAATAGTAACTGAAATGAACAGAGGTTGTGAAAGTTATTTATATAAAAGAAGAATGTTACTTCCAACCCTATAGATTTGAAGACTCACAAACTCTATGATTACAAATATGTCTCTAATCACACTGACCCACATTCTTCTCTTGAAAAATGAGAGTATTTTGAGAATGAGCCACGAGGGTAATCACAAGTAATGACTCTTAAAGCCTCCACATGGAGCTATTATACTGTAACTTTCATTCTTATTCCATAGATTGCAAAGCCTCATGGTTAAGCCCCAAATCAGTGGGACAGACGAGAATATTCTGCTTGCATGGAAGGCAGGACAGAGGTTTGAAGGGAGTAATTGTGAACAGTGTCTACTGCACCACTGTTCAGATAACCGTTGTTAAAATGTATGTGTATAGCTTTTGTATTATGCATATTTGACCTGAATTTTGATGGACAGGTAAAGATTAGCAGTGTTCTAAAAGTCTTGACTTTTTGTTCATAAATATATCGCCTCTCTACAAAAGCCTTTTTAATCCTTAACCAAAATCTCCATATATCCCAGCTTTCATTTCTAAATATTATATAGTCACATCACGTTCAGAGATCAGGTCCTACAATTTTAGCAGTAATATGTATATTTTCTCTTTCAAGTTTACTGAGAAACAAGATTTAAATTAGAACTGAGGAATATCCTAAATGGGGTGCAAGTTCAGGATAATACCTAATTATTTTCACCAATCTATTTCTTTCATTCAAATTCTTTTGACTGTTTGAGGAAAAAAAAATCCCTTATCTACCTAATCATTTCTCTATCAGCCTACCCATATACTGTAGAACTTAGAGCAAGAAAAGCAACAGACAAATTTACTCTGATTAGCAATGCTATACGTGAATATATTTCTGGCATTCTAGCAATAATGAGTCCACATAAGAGACCAACTTGAAATATTCCCTCGGTGTTAAATTAAACAATGCGCTCTGAAAGAATGTACTCTTCACATAAATACTAAATGTGGAAGGGTGAGCCTCCTGATTGAAATTAATGACTTATTTGCTAATCCCTTCTTGAAAATACTTTTAAAAATGTCAGTCACAGGGCACCTGGGTGGCTCAGTGGGTTAAGCCTCTGCCTTTGGCTCAGGTCATGATCTCGGGGTCCTGGGATCAAGCCCCGCATCGGGGTCTCTGCTCACCGGGGAGCCTTCTTCCTCCTCTCTCTTTGCCTGCCTCTCTGCCTACTTGTGATCTCTGTCTGTCAAATAAATAAATAAAATCTTTTTAAAAATGTCAATTGCTGTCATCATTTTTAAAAAGATTTATTTATTTAAAGAGAGAGCACAAGTGGGAGGGGTAGAGGGAGAGAGAGAGAGAGAGAGTGCGGGAGACTCTCAAGCAGACTCTTTGATGAGTGTAGAGCCTGATGTGGACCCAAACCCACAACCCTGAGATCGCGACCTGAGTGGAAATCCAAGAGTTGGATGCTTAACAAACTGCACCACCAAGGTGCCCTGTCCTCATTTTTCTTATTTGTGAGGGTCATACTGGATGCCAAAGAAGACTCATACTATGAAGATAGGCCCAGAAAGCACTTAAAGGCAAATACCAGTGCATCTTCCAAAAAGTCCCATATAGAAAGGGTTTTTTTTTAATAGATACTAACAGACATCCCAGGGACCTGAGAGTGGGGATAATCGATACATTGACCATTTCATTCCTGATGAGATATGGACCTATTGTCCAGAATATGCCTTTACAAAATAAATATACTCCCAAATTGAACTTCTACTAACTAGACTTGTGACCTTGGGCCTCTCTCTATCTTCCTTTAACTCCATTTCCTCACCCTGGCTGTGACATCAGAACACCTCTGACATTTGACCAACCATATAAAACATTCTTTCCAAACCTGTTTCCTTTCTATGCAATGAAAATAATGCTAATCTCACCCTTACAAAGCGGTTGTGAGGGTTACAATGAATGAGGCAGTGTACACGCAAGTCCTTTGTACAGAAGAAGGTACTATGGAAGGGCTCAAAGGAACATCTATCCAGTTTACCTTAAAAAGATTGTGAGAAAAGTATGAGTTAATTTATATCCCTGAATGAATGAATGAAGAATAACAAAGATAACTTTCTTTTCTTTTTTATATTTTAGCTATTTATTTGACAGACAGCGATCACAAGTAGGCAGAGAGGCAGGCAGAGAGAGGAGGAAGCAGGCTCCCCGGTGAGCAGAGAGCCCGATGTGGGGCTCGATCCCAGGAACCTGAGATCATGACCTGAGCCGAAGGCAGAGGCTTTAACCCACTCAGCCACCCAGGCGCCCCAAAGATAACTTTTCTCATCCCTGTGATCTTGATTTGGGGCTCTATTATGACACTTGTTATAGTGTAGCATATAAGGCAGATACTTATGTCTCTGACTTGCCCACTCAATTGTGGATACATAAAAGGCTTAAACCACTTTTAATTTATGTCTTTCTTTCCCATAATGCCAATGGGCACATGGTGGATACTCAGTTGGTTGAATCATGCTGTTCCAGATACTGTTCTAAGCACCTTATGTATACTAATTCATTTAATCCTCAAATGCTCATTAATCCTCAAAGTAAGAATGATAACAGCCTAGATGATTTTGGTGACAGTGAGGATGGAATTCAATGATGAGTTTAAAAGTACAAATAAGCAGGCCTTCTTAACAGTTTTTTAAAATGTGCTACCGAAATCAAGGCAGTAGCTGGGGTAATACTTTATCCAGGAGAATTTTGAGACCTTATCATCTTTGGGAATTTTACCTTCTGTTCTCCATGATAAGCTTCCACCTTATCAAACAATGTACAGAACACAAATTTCCCAAGTCCTCTGATTTTTAATTCAATGCTTCTCAACATCCAGAGAAAATTCTGTGTTAGGACAAAATACATCCTAGTTCCGGTTCCAGGTCTTAACTTTGGACAAATCCCTTCCTCGTGTTTTTCTCTCTATGTATCCTAAATTGTAGGAAATTATAATGGCTGTTTCTTCTCAGGACAAAACACAAATAAATCTTAGCCATATTAGCAACTGCCTTGGAGCAGTGCTGCTGTATAAAGTGTGACTATTTTATGATGTTCATATCAGCAAAAATCCTGGTTTCTCTTTGACCTAACTAGAAAGAAATGCATTTTTTAGATTGCAAGTGCAAGTCTGAATATTAAAGAATAATCAGACATAAAGAAATTGTAAGCAATTCAGCATGCTATCAAGAGTTTTATTAGCTACTTAGTAATCATTTTCAAAATTACCAGTAGGACAACAGATCCCATGGATTCTGTGAAGGGAGGGTGTCCTTTCTATCCCAAAGATTTGATATTAAGGATAAGCTTTTACTATAAGCACAAATGGGAAGTTGATTATATTGTAATCTCTGATTACAGCAAGAGAAAGGATGACTCAGTTTACCCATTTACTGTCCACATGGAATTCTGGGGTACCTTGGAGAAGGAACCATGGCAGCAATAACCGGCTTAAAAATACATGGGTTAGCCTCAGGATATCCTGGTAGTCGAAACTCCTAGAATAGTCATCTTTTTATTACACTGTGCTCCGGGCTTCAATCCAGTCCTTGTCTGTTTGTTCTGTTTTGTTTTGCCCTCACCGAATGTGTATTGCACCCAAATGATTGGCCGAAAATTGGAGAAATTCACACAAACTTGTTACCCAACATTAGATAGACCACCAACAATTCCTGGCCATTATACTGAAGTCAATCCATTAGTTAGTGAGTTTTGCTAATTTTTCCTTAATTAAATGCAAGAGAAAAACCTGTCAAAGGACCTCATGGGAGCATTGCTACAGTGGCAGCCTGCTAATGGGGCAACTTCCATAAAAAGAGGGCAAAGGATATGAAGAGTTTCTCATGTTTTTCAGTTGTATTTGAAAAGAACTGGTGTTAAATATTTTTTCACTCCTAATAAACCAACTTCATGTTACTACATCTATTTCTATTCCCTATGCATTATTTATAAGGCAGTAGATAACTTCTGATTTGCCTTACAAAATATAAAATCCATTTGAATAAATTCAAATTCTGAAAAATCTTGGACTAGAAGTTAAACTCTGAATACACCAAGTGTGACTTAAAAATAAGGTGACTGATTTTATAATGTGAAAATTTGAACTCATCCATCCATAGAAGTGTCATCCCCTTCTAAGTAGTACACATGGGAGAACATAAACTCCTTTCAGTGATGAAGCTACTGCTCAAATAATTCATGAAGCTTCTTTCTTGGAATTATCTCTGGAGCCTGTGTCTCACTTATTCATTTACCCACAAAACATTAATTTAGCATCTCCATGCACCAGTCACCATTTTGGTATTGCTCTCATCATTTGCAAGTGGATAAGAATGTTTTAACTAAACACTAAAAAGTAGTGTGAAATTACTCCACTAAGTGGAAAATTGACAAATTTTTTTTTCTGAAACAAAATAATTATAAGACAAGTTTCTCAAGTGGTTTTCAATTGGCTTCTAAGAGAATTCTAAATGAATTCCAAACGTGTTCTGAACATGAGCAGTAGTATCGGAATGTATTATCTTTTTCACGATTTTATTTTTAAGTCATCTCTATACCCAACATGGGGCTTGAGCCCACAACCCCAAGATCAAGGGTTGCATGCTCTACTGGCAGCCAGCCAGGCGCTCCGATAAGTGCTATTTTGAAGCAACACACTCATTGGATGGATAAGGCTTACTATGTATTAAAATTAGTATCTTTGATTTTCACAAAAATGTGTAAATTCTTATATATATGTAATTAAAGGTGAAGTTGTATTTTCTGATTACATTTTACAATGTGCTTTTGTTTCATAACATTAAATGAATGTCTACCATTTCTGTCATCCTGTCATGCTATTAATGTGAACCCAATTCCAGAGATTTTCATCACAGTTGTAGCACTGGGGCAATCATTTGTTTTACTCATAGCCTATAAAATCTTTGCAAGGGGTCTCCCTGTCAGAGTATACGATGACCTATGCAAACCAAACCGATATGAGAAGCAAATCTTCAGAAGTATGCTTTTAATACCGCAAATTTAGGGTTGATGCTTCATTCTGGGATGATATGACGTTCTTAACCAGAGCATCTTGTTTTATTGCCAGTATCTACTGCTAACTTATGACCGGGTTGTTTTGGTTGGGTACGTCTCACCAGCATAGTTGTTAATCCTCTCTGAAATTTGAAATCATGTTGACATTATTTTCTTCCATGAGCAGCTGAAAGATGAAATTTGGTTGTCTTTGATTTTATTTTCCTTTTCTACATATCAAATCATTTGTCAATATGTCCACATTGAAAAGATTAATACTGTTTGTTGAAACATCAGGAGTATTAATAGTCCTATTAAAATGAGCTGGGTTATAAATACTTTCAGAGCTAATCAATGCAGCATATCATTATGGAAAGAAATCCTGCTGACTGAAGAAATGATGCATATTCTTTTCAAACACTGAATGTAGCAGAATGACTGAGGTTGATTTCACTCGCAGCTGAAGCTGTGCATTTCCAATGGTAAGAATAAATAAATTCTTGAAAAACAAAAGCTCCAACAGAGTGTAGGACATAGATGTTCTCTGAGTACATAATGGGCATCCGGTACTTTCCATCCTTGCCAATTAGAATAATTTGGCAACAAAGCTCTGTGGACTCCCTAGTATAATCCAAATAGTCTGTCAAAAATACAGAAAGGATGAAAATCAATGTAAAAAGGCTAAACTCCATCAGTGAACAATCATTCTAATGCTTTTTCACCAAACTCAGGAAGAAATCATAGTGCAGCTGTTAAATGCCTGAGCCCTAGAGTCACATACACAACCTGAATCTAAAACCTAGCTCTGTCATTAACTAGTTACATATCCTTGAATAGATTTACTTTGCCTCTCCACACCTCAGTCTCAGCATCTACAAAATGGATCATATTTAAGAATAATATCTTAGTCTTCATCCAGGATTGTATGAGTTCATACATGTAAGCACTTAGTAAGCACTTATAGTGATTCGGTTTTTACCTAAAATTTTTTTAAATGATCATTTTTCCTCTCATGGCTGCTACTGACAAATTATCTTTCATTTTATGTTTTGCTGAGTGGTCTGGGTCACAGCTGTATGTTTTGAATAGGGATTATTTAAAGAATTTAAAAGTTAAATTTGGTTCATTGACCTATAAGGCTTTTTCAAACTTTAATATGTAATGATAGTTTAATTCTGTGAAATGTGCGTATATCAAAATATCATGTGTGTCCCGGGAGCAATTAACCTGTTATTAAAGATAATGACAATAATCAATACAAATGTCAGTTCTGAAATTAGGTTCATAAACTACCAGCAATTGGCAGATACTTAGTGATTATGTTAAGACAGAGCTTGGTTTTTATAATGCAAGTCAACATAAAATGCGAAAGAATAGACATGTTCATTGTGCCTAAAAAAGCTAACTGTTGAAGAAGTGGAACAATTGGAAACTTGTAAATATTTAGGTTTCCTTGAAAGAATTGGACATCCCATAACTAATTGGGAAAAAATACAAAAGGAAAACAAAACCACAGATGTGTTTATTTTGGTATAGAAATTATAAAACTGTTTAGTTCCAAGAAACAAAATGAAGACAATATTTATTAGAAGTATAATGTATTCTAATTACCTGGTATTCTAAAGCAGTCCAATGTAGACTTGGAAGTGATCACATCTTAATTGGAAGTGATCACATCTTAATACAGCAATTCTATTTCTCAAATCTGCCCCCACATTTTTATCCACCCTGTAAGCCACAAATAAAAAACTCATTTAACCACTTGGAGTAAGTAGACGGAAGCAATGAACATTATTTTTCAGAAATCACAGTAGTACTTACTAGTTACATGACTTTGGCAATTAAACTCCAATGTACTTTGGTTAACACATTTTTTTCAAATGGGGAAAAATAATACCCATCTTGTAGGGTTTTTATGTTTTCATTAAAATAACACATATAAAACACTTGTACCAGGCATAGCAGAAATGCTCAACAGAGGGTGTCGCTTTGGTGTACACACAGAAAAGGAATAGGATAGCATTCATGGTGGTAGTTTCTTTGTAGGATGATTAGGAAAACAGCACATCAAGGTATGGAGAGAATTCAGCATGGTCAGAGGAAAATGATGGCCTAAGAGAAGAGGTCTGTGGTGTCAAGTGATCCATGCCCACACTTGTAACTTCTAGTTGTTGAGAGGTAATACTAACATTTCTTTTATCCTCTAAATCACTGACTGTACGTTAGATGTTTAATTCCTATTGAAAGGGAAATCTCTTATTTTAAAGATTTTGTTTACTTTAGAGAGAGAAAGAGCACGAGCACAAAGGTGTGAGCACAGGGAGTGTCAGAGTAGGAGGGAGAGGGACAAGCAGACTCCTTGCTGAGTGTGGAGCCCCATGGCGGGGCTTGCTCTCGGGACACTGAGATCATGACCTGAGCAGAAATCAAGAGTCAGATGCTTAACCAACTGAGCCACAGAGGCGCTGCTAAAAGGGAAATTTAAATAGCAGATTTAATATGCATAGTTGAGGCAAAGTGAGGTTGTGCTTGAAGAGGGAGGTATTGAGTTGATTATATCTAAATGGGAAAACTGATCATAAATACGAAAGGCAGGTGGGCCCATATTGCCGAGTATATGATATATACTAGAAATGTACAAAAAATAAGATAGCATAAAGGTTAATTCCCTGAAAAATTAGTAAAATGAATATTGCTTTACTTCATGTCTTGTATCAGTCACTATTTCCTAACTGTTTGTCTCCTGGATATATTTTTAATCTGTCCCCTTTAGGTTCTTCTCTCTCCCCTAGGTTACTACAATGACCTCTCAGCTGCTCATCCCACCCTTAAGCCTCTATTCTCCACACTGTAGGTATAATATTTCTTGTTGTTTAATGCTATTTTTATCATATCTATTTTCCTTTTGAAAACATTTCATTGGCTACACAAGGACTATATACATGATTAAGCTGCAAGGAAAGATCATTTGGGGCTCTGTTCATGTCTAGGAAAGAGACAATGAGATCATGAAACAGGATGGCATTGATAGGGATAAAGAAGATGATGCAGATCTAGAAATATTTAGAAGACAGATTGTTCATAAATTGGTGACTAAGCAGATGGTGAGTGAGAAGGAAGTATGAGTTTGGAGGCCTAGTCGTCATCAGTGGATATGGGACTAAGAGCAGGAATAAAAGTTTGATAGAGGTAGAAATATCCAGCAGGTCAAAGTTGTAGTTGAAGCCAAAGAGCTGATGAGATTGCCTATAGACAGTAGAATAAAAAGTACATTGAACAACAACTAAAATGTTTTTAAGCACCTGCATTTAAGGAGTGAAGGAAGGAAGAAGAAATAGAAGGCTGGTATGAAATCAACGTGTGGCATTAAGGCCAAGAGAGTAGTATGTTTCAAGAAATAAGGAGAATCCACAGTGTCAAATGTAGAAATGAGGATGAGTAAGGGAAGGAGTGGAAAATGTCTTTGGATTTGAGGTAAGGAGCCCACTGATAATCTGAATCAAAACACTATGAAGCCTAGAATTCAGATGCAGTAGTAAGGTATAAAGTAAAGTGAAGTTTACTAATATTTTGTTGAGAAGTTTTGCATCTGTATTCTTCAGAGATATTAGCATATGGTTTCTTTGCTTCAAGGGTCCTTCTCTGGCTTTGGTATCAGGGTAATATTGACTGCATAAAATGAGTTTGGGAGTGTGGCCTACTCTTCGTTTTTTGAAATGTATGCATTTATTTTAGGTTATCCATGTTGTTGGTGTATAATTGTTCATAGGAGTCTCTTATAATCCTTGCGGTACTGTAGTATCAGTTATAATGTGTCCTCTATCATTTCTAATTTTATTTATTTGAGTCTTCTCTCTTATTTTCTTAGTCTAACTAAAGTTTTGCCAATTGTGGTTATCGTTTCAGAAAACCAGTTCCTGTTTTTCTGGTCTCTTATTTATTTCCATTCTGATCTTCGTTTACTTCTTTCTGCAAATGTTGGGCTTAGTTTGTTTTTTCTAGTTCCTCAAACTGTAAGGTTTTGTCATTTATTTGAGAGCTTTCTGTTTTCCTAATATATGACTTTATCACTATAAACATCCTTCTAAGAACTGCTTTTGAAGCATCCCATACATTTGGGTATATTTTCATTTTCATTTGTTTTGACATATTTTCTGATTTCACTTTTCATTTCTTCTTTTACATAGTGTGGTCGTTCAGCAGTATATTTTTTAGTATCCATATGCTTATACATTTTCCAGTTTTCCTCTTGTTGGTTTCTAGTTTTTTATCATTGTGGTAGGAAAAGATAACTTGGTACGATTTCAATCTTCTTGAGTTTGCTGACTTGTTTTGTGGCCTATCATACGATCGATCCTGGAGAATGTTCTTCATGGCCTATTATATCTAAATTGGAAAACTGATCTGTCTCTCCTGGAGAATATGCCATGTGCACTTGATAATCATGTGTATTCTGCTGCTGTTGAATCAAATATTCTGTATATGTCTGTTAAATCCACTTGGTCCAATGTGTTGTTCAAGTTCAGTGTGTTTTTGTTGATTTTCTATCTGGATTCTTTATCCATTGCTGAAAGTGGGGCATTGATGTCCCCTATTATTACTGTATTGTCTGTTTCTCCCTTCAGATCTGTTAGTATTTGCTTAATATATTTAGGTACTCCAGTGTTGGGTGTGCCTATAATTATGACTGCAGTGTTTTCCTGACGAATTGACCCCTTTATCACTATATAATAACCTTCTTTGCCTCTTGTTACCTTTTTTGGCTTAAAGTCTATTTTATCTGATAAAAGTATAGCTATCTCTTGTTCCTTTTGCTTTCCACTTGCATTGACGATCATTTTCCATCCCTTCTCTTTGAGTCTATGCAGGTCTTTAATCTGAAGCAAGTCTTTTGTAGGCAGCCTATAGTTCAGTCTTGTTTATTTTAATCCATCCAGCCACTGTGTGCCTTTTGATTGGTGAGTTCAATCTATTCATGTTCAGAGTTATTATTGATATGTAAGGAGTTACTGATCCCAACTTATTCTTTGTATTATATCTGTTTTGTAGTTCCCATTGGTTTTCTTCCCCTTCTCTTCCTGCTTATCTTTATGAATTGGTCATTTTCCACGGTTATGTGCTCTGCTTTCTCTTTCTCTTTCAGAAGTGTAGTCTAAGCATTTCCTTTGTAGTAACACTGAAGCTAACATAAAACACCTCAGAGATAAAACAGTCCAGTTTAAGGTGATAGCAACTTAACTTTGATCACATACAAATGCTCTACATTTATTCCCCCTTTTATGGTTTTGATATCACAATATCTCTTTTTATAGTGTGTATTCTTTAACAAATTATAGTAGCTACAGTTATTTTTATTTTTTTTCTTTAAACTTTATACTATAATTAAATGGTTAATACACTCTCCTATTACAGATTGAGAGTTTTCGAAATTTGACTGTGTGTATATTTACCTTTACCGGAGTGTTGTACATTTTCATATGTTTTTTATGTTACTAATTTACCTCTTTTCACTTTACCTTGAAGCACTCCTTTCAGCTTTTCTTGCACGGCAGGTAGTATGGTGATGAACTCACTTAGCTTTTGTTTTTCAGGAAAAGTCTTTATTCTGCCGCCCCTTCATATCTGAAGGATCAGTTTGCTGAGCTCTGCTGTTTTATATTAGAATTATTAGAAATAAAATCCTTCCCAAATCCATCCTGTTGTCTTCGGGTGGGAGATGTTTTTCACTGAACATCGCTTATACCTGGGACTGTGCTCCAACCTTGCACCTGATGTACACTTTGCATTCCCTCTTGTGGCAGCATTCTTAAGCTTATATGTCTTCTCTGGTGCTTGCAGGTCACCAAGCTGGTTGCCGGAAGCCTCTCTTTTGTTTTCTAGAAGGCGGCACCACAGCTCAGATTTGTGGTTTTTCTTAACCCCAGAGCCCCTGGCCTGTTTTATTGGAGTTCACTCTCACTGTTGCATCAAGGAGCCAACCACAGGTGGGCGGAGGGGTGGTTGTGGTGGTGCTGGTGTGGTGGTGGTGTGAGTTTAGAACTTGGGGCCTTGGGGGTGTCCATGGGCCAGGTGATAGGATCCTTGGGTGAGGTTCTCCCATTGTCTAATGGGTGGGCCTCCCACTGGAGTCTTGAAAGCAGTGAGCAAGAATTGCATCTCCTTAATACCCTTTGATATTCTTATCAGCCTCTTTTCTGATCCCTCACCTTCCCCCAGTCCTGGAGGTCCTCTTCCTTCAATAGCACCTCCTTGGTGCTCCTGGAGAGAAACAGGCTTCTCCAGCAGCTTCACACACACCTGGAGCACCCAGGTACTCACTTCTCTCCCTTAGCACCATTAAGAGCATTCGCTGTCCTCTAGTGGTCCCTGCATTCTGCTGCCCTTGAGAAGGGTCAGTGCTGGCCAAGTTCTTCTTACTTTTCCACTGCATCCAAACTTGCTTTTTATTTTTGGGTGTTTTGGGTTTTTCCCCCTCTATCAAAGTGCTGGAATCTCTTCTTAAGAATGCTGAATTTTTGCAAAAGTTCTCTCATCCATGGATGTATGCCCAAGTCAGCATTTGTGGGGTTTTCCCACCACTCTGGTCTAGTTTGGCTGGTTCTGCAGCCCATGCTGTGGTCTGTCTGCCTAATATCCAATGCAGAAGTAGGTGAGACTCCTCCCAGGCCCCTTGGCCCAGAGTCCCAAGTCTCACAACTCCCACAGAGATACTTTTATTCTTTTTTAAAATTTTGTCATGATCATAGCTCTTACCAGATGGGCTTATTGTGAGGTTAAAGCTAGATAAAGTACTTCACACTGTGCTAAGCACCTGGTTAGTTGAGTAAATGCTAGTTGTAATTATTATTGCTGGTAGGAAATGTTGAAGAAAACTGTATAGCATAGTGTTATTATAGTGTTATTCTGGAGAGATTGTTGGGAGCTTCTGAATATATTCCTTGAAAATGTCAGTAGACTCTTTTGTCTGAATATCATTTGGCTTGTTGGTCAAGCTCCTCTGTTCTGTGTTGAAAGATTTAAAACCACATTTGTATGCATTGCTCATGCCCACATAAACATTCATGCAAATATTGGGCAAAGTGTTTGACAAATTGGTGTCTTTGTAAAACTTGGTATTGTTTACAATAATGACTGGATAAAAAATGTTCAATATTTTAGGAATTCATTTCCTTGAATCTTATTTTTTTAACTTTAAGAAATTACTGCATATACTCATTAAATTAAAGTATTGACAAAACAAATGTACTTCAACTTTGAGAATTAAGGATATTCCATGCTTTTGAACTAATTATGAAGAAGCAGACAAGATGAATGTATTTCAAATTATACTGAATATTTCAGAAACAAGTCTATTCTTGTCTCTTATTCATGTACTCATGGCTTTTCTAATCATGTTGCTTATACTATTTTTAAATTGATGTTTTTTTTTAAGATTTTATTTATTTATTTGAGAGAGAGAGCAAGCGAGACAGAGCAGGAGCAGGAGGAGGGGCAGAGGCAGAGGGAGAAACAGGCTCATAACCTGAGCTGAAGGCAGACGCTTAACCTACTGAGCCACCCAGGTGCCCCCATGGTGTTTATACTTCAGAATACACAAGAATTTTATGGATAATGATGAATAGAAAATTCCTCCTTTGCTACTTGTGCAATGACAATAGATTAATTCATTAAAAATAAATCTCACGTACTTGAATTTTGCTGTTTCTCTAGAGAAAACTTCACAGACCATCCAGGGATGCTTGTTTTGTATATATTTTCTGTCGTATATTTGAGTAAAAAACTACACTACTCTTGAAAAAATTCTCTGAAATAATTTATCTACTTTAAAGTCTTTTGTATGTTAGTGCTACAAGTGATGAGAGGTAAAACACATATAAATTATGGACTATTTAGAAAGGGATATTTTGGGAAAATCCTTTAGGTTCAATTAACTGAAAACACAAATCTTCTTTAAAAGATTAAACTATAGCGTATGAGTTAAACAATCAAAATAAAGCTTGCAATTCCCACTATACCATATATCTAAGCTATGGCCTTAAACATACAGCAACTATGTACCTATGAGAATAATACTTTGAAGAACATCTAATATCATGGGGAAATGGTGATGGTGTATTGTTAAGTGGAAAAAAATCTATAAAGTGGGAACTTATAGAGTAAGATTCCAATCTGTGGGTAAACTGTAGGCATGCACTACATTCAAGTAGAGAAAATGTGGAAAACATACAATCATGTTAGTTTCCATCCTTGGATCATTAAACTATAGGTGTTTTCTTGGAGTATTTTTCTCAGTTTTACATGTTTTCTCAGCATTTATCTCTGTTATTATTCAAGTATAATTGACATGTAATGTTGCATTAGTCACAGGTGTACAATACAGTGATTTAGTAATTCTATACATTACTCTGTGCTTATCAAGATAAGCATCATGACCATACAATGTTAACTATAGTATTCACACCAATATTCTCTATGCTGCAATTTTCATCTCTATTTATTTTATAACTGGAAGTTTGTACCTCTTCATCCCTTCACCTATTTCACCCATTTCCTACCTGCCTCCCCTCTGGCAAACCACCAGTTTGTTCTCTGTTAATCACAGATAAAAGTTATATATTTAAAATTTTTTTGAAGTAGAAATTACATATAGAAAAACCTGGTAGCTGTTATAAGGGTATGCTGATCCTGTCCCCCAACATTCAATGCTAGTTTTGTAATGGGGTTCACTGCCAGTAGAATACTTTAATGCTGCAGTAATAGAAATTGCTTTCATAGGGATTTGTCAGTAATTCTATAATGTCTCGGGGGGAATTTGGCAAGGTCCTAAAATTGAAGTTACAGATTTAGGATTTTTACATTACCATTCTCATACAGTATGAAAATAATGAGTTGCTTACAAGCCTTAAAGACATTCATGAATGTTTCAAATCCTTTCTCAAGTAGAATTGCAACACAGACTACAATGGAAACAATTTGGATATAGAGAGAATAATGATATCTTCCCATTTCCATGTTAATTAACAACCAGGGCTTGATTTAGAAATGCTATGGAAGTTTGAAAAGCAATTATAGATCACATAGATGCAGGGTTTTCCTGATAAAACCTATCACAGTTTCATGAGTCAATAAATCCCTAAATTATCTTGAAAAACAATTTTAAAAAAACCTTGTTAAATTAATGCTGGCCAGTATTCTACCTAGAGCAAAGGAACAAGTTAAAAAAAAAATCCTTTGAAGTTGCTGTTGACAGTTTCTCATTTGGGGCATAATTTTAATACTCTGTTTCTTTCCCAATTTTTCACGAATACTGAAATTATGCAAATTCTCATCATTTAAAACTGGACGTTTCATTTGGCAGCACTACACAGAATAGAAGGAATACAGCAGGAGGGATATTAACAATGAGAGTTACACTCTATTCTTTGCAGCCCCCCCCGCCTTGTCCACCACTGCAGTCATCTTTCCAACAAAGGAAATTAGTTTTTCTGACATGGTTTATTATAAGTGTTCACGAGCGCTCCTACATATCTTTCCAAATGCTCGCAAGACATCTCTCTAACAGTCCAGTAAACATGTGTCCAGTATTACCGTCAAATACATTGGACGATAGTCTAGAGAATATGCTTTCTTAACTAATTCCTTATAAAAACTATGATGTGGTTTGCTTATCATAATTTTTCATCAATTCTTTCAGTCTTCATGATGTCTTAGTGATTAAGGAGAGCGCTTTAAAACTCTTGTCTGAAAGTTCTTTCAATGACCCAGAATACAATTTATCATTTCAGGAGCTTAAAATAAATTTCAAAAAAGGGAAGTTCCAAGAATATATGTAAAAAGATGAAAAAGAAGTTAGAGGATATTTATTGAGTAAATAAAATGCCATGATTCAAAAATAAATAAATGTAGGAAAAATAATTGGGCACTTTCTATTATATTCTATTTTGTGTTTATACTATTCTAAAAGAAAAATTGGAGGCTAAAAATGAAGTCAGTCTCCTCTGGTGAGAAATCTGAAAAGGATATTTATTTCATTATCTAAACATTATTTTCATAAGAGGTTCTATATGTACATACATTTTATATGTTATGTGATGCTGAGAAGTTATTTACCATCCACTTTGTGCATCAGTTTCTTTATCTGTATAATGGAAAATATACTACAACCTCAGAGGTTTTTTTTGATGTATATACAGTACCACTTATTAAGACCTCTGGCATAGTTATTTTGATTTAATTTAAAGCTGAATGCAAAAAAATGAATGGGATATCTCTTGGTTTGCATTTTCTGATTTTTTATATAATCATGTATTTCAGCACCTTAGTATTTAGAATATTTTATTAGGATTTCATCTTAGAACATATCATATTTCTGACAAAATATTCTTGAAGGATTATTTATGGTTTTGTTTAGAATTTGTTTAGAAGTGTTAATTTCTGAAATATTTACTCTGACTCTTTTGCTGATATTAGTAAGAAAGACTTGAAAAAGAACATAAATTATTTAAACTACGATAACATTAGGGGTACCTGAGTGACTCAGTCAGTTAAGCATCTGACTCCTGATTTTCGCTCAGGCTCAGGTCTTTTGCTGATATTAGTAAGAAAGACTTGAAAAAGAACATAAATTATTTAAACTACTATAACATTAGGGGTACCTGGGTGACTCAGTCAGTTAAGCATCTGACTCTTGATTTTCGCTCAGGCTCAGGTCATGATCTCAGGATAGTAAAATGGAGCCCTGCATTGGACTCTGTGTTCAGTGGGGAGTCTGCTTCTCTCCCTCTGCCCTGCTCCCCACCCCCACTCAAGCACACGCTTGCTCTCTCTCTCTCTCAAATAAAGCAATCTTTAAACTATTACAACATTAAAATATTGTTAAAGTAAGCCAGGAGGTAATTTTTAGTTTCTTCTCAGGTGCTGATACTATTCCTCCCACTACGCAAATTTGCTTCCCTTTTCAGATGATCTCAAACTATAAATGTCTCCTTACATGGAATAGTATAAATATTTTAGATATAGAAAATAAAGTGCTTCTGGGGCACCTGGCTGGGTCGGTTGGAAGAGCATGCAACTCTTGAACTCAGTCATGAGTTCAAGCCCCATGTTAGATCTAGAGATTACTAAAAAATAAACTTTTTTAAAAAAACAAATAAATACATATGTTAAAAAAAATACAAAGCTTCAGAGGTACACTTATAAGTGGTTCCTGCACTCTCCTGAAACTATGTTGTTAGTCCCACCTAGCCTAAGATCTTCTGGGAAACAAATGAGCAAAGTAGACTCCCATATATGCTCTAACTCATAATAGAAATCTCAGTTTGCCTTGATTATGGTCGCCTTGTATTTCAGTGTTTATATACATTTATATTGCTCTCACTATACTGCCTATTTTGGGGAGGAACCAAAGATCCCTTCATGTTTTCTTTTATCTTTCACAACTTCTGGAACAGTATTTGATTACATAGCAGTAAAAACTATAAGAAATTAGTGATTAGTAGGCTCAGAAACCACTCATTAGACAGGACCCTGAAGACTTTCTCAAGTCTTTAGGTTCTGAGGCTTACTCAAGCTTTGTCTGCCCATCTCTGTATCTATGAGTGGGGTGTAACCTTCAACCACGCTGTGATGAGAATAGTTCCTATCAGACACAGAAAGTCTGAACAAGCAAGAGATGAAGTATCAACTCTAGCCTATATAGATTTTTTAATATTGATTATGATGTGGCCCAGTAGGAATCTTCTAGGTAAAATTTTACTTCCATAGAAATAGTGTCATTTTACTTTTAGTTAATCCCTTCCATTTTTTTTTTTTTTTAGCTATGACCATGCATTCAGCATTGACACCTCAAGAGTTACAAAATTCCAAAAGTGCGAATAATTCAGGAAATATCTTAGAAACACAAAAGTGGGGTTGTGGACACCTAAGACTGATGACTTCCCCAAAGGGGCCACATCATGAATAATTCTTCAGGAAAGGTCTTCTTAACCCTACAAACTAGGTTAGGTTCCTATATCGTGTGCTTTCATAGCACCATGTATATTCTGATGTAATATTTTACTCTCTTTTTCTTTTCTTTTTTTCTATTTTGTGCTGCAAGAAGTGTTATTGTATGCATTTGGCCCATGGCCTGGGATAGTGATCCAGGTGGTTGAAAAGCTGCATGGTGGTTGAAGAGAGAGGCTTAGGCAGAATCCCTGATGCCAGTGGGACAAGAGGGGCCCGTCAAAGGTTGCTGGGCTCCAGGGGCTCCTAGGTGTGCCCTTGGGGGGCTCCTAGCTTAGGAACTGACTAGCCTGTTAAGATTAGACAAGTGGTCACTCATCTTCTTGATGAGTTTTACCTCCTCATCTAGGCAACCATTTTCCAGGTAGTCACAGAGATGAGTTATGTGAGGGCAGAACTCAGGATGTGTAAACCTAAAAGGGCCTGGTTCATGTACTTCCCCAGGACTGTGGCAGCTTCCATTTAGGCTGCCACTTTACTTGTCTTGGGAGAGTTTCTGCCTGTCCTGGAAGAGGGCACAGTTGCTGCACTGGTTTTTTTTTTTTTTTTTTT
>NW_019154149.1:3250902-3345664 GCF_002288905.1 Enhydra lutris kenyoni | reverse complement strand
CCCAATCCCATCTTGTTTCATTTACTCTTCTCCTACCCCCTTAACCCCCCATGTTGCATCTACTCTCCCTCATATCAGGGAGATCATTTGATAGTTGTCTTTCTCCGATTGACTTTTTTTTTAAGATTTTATTTATTTATTTGACAGAGATCACAAGCAGGCAGAGAGGCAGGCAGAGAGAGAGGAGGAAGCAGGCTCCCTGCTAAGCAGAGATCCCGATGCGGGGCTCGATCCCAGGACCCCGAGATCATGACCCGAGCTGAAGGCAGCGGCTTAACCCACTGAGCCACCCAGGCGCCCCACTGGTTTGGTATCTTCAAGAGACACTCCATACACTTCCATTTTCCTGGGCCATCTTGCAGAAGAAGTAGCCACACTCTCTATGGCCATATGGTTTTCATCTAAATAGAAGCCCAGCAAGTGGTAGATATAGGAGGCCTACAGATGCAGGTTGTCCATGAAGTTGATGGTAGCCTCCACCTTGGTGGAATAATTCTGATAAGTCTGGAAGCTCATGGTTGGTAATAATAAACTAACGACAAAAAAACAGTTTTGGCTGGTCCCAGAAGCAGACAATAGACAAGAGAATGGCCCCAGAAGCAGTAACTGCAGAGAAGGTTAGAGAATGGTTGGAAGCTGGAGGAAGGGGAGTCCCTGGGGGTGTTCCATCCCAACAATTTCAAAGCACAAGACAGATCCACAGGACCACTAGGTGCACTGCCTACTTTATTTTTATATAATTTCAAATTCGCAAAAAATTTACAGGAATAGTACAAGAAATCCAGAGTATGTTTTATGCACTTTTGCTAGTTGTTTACCATTCATCTCATCACTTGCACACTCTCTCTCTTTGTCTCTTTCCCTCTCCCTCAGTTTCTCTTTCACTTTTCCTGCCCCCCATCATGTGAGAATAAGTTAAACACGTGCTCATTTGCCTCTAAGTATTTAGGTGTCTTTTCCCTAAAACATCTCTTACTTAACTACCATAACCACAATGGAGTTATCAAAACAAGGACATTCAACACTGATACAATATTATTATCTAATTCACAGAGGAATTCAAGTGTCAAATGTCTCAATGATGCCATTTATAGGTATTTATCTTCTAGTGCATGAGACAGACAAGAATCAGGCATTTTACATCAGCAACATGGCTGAATAATATGTCCTTCATTTTGTCCCTCCATAACAACAATCTGGCATCCATCCATAGATAAAAGTGCCTTTGTGGGAACTGTGGGATCCATGGCCATATGCCAAGGAACCCTAGAGGAGTCTTCCCTGCCTGTGCATTGAGTAATAGCATACAGACCTCAGTCCTAGCTGTGGACTCTGCAGTGACCCAAGAACCAGCTCCAGCCTCTCTTGGCTGCATTATGGGAGCCCCTGGAGAATACTGTCTTAGCTAATCACCCACGGATGAGAGAGTTTTGTGGAAGTCGAGGTTTCCAGTGGAGAAGCTCCAGCATACCATTTGAGGGAGAAAAAAAAAAAACAAGTTCAAATGCATTAGAGAGTTGTACTGAGTCAGGAGCTACATGACTTGGGGGAACGGTGGAAGGAGACTAGGTGAATGGCAGAAAGGGGATGAAGATTCTACTCACTGCATCATGGACTCCATCCAGAAGCTTGCCCACGAGTTATGGGGGACACTTCACATGCATATCCCACCAACTGGCCTATGGGCACACCCAGTGCTTGGCATGCCTCATACATGCAGCCCCACATCCTATGGTCAACTCCTTGTGCATGCTCTCATTGGAAACAAAAGTGAACTTTCGCAGGTGGCTAGTGAGCATACACAGAAAGCCAGACTAAAGATTGATGCCAAAGAGAGCTACAAGCTTGGACTTCGATTCCACTTTAGAGAAACCAAAGGGAGGCTGTTAGTGCTTGGCCTGGTGCATTGCAGGATCAAAAGAAATACAAGCTTAAGAATTCTGCTACAAGAGGGGGAAGGAACTATGGATCAGATGTATCCATAGGCCTGAAAAAGCCTCAAAATCTCTAGCAGGGCTGACAGACGGTCTCTCTCTCTCTCTCTATATATATATATGTTTATTTTTATTTAAATTATAGTTAGTTAACATACAGTGCAATACTGTTTTCAAGAGTAGAATTCAGTGGTTCATCACTTACATGTGACAGCCAGTGCTCATCATATCAAGTGCCCTCCTTAATACTTATCACCCATTTAGCCCATCTTCCCCACCCACATCCCTCCATCAACCCTTAATTTGTTCTCTATTGTTAAAAGTCTCTTATGGTTTCTTTCCCTCTCTTATTTCCCCTCCCATATGTTCATCTGTTTTGTTTCTTAAATTCCACATACAGGTGAAATCGTATGGTACTTGTCTTTCTCTGACTGACTTATTTTGCTTAGCATAATACACCCTAGCTCTAGCCACATCATTGCAAATGGTAAGATTTCACTCTTTTTGATGGCTGAGTAATATTCCATTGTATGTATGTACCACATCTCTATCCATTCATCAGTCTGTAGACATTAGGCTCTTTCCATAGTTTGGCTATTGCTGATAATGCTGCTATAAACATTGGGTGCATATACCCCCCTTTGAATCTGTGTTTTTGTATCCTTTGGCTAAATTCCTCGTAGTGCAATCACTGGATCAGAGTAGTTCTGTTTTTAACTTTTTGAGGAACCTTCATACTGTTTTCTACAGTGGCTGCATGTATGCATTCCTACCAGCAGTGCAAGAGGGTTCCCCTTTCTCCTCATTCTCACCAATACCTGTTGTTTCTTGTGTTCTTAATTTTAGCCATTCTGATGAAGTGGTATCTCATTGTTGTTTTGATTTGTATTTCCCTGGTGATGAATGATGTTGAGCATCTTTTCATGTGTCTCTTAGCCATCTGGATGTTTTCTTTGAAAAGTGTCTATTCATATCTTATGTCCATTTCTTAACTGGATTATTTGTTCTTTGGGTGTTGAGTTTGATAAGTTCTTTATAGATTTTGGATACTAAACTTTTATCAGATATGTCATTTGCAAATATCTTCTCCCATTCCATCAGTTGCTTTTTAGTTTTGATTGTTCCCTTTGCTGTGCAGAAGGTTTTTATCTTGACCAAGTCCCAACTACGCATTTTTGCTTTTGTTGTCCTTCCCTCTGGAGACATGTCTAGTAAAGGAGGTTCTACGGCCAAGGTCAAAGAGGTTGCCACCCATATTCTCCTTTTAGGATTTTGTTGGTTTCCTATCTCACATTTAGGCCTTTCATTCATTTTGGTTTTATTTTTGTGTATGGTGTAAGAGAGTGGTTCAGGGGCACCTGGGGGACTCAGCTGGTTAAGTGTCTGCCTTCAGTTTGGGTCATGACCCCAGGACCCTGAGATTAAGCCCCACGTCAGGCTCCCTAGAAGGGAGCTTGCTTCTCCCTCTCCCCTCCCCCTGCTGCACTCTCTCGCTCTTGCTCTCTCTGTCTCATGAATAAATAAATTTTTTTTAAAAAGTGGTCCAGTTTCATTCTTCTGCATGTTGCTATCCAGTTTTTTTTTAAAGATTTTTAAGATTTATTTGACAGAGAGAGACACAGCAAGACAGGGAACACAAGTAGGGGGAGTGGGAGAGGGAGAAGCAGTCTTCCCACTGAACAGGGAGTCTGATGCAGGCTTGATTCCAGAACCCCGGGATCGTGACCTGAGCTGAAGGCAGATGCTTAACAACTGAGCCACCCAGGCGCCCCGCTATCCAGTTTTTCCAACACCATTTGTTGAAGAGACTTTCTTTTTCCATTGGATATTCTCCTGCTTTGTCAATGATTAGTTGACCATGTACTTGCAGGTTCATTTTTGGGTTCTCTCTTCTGTTCCATTGATGTATGTGTCTGTGGGTTTTTGTTGTTGTTGTTGGTTGTTTTTTTTTTATTTGTTTGTTTTGTTTTTGTTTGTTTGTTTTTGTTTTTTGCCAGTATCATGCTGTCTTGAAGACTACAGCTTTTTAATATAGCTTGAAGTCTGGAATTGGGAAGCTCCCAGTTTTGCTGTTCTTTATCAGGATTGCTTTGGCTATTTAGGGTCTTCTATGATTCCACACAAGTTTTAGAATTGTTTGATCTAGTTCTATGAAAAATGTTGTTGGTATTTTGATAGGGGTTTCATGAAATGTGTAGATTGCTTTGGGTAATATAGACATCTTAACAATATTTGTTCTTCCAATCCATGAGCATGGAATGCTTTTCCATTTCTTTGTGTCTTCTTCAATTTATTTCATAAATGTTCTTTAGTTTTCAGAATACAGATCTTTTACCTCTTTGGTTAGGTTTATTCCTAGGTATATTATTGCTTTTGGTACATTTGTATATGGGATTGATTCCTTAATTTCTTTTTCTGATGCTTCATTATTGGTGTATAGAAATGAGGGGTTTTCCTCTCCTGAAGGCAGTTAGTAAAGACTGGAGAAGACAGTTGCTACTTCAAATGTGAAATACTACTAAGAACATGAAAAATCAAGGAAACATAACACCATCAAAAGATCACAATAAACTTCTAGTAACCAACCCCAAAGGCCATGTATTTATATTAAATAGAATTCAAAATATCTGTTTTAATGAAGGTCAGTGAACTACTAGAATATAAAGAATGTCATTTCAGGGAGACAGGATGAAAACAATATAAGACTAACTGAGAAGTTTAACAAAGAGATACAAATCATAAAAAAACAATAACTACACAGAAGTTCTGGAGCTGAAGAATTTAATGAATTAAATGAAAAAAAAAATGTACCAGAAAGCATCAACATCAGAATAAATCCACAGAAAAAAGAACATGTAAGTAAAAAATAGGCTCTTTGAGATAATCTAACAGAGGAGAACAAAATTTAAAAATTGGAAAAAAAGTGCTCCTGAACCACTTTCTTACATCATTCACAAAATCTATTTGATTTGTGGGATACCACCAAAATAAACAATTTGTGAATTATTGGACTTCCAGAAGGAGAAAGAGGGAGAAATGATCAGAAAATTAATTTAAAGAAATAATGTCTGGGAACATCCCTAACCGAGTGAGATTTGGATATCCAAGTTCATAAACCTCATAAGTCACCAAACTCAAAAAAAGTCTTCAAGATGTGTTATAAGAAAACTTTCAAAAATGAAAGACAAAAGGAGAACCTGTAAAGCAGCAAAAGAAAATCTTATAACTTAAAAAGCAATCCCAATAAGGCTATCAGCAGATCACTTAGTAGAAAATTGTGCAGTACAGGAGAGAGTGGGATGATATTTACAATGTGATGGAAAAAAAAAAACTGTTACCCAAGAATACTCTGACAAAGTTTTCTCTTAGAAATGGAGGAGAGATAAAGACTTCCCAAACAAAACCTGAGGGAATTTATCAACGCTATACCTACCTTACAAAAACAATGCTGAAAATAATTCTTAACACAGAAGTTAAGGGATACTGATAACATGTAAGTATATAAAAATACACAACTCACTGGTGAGGGTAAGTATGTTGTCAAATTTAGAATAATACTGTAATATGGTGGTGTATTTATCACTTAACTCTAGAAAGGTAAAGGATGAAAGTGTTAAAAAATAGCTCTAGCTGTAGCAACTTGTTAATAAATGTACCATATAAAATGTAATTGTGACATCTAAACATGGAGGTAGGAAGGAATAAAAAAGGTAGAATTTCCATATGTGATCAAAGTTTAGTTTTATCAGCTTAAAATAAACTTATGTGTATAAGATGTTTTATGCAAGCCTCATGGAAACAACAAAGTGAAAATCTGCAGGTGATACACAATAGATAAAGAGAGGAGAAAGCACTGCACTACAGAAAATCATCAATACACAAAGGAAAGGCAGCAACAGAGAGAGGAAGGAACAAGGAACTACAAATAAACCAGAACACAGTAAGATGACATTAGTAAGGGGCGCCTGGGTGGCTCAGTGGGTTAAGCCACTGCCTTCGGCTCAGGTCGTGATCTCAGGGTCCTGGGATCGAGTCCCGCATCGGGCTCTCTGCTCGGCAGGGAGCCTGCTTCCCTCTCTCTCTCTCTCTCTCTCTCTCTCTGCCTGCCTCTCTGTCTACTTGTGATCTCTCTCTGTCAAATAAATAAATAAAATCTTTAAAAAAAAATAAAAAAAAAATGACATTAGTAAGTCCATACCCATCAATAATTGCCCTCAATATACATTGATTAGATTCTCCACTTAGAAAACTTAGGGTGGCTGAATAGAAAAAAAAACAAGACCAAATTATATGCTACCTACAGCAGAATCACTTCAGCTTTAGGGACTCACATAATTCAAACTGAAAGGATGGAAAAAGATATTTCATGAAAGTGGGGACCAAAAGAGAGTAGAGGTAGCTATACTTATATCAGACAACTAGATTTTAAGCCAAAAGCTATAACAAGAGACAAAGATGATCATTATAATGATAAATCCATTGATTCATCAAGAAGATATAACAATCAGAGTTAGGGGGCAAGATGACAGAGGAGTGGGGAACTCTGTTGAAACTCTGTGGGAACTCTGTTGAAACTCTTTTGAAACTCTGTTTCAACCAGTTTGGCTAGATTTCAACAAATTTGGCTAGATCTCTACTAAGCCACTCTGAACACCCATGAAATCAGCCTAATCTATAAGATTATATGTCTGGATCTCTACAGGAGCAGAGGATCATAAGTCAAGATATATGAAGGATGGAGTTGTGATTGTGTGAACAGATGTTGGAGGATAAACAAAAAGGGGAGAAGACCACCAGAAGCTAGCCATTGGAAAGTAATACGCCAGTGCAAAAGTGCCCTGTGCCTGGGGACCAGTGATAGCTTGGAGATCAGTGGCAGTGGGATGGGAAGGGACTGATAACAGCATTCAAACAGAACACAGGGGCCTAAGGGGCAAATGCTGGGACTGGGCGGCCAGAGGTGCGGACCTGAGTCCGTGGACCCGAGTCCGTGGACCCAGGGTGCTGCCCATCACCACAGCCACAGGTGCTGTTCACACCCACCCAGGCCGGGATCGCTTGTGGTTTTGGAGTCACAGTGGGCAGAGACAAGTGGGGACCAGAGCCCACTGCTGAGAGGATTGCTGGGGGTATGCATTGCCTGTAGGAGGCTGCAGTTTTCAGCAGCACTTACAGAGGGGGAGACTATGTTCTGGACCATTCAGAGAGGAGCAGACTGTGGCTTCTCTCTGAGGTGGAGGTCTGGGTGCAGACAGTTTACTTTGCTCTGACCCTCCAAAAAGGCGCAAAAAGCCACTAGAGAACAAAAGCCCAAAAAACTGGTTTCCACAGAGCCCCTTGATAGGGGGCAGGGCAACTCTACCCAAGCAGGATTGACTGAAAAACATTGTGTCAGGCCCTTCCCCCAGAAGACAAGCTGAAAGAACAAGAGGACAACAACCTGAGAGTCTCCATAAAATTGTAAAACCTCAGCACCAGGGGAAAATAGTATATTAAGCTCCTGGTGTTGCCTCATGGCCTGTGTGTTTCTTAGATACAACTGTTTTGTTTGTTTGTTTGTTTGTTTGTTTTAGATTTTATTTGTTTATTTTACAGAGAGAGTAGGCAGAGCAGGCAGAGAGAGGTAGGGGGAAGCAGGCTCCCTGCGGGGCAGAGAGCCGGATGTGGGGCTCGATCCCAGGACCCTGAGATCATGACCCGAGCTGAAGGCAGAGGCTTAACCCACTGAGCCACCCAGGTGCCCCACAACTGTTTTTTTTTTTTATTTGTTCTCATGTTTCTTCTCTGTTTTTTCTTTTTACATACTTATCATTTCAACTACATGTTTAATACAATGTCTTCCATGGTAATTTTTAACTAGTACTTTTTCACACCTATACTTTTTTATTTTTTATATATATATATACTATATATATCCATATATATATATATGGATATAAACTTTAATGTAGTCCTTTTTACTCTATTCAATACTGCCTTCATATATATACCAGTTTTAATTTCCCTGTAACTCTGGGAAGTAGTGTTCTCTAACAAAGAGAATAAAATATATCCAGGAAGAACTGAAATGCCCTACCTCACCCACACTGAGAAATTATAGCTCCCCCTTCCCCTCACCCCACCTTTTTTTTAACTTTATAAATCTTATTCTTGGGTTTCATTTTGGCTGGGCTTTTTTGGTGGTGGCTTCCAATCACTCTGAACTTTCCCAGGGTGCACTTTGCTTGGATTGTGGTTGATATCTTTGACTCTGTACATTCCCTCAACTACCCCTCAACAGAATGACTAGGGGGAATGCCTAACAAAGAAAAGAACCAGAGACAATGGCCTCTCCCACAGACATAATGGATATGGATATAACCAAGATGTCAGAAATAGACTTCAGGGTAACAATTATGAAGACAATAGCTTCGCTTGAGAAAACCATTAACAACAGCATAGGTTCTCTAAGGGCAGAAATGAGAGCTAATCAGCCCCAACTAAAAAATGCTATGAATGAGATGCAGTCTAAATTAGATATTTTAACAGCTAGGGTAAATGGGGCAGAAGAATGAATTAGTGATCTAGGAGATAAACTGATAGAAAGGAAGGAACAGGAGGAGGCCTGGAACAAACAGCTTAAAATCTATGAAAACGGACTTAGATAAATCAATGACACCATGAAATATTCCAATGTCAGAATTATTGGGATCCCTGAGGGGTGGAGAGGGAGAGAGAGAGAGAGAGAGAGAGAGAGGAGACTAGAAGATATATTTGAGAAAGTTATAGCTGAGAACTTCCCTGATGGGGAATGAAACAAACATTCCTGTCCTAGAGGCAGAGAGGACCCATCCCAAGATCAAGGGAAACAAACCAAGGCCCCAGCATGTAATAGTAAAACTCACAAATCTTAGAACCAAAGAAGCCATCCTAAGGGAAGTTAGGGGAAAAGATTACTTACGTACAGAGAGAGGAATATCAGAATAACATCAGACCTGTCCACAGAGACCTGACAAGCCAGAAAAGGCTGGCAAGACATATTCAGTGTATTAACTGAGAAAAACATGCCACCAAGAATACTTTATCTGGCAAGGCTTTCATTCAGAATGGATGGAGATATAGAATTTCCAAGACTGGAAGAATCTGAAAGAATATGTAACCACTAAGTCAGGCCTGCAAGAAATACTAAGGGGGGGTCTATAAAAGAAGAAAGACCCCAAGAGTAATATGGACCAGAAATTTAAAGAGACAATCCATAGAAGCAGGGACTAGACAGTCAATGGGATGACAATAAACACATATCTTTCAGTAGTAACTCTCAATGTTAATGGCCTAAATGCTCCCATAAAATGGCACAGGATTGCAGATTGGATACAAAGACAAGACCCATCCATATGTTGTCTATAAGAGACTCATTTTGAAACTAAAAACACCTCCAGATTGAAAGTGAAGGGATGGAGAACCATTTCTCATGCCAGTGGACCTCAAAAGAAAGCTGGGATAGCAATTCTCTCTTTTTTTTTTTAAGATTTTCTTTATTTATTTGAGAGGGAGAGAGTGAGAGAGAGCATCAGAGGGGAGAAGGTCCGAGGGAGAAACAGACTCCCCATGGAGCTGGGAGCCTGACACTGGACTCAATCCCAGGACTCCGGGATTCTGACCTGAGCCAAAGGCAGTTGCTTAACCAATTGAGCCACCCAAGTGCCCTTAGATAGCAATTCTTATATCAGACAAATTAGGATTTAAACCAAAGACTGTACTAACAGATCCAGAGGGACACTATATCATTCTTAAAGAGTCTATCCAACAGGAAAATCTAACAATTGTAAATATCTATGTCTCCAGCCTGGGAGCAGCCAACTATATATCACAACTATTAACCAAAATAAAGAATCAGATTGACAATAATATATTAATAGCAGGAAATTTTAACACTGCACTCTCAGCACTGGACAGATCATCTAAACAGAACATCAGCAATGAAATAAGAACTTTGAATGACACATTGGACCAGATGGACTTTGTAGATATATACAAAACATTCCACCCTAAAACAACAGAATATTCATTCTTCTCGAATGCACATGGGACATTCTCCAAAATAGACCACATACTGGGTCATAAATCAGGTCTCAGCCAATACTAAAAGACTGAGATTATTCCCTGCATGACAACAGACCACAATGCCTTGAAACTGGAACTCAATCACAAGAAAAAATTTGGAAGGAATTCAAACACTTGGAAGTTAAAGAGCATCCTGCTAAAGAATGAATGGGTCAACCAGGAAATTAAAGAACTTAAACAATTCATAGAAACTAATGAGAACAAAAACACATCGGTCCAAAACATATGCAATACTGTAAAGGTGGTCTGAAGGGGGAAGTACATTGTCATCCAAGCCTCTCTCAAAAAATTAGAAAAATCCCAAATGCATGAGCTAACCCTACACCTAACAGAGCTGGAGAAAGAACAACAAAGAAAGCCTAAACCCAGTAGGAGAAGAGAAATAATAAAGATCAGAGCAGAAATCAATGAAATAAAAACCAAAAGAATAGTAGAACAAATCAATGAAACTAGGAGCTGGTTCTTTGAAAGAATTAATAAGACTGATAAACCACTGGCCAAACTTATTTAAAAGAAAAGAGAAAGGACCCAAATTAATAAAATCATGAATGGAAGGGGAGAGATCATGACTAACATCAAGAAAATAGAAACAATTATTAGGAATTATTATCAGCAACTATATGAACAAATTAAGCAACCTGGAAGAAATGGATGCCTTCCTGGAAAGTTACAAACTACCAAGACTGAAACAGGAAGAAATTGATAATCTGAAAAGACCAATAACCAGTAACAAAATTGAATCAGTAATCAAAAACCTCCCAAAAAACAAAAGTCCAGGGCCAGATGGCTTCCCAGGGGAATTCTACCAAACATTTAAAGAATAAATAAGACTGATTCTACCAAAGCTGTTCCAAAAAATAGAAATGGAAGGAAAACTCCCAAATTTCTCCTATGAAGCCAGCATTACCCTGATCCCAAAACCTGGCAAAGACCCCATTAAAAAGGAGAGTTATAAACCAATACCCCTGATGAACACAGATGCCAAAATACTCAACAAGATCCTAGCTAGTAGGATCCAATGGTACATTAAAAAGATTATTCATCATGACCAAGTGAATTTTATGCCTGGGATGAAAGCTTGGTTCAACATTTGCAAATCAATCATCGTGGTAGACCACATCAACAAAAGAAAAGACAAGAACCATATGATCCTCTCAATTTGTGCAGAAAAAAACACTTGACAAAATACAACATCCATTCCTGATTAAAACTCTTCAGAGTACAGGGATAGAGGGAACATTCCTCAGCATCATAAAAACCATCCATGAAAAACCCACAGCTAATATCATTATCAATTGGGAAAAACCGAGAACTTTTTCCTTAAGATCAGGAACATGACAGGGATGCCCATTCTCACCACTATTGTTCAACACAGTACTAGAAGTCCTAGCCTCAGCAATCAAACAACAAAAAGAAATAAAAGGCATCCAAATTGGCAAAGAAGTCAAACCCTCCCTCTTCAGAGATGACAAGATACTTCATGTGGAAAATCAAAAAGACTCCACCCCCAAATTACTAGAACTCATACAACAATTCAGGGAATGTAGCAGGATACAAAAGCAATGCACAGAAATCTATTGCTTTGCTATATACTAACAATATAACTGTAGAAAGAGAAATTAAGGAATCAGTTCCATTCACAATGACAGCAAAAACCGTAAGATAACTAGAACAAAGCTAACTAAAGAGGTAAATGATCTATACTCTAGAAACTACGGAACGCTCATGAAAGAAATTGAGGAAGACACAAAAAGGTGGAAAAATATTCCATGCTCATGGATTAGAATAATAAACAGTGTTAAAATGTCTATCCTGCCCAGAGCAATTTATACTTTCAATGCCATCTCTATTAAAATACCATTGGTATTTTTCAAAGAGCTGGAACAAAAAATCCTAAAATTTGTATGGACTCAGAAAAGACCTCAAATCACCATAGAATGATGAAAAAGAAAAATAAAGCTGGGGACATCACGTTACCTGATTTCAAGCTATATTACAAGGCTGTGATCACCAAGATAGCATGGTATTGGCACAAAAACAGACACACAGACAAATGGAATAGAATAGAGACTCCAGAAATGGACCCTCAACTCTACAGTCAACTAATCTTTGGCAAATCAGGAAATATCCAATGGAAAAAAAGCAGTCTCTTGAGGAAGTGGTGCTGGGAAAATTGGCTGGCTACATATAGAAGAATGAAACTGGAGCATTCCCTTACACCATACACAAAGATAAACTCAAAATGGATGAAAGACCCCAGTGTGAGACAGAAATCCATCAAAATCCTAGAGGAGAACATAGGCACTAACCTCTTTAACATCAGCCACAGTAACTTCTTTGAAGACACATCTTCAAAGGCAAGTGAAACAAAAGCAAAAATGAACTTTTGGGATTTCATCAAGATAAAAAGCTTCTGCACAGCATAGGAAATAGTCAATGAAACTAAGAGCAGCCCACAGAATGGGAGAAGATACTTGCAAATGACATTACAGATAAAGGGCTGATAGTCAAGATATATAAAGAACTTCTCAAACTTAACACTCAAAAAACTAATAACCCAGTCAGAAAATGGGCAGAAGGCATGAACAGACACATCCCCAAAGAAGACGTGGAAATAGCTGACAGACACATGAAAAAATGTTCATCATCACTAGCCATCAGGGAGCTTCAAATCAAAACCACATTGAGATAACACCTTACACCAGTTAGAATGGGCAAAATTAACAAAATATGAAACAACTGATGTTGGAAAGGTGGTGGACAAAGGGGAACCCTCTTACACTGTTGATGGGAAATGCAAGCTGATAAAGTCACTCTGGAAAACAGTATGGAGGTTCCTCAAGTTGTTAAGAATAGAGCTACCCTATGACCCAGCAATGCACCACTAGGTATTTTCCCCAAAGATACAGAGGTAGTGAAAAGAAGGAGCACGTGCACCTTAGTGTTCATAGCAGCAATGTCCACAATAGCCAAACTGTGGAAGGAGCTGAGATGCCTTCCAACAGATGAATGGATAAAGATGTGGTCCATATATACAAAGGAATATTACTCAGCCATCAGAAAAGATGAATACCTACCATTTGCATAGACATGGATGGAACTGGAGGGGATTATGGTAAGTGAAGTAAGTCAAGTAGAGAAAGATACTTATTATATGGTTTCACTTATATGTGGAATATAAGGAGTAGCACAGAGGACATTAGGAGAAGGAAGGGAAAAATGAAAGGGGGGAATCGGGGGGAGATGAGCCATGAGAGACTATGGAGTCTAAGAAACAAACTGCGGATTTCAGAGGGGAGGGGGTGGGGGAAGGCTTAGCCCAGCTGAGTATTAAAGAGGGCACGTATTGCATGGAACACTGGCTTTTATATGCAAACAATGACTCACGGAACACTACATCAGAAATTAATGATGTACTGTATGGTGACTAACGTAATACAATAAAATTTTTAAAAAATGAAAAAAAATTTAAAAACTAAAAAAAAGATATAACAACCATAAATACATATGCATCCCAAATCAGAGCACCTAACTA
This sequence comes from Enhydra lutris kenyoni, assembly GCF_002288905.1. NCBI lineage: Eukaryota > Metazoa > Chordata > Mammalia > Carnivora > Mustelidae > Enhydra > Enhydra lutris. Next base: position 3,332,092 of record NW_019154149.1, on the reverse strand, counting down.
TATCAAGTAAATATGAACAGATCTGTAGGGAGAAATAGACAACAATGCAGTAAGTGTGGGGGTTTCAATATCCCACTTGCAGCAATGGATTGATCAGACAGAAAATCAACAAGGAAACTTTGGATTTGAATCATAGTTTAGCCCATATGGACCCAATAGACATATACAGAATATTCTATCCAATGCCAGCAGAATACACATTATTCTGAAGCACACGCAGAGCATTCTCCAAGAGAAACCACAATAGGTCACAAAATAAAGATCACAAAGATCAGAGCAGGAATGAATGAAATAGAGACTTAGAAAATCAATAGAAAAGATGACAAGCAGGTTTTTAAAAACTGTAAACAACTGACAAAACTTTAGGTAGACTAGCTAAGAAAGAAAAGAGAAAGGACTCAAATAAGAAATGAAAGAGGAGGCATTACAACTAACATATAGAAATACATAGGATCATAGGGACTACTATGAACAATAATATACCCAACAAATTGGATAACCTACAAGAACCAAAAATTCCTGGAAACACAGCATCTATCAAGACTGAATCATGAAGAAACTGAAACTCAGAATAGACCAATAATGAGTAAAGAGATTGAATCAGTAATCAAAAATGTCCCAACAAAGAGAACCCAGGACCAGATGGTTTCCCCGGTGAATTGTACCAAACATGTAAAAATAATTAACACCAATCCTTCTCATACTCTTCCAAAATATGGAAGAGGAGGGAACACATCCAAACTCATTTTACAGGGCCAGAATTACCCTGCTATCAAAGTCACCGAAGGAGGGGCGCCTGGGTCGCTCAGTGGGTTAAAGCCTATGCCTTCAGCTCAGGTCATGATCCCAGGGTTCTGGGATCGAGCCCCACATCAGGCTCTCTGCTCAGCGGGGAGTCTGTTTCCCCCTCTCTCTCTGCCTGCCTCTATGTCTACTTGTGATCTCTCTCTCTGTGTCAAATAAATAAATAAAATCTAAAAAAAAAAGTCACCAAAGGACACTACAATAAAAAGAAAGCCACAGGCCAATATTGCTGATGAATATAAGTGCGGAAATTTTAACAAAATACTAGCATACCAAATTCTACAATACATTAAAAGATTATACCTTGGGATTGATTGGCATTTATTCCTGGCAAGCAGGGATGTTTTAACATATACAAATTAGTGAAACCACACTAATTGAAAGATAAAAATCATGATCATCTCAATACATGCAGAGAAAGTATCTCATAAAACACAATATCCTTTCATGATAAAAAAATCAATAAATTGGATATAGAGAAATGAACATCTACATAATAAAGCCATATATGACAAGGCGACAGCCTGTATCATACTTAGTAGTGAAAGATGAGAAATGTTTCCTCTAAGATCAGGAAGACAAACCATGAAAGACTTTTTTCTTTTTAAGATTTTATCTATTTATCTGACAGAGAGATGATCACAAGTAGGCAGAGAGGCTGGCGGGGGTGGGGGGGGAGATGCAAGCTCTCTGCTGAGCAGAGATCCCAATGCGGGGCTCCATCTCAGGACCCTGAGATCATGACCTGAGCCAAAGGTGGAGGCTTAACCCACTGAGCCACCCAGGCGCCCTAATGAGAGACTCTTAACTATATGAAACAAACTGAGGGTTGCTTGGGGGGTAGAGAATGGGGTAAGTGGGTGATAGGCATTAAGGAGGGCAATTGATGTAATGAGCACTGGGTGTTATATGCAACTGATGAATCACTAAACTTTACTCCTGAAACTAATAATACACTATATGTTAATTAATTGAATTTACTGTTTTTAATAAAATTAAAAATAGAACTACCATATGATCTAGGAATTCCACTTCTGGGTGTATATATCCAAAGGAAATTAAACCAGGATCTCAAAGAGCTATCTACACTCCCATGTTCATTGCAACATTATTCACAATAGCCAAGATATTGAAACAGCCCAAGTGTCCATGTCTGGATGAATAGAGGAAAGAGATGTGATACACACACACATATGCACATATATAATTATGTATATATACATATGCACATATATATACGTACGTGCATACAATGGAATGTTATTCAGCCATGGGAAAGAAGGGAATTCTGACTTTTGTGAATATGTGGCTGGAGCTAGAGGGTATTACGCTGTGTGATAAGTTAGAGAAAGAAAAATCATGTATGATCTCATATATGGAATGTAAAATCATCTAAGTCGTAGAAACAGAGTTAGAGCAGCGGTTGTAGAAGGTTGGGAGAATGTCAGTCAAAGGGCACAGACTTCCATTTATAAGATGAATAAGTTCTGGGGATCTAACAAACAACATGGTCACTATAGTTAACAGTACTGTATTATATAATTCAAAGTTGCTAAGAGAGTAGATTTTAAATGTTCTCACCCTAAAAAAGAAATGGTAATTATGTATGGTTATGGAGATGTTAACTAACTTTACTATAGTAATCATTTCACAATATCAAAATCATTACATTATATATATCTTAAACTTACACAATGTTATAGGTCAGTTAGGTTTCAATAAAGGTGGAAAACAATAAAATAATCTAATGATATTTTTAAAAGAATCGGGCAGGGGCGCCTGGGTGACTCAGTGGATTAAGCCTCTGCCTTCGGCTCAGGTCATGATCTCAGGGTTCTGGGATGGAGCCCCACATCGGGCTCTCTGCTCAGCAGGGAGCCTGCTTCCCCCTCTCTCTCTGCCTGCCTCTCTGTCTGCTTGTGATCTCTCTCTGTCAAATAGATAAAATCTTTTTTAAAAAAATAAGTAAAAATAAAAAGAATCGGGCAGGGGTGCGTGGGTGGTGCAGTTGATTGTGATCAGCTTAGGTTGTGATCTCAGGGTCATGGGATCAAGCCCCTTGTGGTGCTCTGCCCTCAGTGCAGAGTCTGCTTGGGATTCCCTCTCCCTCTCCCTCCGTCCCTCCTGGTGGTGTTCTCTCTCTTTCAAATAAATAAATAAATCTTAAGAAAAAAATAATCAGGCATTGTATTAAGTTGACATATCACTTTAGTCTCCTTTAGTTAGTTATTAGGAATAATGGTCATTATTGTTGCCCTTAATTCCACTCCCTTTTTCCCCAGACCCATGTCTTCTTACTGCTATAGTTATATTAGTGCCCTACTACTCTTGTAACAAATTACCATACTGCTCAGAAGCTTAAAAGAACACAAATTTATTCCCTTATACAGTACTGGGAATCATAAGTCAGAAATCAGTTTCATTTGGCAAAAGTCAAGGTGCTGACAGAACTGTTTCCTTATGGAGGCTCCATTTTTTTCCCCATTTCCTTGCCTTTTTCAGCTTCTAGGGTCACCTTTGTCCATTGGCTTGTGGCTTCTTCCTCCATTGTCAAAGGATATCACTCCATTCTCTGCTACTGTCACCGCATCAGCTTTATTGCTTCTGTAGTCAAATTTCCCTCTACCTTCCTCTTATAAGAACACTTGTGATTGCATTCAGGGTGCACCTGGATAATTTAGCATTAATGTCCTCATCTTAAGATCTTTAATCATATCTGCAATACCCTTTTGCTATAGGACATAACACAGGTTCACAGGTTCTGGGGATTAGGGCATGGACATGTCGTGAGAGGTACTATTCAGCTGGCCACACGGACACGGTGTTAGATAAAGTTCCTGATTTGGTTTATATACTTTGGCCTAAAGGATGGTGTCTGTGAGCTGATACTTCAATTACATCTCCAGCTCTTTCTTTTTCCAACTGCTCTACCAGTTACTTAGGAAAGAATCTTAAGGGGCGCCTGGGTGGCTCAGTGGGTTAAGCCGCTGCCTTCGGCTCGGGTCATGATCCCGGGTCCTGGGTTCAAGCCCCGCATCGGGCTTTCTGCTCAGCAGGGAGCCTGCTTCCTCCTCTCTCTCTGCCTGCCTCTCTGCCTGCTTGTGATATCTCTCTGTCAAATAAATAAATAAAATCTTTAAAAAAAAAAAAAGGAAAGAATCTTAAGCTCTCTCTTTGTGAATTTGTCTGTTTCTCTTTTTAATTTTGTTGGGTATTTTTTCTCCATGTTTTTCAAAGCTCTGTTATTAGGTGCATTCACATATATAATTGTTACTTTATACTTCATAATACTTAATATTTTATAATTGTTACATATATAATTGATACATCATTCCTTTTATCTTTATGGGATACTACAAGCTCCCAGTAAATATTTGTTGAGTTAGTCTCAAAAACAAAATACAAGTTATTAAGTTCAACGTAAATGTGAAGTAAGGTGATATACCTTGATGTTTCTGGAAGTAAAGACACTAATCAGAACTCCAACATTTGGAGAAACTTTCAGAATACTTTCTGAATTCTTTAGATCCCTATTTTCTTTTTTGTTTGTTTGTTTTCTTTTGGTTTGATTTTTAGAAAAAAAGCAAAGTTTATTGAAATTTCAAGCTACATTTATAAAATCCAAATCCTTGAGACATACATCAGGATAAGGTGTCAGAAAGTAGAAAATGTTCACCACCACAGAACTCCCTAGAGACAAGATCACCCACATGCTGTCAGGTCAAAGCCATCCCTTGTCCATAAGGGTACACCAGCAAGCTAATCATTCTGTTCACTTGAGCAATTTCCATCACTTGAACACTTTCCATCGCCATAAAAACAAGTTTTTTCATGACAGTGTAAAGATCAGAGTCTGGCCCCCTCCCTGCCTTTACTCTGTAGTCTTACTTAACATAAAGGACAAACTGGACAACTTGGTTAATGAACAGAAAGAGTTAGCCTGGAGGGAGAAGTGACCAGTTGATACTCCCAAAGCCAGTTAGGACCTTCAGCACACAGGTGTATGTGTATATGTATCCATCGCTATGCTAAGATAGAGCTCTAGCCCCATGGTTTGTATACGCTTGTATGGCTATATCGAAAATCAATGCCAATACTAACCAAACAGAGCTTTGTAAGCAGTCATCCCAAAGCTATACCCCCATACTGGGCTATGCAAAAAGCCATGCATTCGACCACACGAACCAACAGAAGGCTGACTTGGCTCCATGTCTCCTATCTTTGGCCCTGCCTTGGCCAGGCACGGGAGGAGACAGGAGTTGGCTCTTCTCAGAACACAAGTGGCTTCTTCATAGGAACAGTGGTTGCTCAGGTGAAGCTGCAGAAGACATCCATGGAAATGAAAAACAGACCCCGTATGCTTTCTGCGGGAAACTGGCATCACATCTCATACTACTTTTCTTTGCCAGCTAAGTTGCCCAGGCTGTGGGAGGCCCCAGGGCATGGTGGCATGAGAGGCTTCCTGATGGGGGGTGACGAGGCCCCATGCAACTTAGCCTCCAGAGACCTGCTCTTTATCGGGAGCCTGTCACTGGAGTGGACCCAGGTAGCCATGTCCTTAGGACGTCTCTTGGCACCAGCTAGGCTCAGAGTAAAGCTCTCCACCTAAGATGATGCCTGGGGAACCAAAAACAAACTGGAAAGAACTGGGTAGAACAAGTTTAGTGACTCTGCCCACCCTGAGGACAGAGCCACTTACCCTGTAAAAACCCTGGGGGGCCCCAGGTGCTTGTGGGCTTTTGGGAACTGACTCTTCACCAAATCCCTGGCTCAATTTTGTCCACAGCCACCACGCTGGCTCCAGAGGCCCCTGCTCTGAAGCAAACAGAAGCTGCAGGCTTGCACCCCAGCGGTGCACAGCTAATGGCCAGTCCCCCACCCAGCCCAGCCCTGCCTGTCCCCGCTGCCCCTCTGCCTCCGGCTGCCTCTCTCGGCCACTATTTTCTTATTGTAAATATACTGTGCTCGCTATTTGGAAGGAGGAACGCTGAAGAAAGTCACTATTATATTTGTAGCATAAAGAATGGACCACAGAAAAATGAAACATCCAGCAAAATTCTGTGTCATTAGGCTGAACACAAATAGAGTTGTTGATGTTAACATTGTAGTTGGTTTTGGCAGGTTCTTTCTCAGAGCCTCCTGGAGACCAGTCTTTGTGGTCTGCAGTTTGGGTGGCCCCCACTAGAGGGCAATCATAGCCTCTGAAGTTCAGTTTTCTTTTTAATATGATATTTAAAAGGTATGGCTATACAGATAACAAATTAATCTGCAGAAATAATTGAGTAGACCAAAACTGTGGAGTTCAGTGTCAAACAACAGGGGTCTTCGGCATCCGGAGGATATCCTATCTCCTTGCAAATGTTAGAAGCCTGGTTTTTTATTCATCGAACTTCCTGCCTCAGAAAAAATGACAAATCCAAGATATATCTCTCATTCGTTACTGGCAAGATATGTCAAAAATAATCTTAGCTTTATAATCCTTGTTAAAATTCAGCTGCAGGGTAAAGGTTAACCTGCTCAGGTTTATATCCTTGTTACCTTAAGTATCACTAACAGAGCATCTCTGTGTGCTATTCTAAGCAAAATGGTAGTAAGAACTTATTTTGTCCCTTACGATTGAACTATGCCACCAAAGAATCCATATTCCCTTCTTAAATTCAAACTGAACTTCTCAGGCTGGTCAACTTGGAGGAAGCCCATTACAGCCCCTTCTTCCCACTGATTACTACTAAAAAAGTAGGGACTGAATATAAAAAGCAACTACCTGAGGACTTTGAAAAGTAGAAATAACAGGCTGTCTGGAGAGGGAAGTCCAAAAGACAAGGACAAGCACCATGGGCTGTTTCCTGGTTTTTTTTTCTTTGTTTTGTTTTTTTGGTAGTTTGCTGTTTTCCTTTTTGATCTCCTTGCTTTGGCCCAAGTCATAGAAATCCACGGATTGAAAACTCCAAAAGAAATCTCTTTGTGGCCAGAGGACCAAGGAAAAGATTAGCCCAAGAACTGGGGAATGGAGTAGAAATCTTCCTTCCTTCCCTCCTTTCTTCCTTCCTTTGCTATTTCCTTCCTTTTTCTGTTTCTCTCTTTCTTTCTGCATGATTAGGATGGGTGAAATGTTTCTCTCCAAAGAGGCATGTTGAGGGGATTTGAGGGGAGCTGTAGAGCTGTTCCTATGTTTTTGGTGGTGCTGACATGGCTCTATGTGTTTGTCAAAACTTACACACAAAAAGATGACTCTTAATCTATGCAAATTCAAAGATAACTAAAAACTAGAACTGGCCCTAGATGGGTGGTGTGCTGTTTTGAGTACTGCAGATTTTAAATTGGAAAGTCTTCTGTTCAAATGCTAATTATGCTACTCACCAGTGTACCTGATTACATGAGAATATGGATAATAAAGAAATTATTGAAATGGAAGTAACCTGAAAGAATCTATGTATATATTCATATGTAAAATATTGTTAGATTGTGAAGTCACTAATTTTTTCCTCAACCCTGACTTTCTCAATCAGACCTGGCCAAACCTGCTAACTTCCACCTCTGCCAATAATACATTACTGGCAGGATGGGGGTTCTCAAACCTTCTTTAGCCTAGTAGAGAAATGGCTAATGGTTTAAGAACCTAATAGACAAGGGGAGCCGGGCTAGCTCAGTCGGTAGAGCATGAGACTCTTAAGAACCTAATAGACTCTCGTTCCTTCTTTATCCCAGACTGGCTATTTCAATTTGAATTTGCATAGGAAAAATCCCCATTACAAAGCTAAGTGCATTTAATATTAATATCTGGTTTATATATGTAAGTTGGTATCAGCAATGAAAGGTAAAATAAAGCTGCACTAACAATATAAAATGACAGGGCACTTGGGCACCCTGATAATTATAACAATAATTAATATGATATGATATAATATAAATAATGTATTAGAGCAAACCAAATATTTAAATGATAGCTTCCCCAGAGTTGGAGTTAGAAGGGATTTTAGTTAATACTGTCTCGCTGTTCAAATAACCCTAAAGAGGTTTCAGTTATTTTATTGTTTTAAGTGTTTTTGTTTTCCAGTGAGAAATACAACCTTTCATGAGGCAAAAACCTGGACAGCTTTGGGGGAAATTGACACGATATTAACAAAACCCAAGTTTTTGCTGTATCAGTGTAATTAACTGAGAAATACTTAGGGTTTTGGTATATCGATTAATTCAGACATTTTTGACAGTTCTATACTGAGGAAAAATAAATTACATTAAAATTGTAAAACTCAAAGACATCTGAAACTGTTTTGAGTTCAGACACAGGAAAACCTTTGGTTATAGCTTCTTCCTAAACTGCCCTCTGGACTTGGCCACAAATGAGGATACTTTGTACAATAATATATTTTCTTTGAATTCAGACTACACCTTCCTTTGTGAATAGTTTTTCTACTGAGAACTTCCACCACAAAAGAGAAATGCTATATTGTTTTGATCCAAGATAATGTTCATTAACTTTCTCTGATTCAGTGATTATAGAATGATGTATTTTTTATGAAATGACATGTTCTTTAAGGAATGTACTTGTGAGCTAGAATAGAGGCCAGAGGGGAATGACAGCCCAGTTTACATACACCATAGTGTTTTGTAATGCTGAATTTGAGTTCCCACTGTAAGACAGAGAACTCACATTTTCTTCATTCTGCCCAGGAAAATATTCTGTTGTTAGCACTTGATTAATTTTATAATTCTGAAACTGTTTTGCAGAAGTTAGAGAGCAAATTGAAGGGAATCCCTTCTGAGCTGAATATACTCATGATGACACTATTTCTCCTGCAAGGCCAGGCCTACATGAATATGATGACAAGGTTAGAAATAGCTGAGCCATGGTGATTAGTGACAACAAGCACAGCAATCTAAGCTGACTATGCTATGATATACATGGATGGTCATCCTTAAGTTAGAAAGTAAAATCATAGACTCTTGAAGTGTAGAAGGGACCTACAAGGCCATTTCTAATTCGGTCTCCTTTCTAATTCAGAAATCCTTTTTCAAAATGGTTGACAGGTTGATATACAGCCTTTGCTTCACCCCTTTCAGTGATAAGAGAGCTCACTGACTTAATTCTTTGTGAGGCGCTAGACATCCCATAATAATATTGGAAGAAGGTCCACACTAACCAATCTTACAAAGACAGAACTCAACCCCCAAAGCTAAATTCATCAAGAATGTTAGTGAGCATCATTTATACAAATAGTACATTGAAAGATTAAGCTTTATATGAATTTAGGAACAATAGAAGAACTTTTTATAAATTAATATAGTATAATTAAAGATAAAAATGATGGCTGTTGGATTTTTATGTATTATTTAAATTTTACAAGCAGTTTGATCACCAAATGATTCTGAAGAGACTATGCCTTGATTTTTAAAATTCTTCCATTTGTGTTTCCAAGATTACTTCATTGATTATTTATAACCAATATTTAATGAGTTCTGCTATGTGCTCCAGACTGTGGGAGATGGAGAATACTGTTTGAACATTTATCATTGGTTATTGAAGAACCATATTTTAAAAGATTAATTTAACTCCAAATATAACTCCACTCAAAGCTAGATCACATTCAAATTTACAAGTCTGGTTATATACACATATTTTAATGAACATTACTTGAACCAGATGCATATAAAATAATCTGTCTCATACTATGGCATAAGCAAAACAAAATTCTGAAATATTTGAACACAATCGTGTCTTGCATGATATTTGTGTGTCCAGTATACTGTGGCACACATTGCAAATTAAAAAGAGTTATTTGAATAATAGGCATGACTCTCTCAGTAGGACCAGAGGACATATAGATGTACCAGATACCTCAAGGTTAAAGTGTTGTGTGAGTTACCACGTCACTCCCTTGATGATATGTCTGTTGAAAGGGGTACAATTTAAAGAGGCAAGAAAAGTCTTAAGTGGTAATTTAGAACCATCATGGGAAGAGATTCTGTATTAGTTTCTATTGATGCAAACTTATTAACTTAAAATAACACAAATTTATTATCCTACAGTTAAGGAAGTCAGAAATTTAAAATGAGTCAGCAGGGCTGTCTTCTTTCTGGGGGCTTGAGGGAAGAATCTATTTCCTTGCCTTTTCCAGCTACTAGAGGCTGCCCACATTCCTTGACTCATGACCCCTTTTTCTATATTCAAAGACATCAGGATAACATCCTTAAATCTCTCCCTTTCCCCTGTCTCTCTCTCCCAACTCTTCCTTCTTCTTTCTCCCTCCATCTCTCCCTCCACCCCATACACAGACCACCCCTCTGTTTCCATCATCCTTATCTCCTACTCTGGACTCCAGAGACTCCAGTCTCTTTATTAAAGGACCCCAGTGATTACACTGGGCCCACCCACATAATCCAGGTTAATTTCACCTCTTTGAGATCCTGAACCCTAATCACATCTGTAGGCTCTTTTACCATGTAAATTAACATAGTCACAAGTTTTGAGGATTAGGACATAGACATCTTTGGGGACTATTATTCTGCCACAGTCTCCATCTGCCCAAGATGACCTAAATGTAGTAGTTGTGTGTATGTGCGTGTTTAAAAAGAAAACAGTCCACCAAAGTAATAAAAGTTATAAGATGTTCTATATGTTTATTTTAGGTCAAACTTTTTTAAGAAGTAAAATGTCATGAGAATAATTAAATAAATTAGTGATGATTATATCCTTACATATTGATAAGAATAGTCCTACTAGAAGAGTTTAAATTAGAAATTCCAATAGAATGTTAGAAGGTCATTCTGTCATTGATATACTTAGGAAGAATACCATTTGCACAAGCTTATTTAAACAGTTGTTTGAATAGTGTTCCTCACATCACTCATTTTCTATGCTCTTTGCCCCAGGTTAGTACAACACTGACAAATATTTGAAGAGTAATCATTTGCTTCAGTACATATAGATTTAAAATATAAAGATTGTACTTTCTATTAGGTAGTATAGTCCTTGAATAATAAATATATTCCTTGTCTGTGTTGCTTTCTAACTATGCAAATGATACACTTTTGATGTTTAACTGGTCTTGTATGCTTTATTTGTGCACCATATGGTTTTCATAGATAACTGTAGTCTAATTGGTTTGAATCAAGCAACTGACACAAATATGCAAATATAGTCAGAATAGAAACTATTTCAACCATAGTTTGCTTCTGCACTATTGATTGAAATATGAATGCTTAAAAATAGTTCTATAGAGCTAGTTTATGTGAATAGTTTGTAGTTACATCCATTCTCAATTGTCTATGTTCAAAAGTATGATGCTAACAAGGGAAAATGACTGACCAAGTGCATTTATTTAACACAGTACCAACTCTAGAAGGACATTATGCTTGTGATTATTTGTATTGGGTTAGCAAAAAATCATCATGTTTCTCAGTAAAACTGCTATTATGGTTGTACTTTTGTATGACAAAATTCTATGCCATTAGGCTAATGTTAGATTACGTTCTTGGTAAAGTCATTATTTTTTAAAGGAATCCATATTATAGAAACATTTTTTTTTCTCTTAGGCAGCTTCTCTTTTTTTTCTTTTTAACAGAAAGCCAAGTAGAATTGCTTTAATTAAGGTCTCTAGCTGGTTCTATCTCTGTGCATCCTTTTTATTTTCCTCTGACCTTCCACAATCTGTTCACATTAGATATGAGGTGGACCATGTCATCAGTGAGCATATTTTCATTTGAAGGACTGCCAGCATAGCTTTCTGCTGTTCCTTTCCATTTGCTCAAAAGTATTGATGGACCTATAGTATACTCCACTTAGGGTTTAGTTCCTGTACAGGTACCAAAGTCTTTCACTAAAAGCTGAGTCATTCTTGATCATTCCTTACTTTATCTCTTGCCATTTTCCTTCTCATTGAGGACCATTTCTTTCCTGTTTATCATAATATTTTGTTTGATATTAATTGCAAAGTCTATTTTTCCCATAAATATGAGCTCTTATGAGACTCAATGAGACTGAACATGTCAAGAAGAGGAAGTACATTTTCTCCTTTGTGTATCACCCCATAGCAACTCACACTGGCTTTCCATATAATAGGAACTCAACAAACGCTCATGCCTGGAAGCCCATGTATATTCACACATTGTGAAATAATGCATTCTGTCAACCGATTTTCCCCAGCATATTAGCGTCTGAGTGCAACTGATACGGTTTGTGAGGAGAGGGAGACAATTTACTTGCTTAGGTCGCTGAGATGCTATCAGAGAACAACATTCTATAGTCAATTAATTGATACTGTAATAATAGTTTGCAATTATTAGGTTGTCTCCAAAATTTCAAATTGACTAATAAAACATACAAAATCTTGACCTGATTTTCCCCTTTGGTTTGATCAGCATATAAAGCTAACTTTAGAGCAGCTGCTTATTTCTTTGGGACAAATCTGTGTCTAAGTAGACTTTCAGTAGAATTGTGCCTCATTCTAAATTGATTCAACAGTGAAGCATAAAGATAAGCAGAAACTGAAAACAACTCAATAAAGTACATCCCTTTGGGTTAATCACCTTCCATTTTTTAATGATCTAGGAATAATAATGATAACATGACCTTGATATTATTACTTGGTTAAGTATGGCTATATATCAACTCTCAATCTAGAGGATAGAAAGTATGGTCACTGTTACATTCTGGGTGGTTTTTCCCTTAGAGGGAAGTCAACTATTGTTCCCCTAAGCAGTGATTCATCAGTCATGTTTTTTAAAACACTGAATCACTTCTTAATTTCTCCTTTTCATGCAGGTGATTCTTTTTCAATGATAAGAGTTCTGTGTTCAAGATAAAATAATAAGGATATTGGGAAAAGTTCTAAAGAATAAGATTTCTTTTTATACATATTTATTCTTTTCATTGATGTGAGCATTACCCCTTACATACTCTCAATTACATACAAGTGAAACCATATACATGTACATTTCAGTGTATGTCTGGGATATTTGCTGTGTTTGAACTGATTGAGAATCAGACCACTAAAAACTGGATTAATGCTATTTGACATAGAAACCAGATGGAAGGATGAGCAAGGGTTGTGTGTAATGACCCCACTATATAGGGGACAAATTCATCTTTTGCCAAGATGCACTTTCAGTTCTCACTAGGGAATCTTACTCACTTCTGTATCCTCATGTGCCATCTGAGCCCTGTCCATCTGTGACTCACCTTCAGGCCAAGAATCACTTGTGTTTTTAATCCATGAAAAAAAACCCCAATCATATCATATAGATTCTTGTTTCTCTAGCACATGTTCTCATGCTAAGTCTGTCCCTTGGCAATAGCCTCCTTTGTACCACCTTGAATTAGGAAAGGATAAAGAATCTACCTACCTATCTTCTGACCAAGAAGAAACCATTGCTATAATGGCGATCATATTTAGCATTAAATGTCTTGCAGTATTCATGCATGATCCCTACTTACTCACAAACACAGCGCATTAGGACATCCATATGGACCATGGCTAATTGGCATAAATCTTAAACTGTTATGTGTGCCAACTGAAAAGGAAGATAATAGGTAGTGAAAATGATTATTAAAGTTAAAAACTGCATTATACATGTAAACTGCTTGTATTAATTTTAGACCATATATAAAAGATACAGAGTTTGACTCATCATCCAATAAATATTTATTCATAGAAAGTTTCTGTCCTTAAAACTGACTAGATTGATGTATGTGGGACTTACTATTTTATTTTAGTCTTATATATTGGTTCATCAGAAAACATTGGTCAAATATTGGGTAGGGTGATGTCTTCCTCATGTGCCACACTAGTGAGCTTTATTCTGTGTACATCCCTTCTGAAGCCTTGTTATCAAAGAGGACAGGTTTCCCACATGATGAAGGAATGTTCTTTATTCAGGAGTATACAAATAGCTGTAATCCTTGACCAGAATCACAGCTAGTAAATACTATTAGAGTTCTTTTTTTAAAAAGATTTATGTATTTATTTTGAGAGAGGTGGGGAAGGGACAGAGGGAAAGAGAGAGAAAATCCTCAAATTGACTCCCTGTTGAGTGTGAGCCTGACACAGAGCTTGAATCTAGGGCCCTGAGACCTGAGCTGAAACCAAGATTTGGACACTTAACTGACTGAGCCACCCAGGTGTACCCTTTTAGAATTCTTTTTTTTTTAATTTTTAAAATTTATTTTCAGCATAACAGTATTCATTGTTTTTGCACCACACCCAGTGCTCCATGCAATCCGTGCCCTCTCCAATACCCACCACCTGGTTCCACCAACCTCCCACCCCCCGCCCCTTCAAAACCCTCAGATTGTTTTTCAGAGTCCATAGTCTCTCATGGTTCACCTCCCCTTCCAATTTCCCCCAACTCCCTTCTCCTAACTCCCCATGTCCTCCATGCTATTTGTTATGCTCCACAAATAAGTGAAACCATATGATAATTGACTTTCTCTGCTTGACTTATTTCACTCAGCATAATCTCTTCCAGTCCCGTCCATGTTGCTACAAAAGTTGGGTATTCATCCTTTCTGATGGAGGCATCATACTCCATAGTGTATATGGACCACATCTTCCTTATCCATTCGTCCGTTGAAGGGCATCTTGGTTCTTTCCACAGTTTGGCGACCGTGGCCATTGCTGCTATAAACATTGGGGTACAGATGGCCCTTCTTTTCACTACATCTGTATCTTTGGGGTAAATACCCAGTAGTGCAATTGCAGTGTCATAGGGAAGCTCTATTTTTAATTTCTTGAGGAATCTCCACACTGTGTTCCAAAGTGGCTGCACCAACTTGCATTCCCACCAACAGTGTAAGAGGGTTCTCCTTTCTCCACATTCTCTCCAACACATGTTGTTTCCTGTCTTGTTAATTTTGGCCATTCTAACTGGTGTAAGGTGGTATCTCAATGTGGTTTTAATTTGAATCTCCCTGATGGCTAGTGATGATGAACATTTTTTCATGTGTCTGATAGCCATTTGTATGTCTTCATTGGAGAAGTGTCTGTTCATAGAATTCTTTAAATTGAATTTACTAGGATGTTCAATTCATTGCTTCAACAGTTGATGACATCTCAAATGTAGTGTGGTCCACAGGTAAGATTATGCCTATAATGCCAAAATCACTCAGTTCAGTAATTAACAAGCACACAAACAAAACAGTCAAGCCAGTAGTTGGAGGTCATAAGTACTGGAAAAATTTATTTAGTTAAATTTTTATTTCTAAGTAGGCATTGTACTTTCTTTCTTTTTCTAAAAAAGATTTTATTTATTTATTTGACAGAGAGAGGGAGAGAGCACAAGCAGGGGGAGCAGCAGAGGGAGAGAGAGAAGCAGGCTCCCCACTGAGCAGGGAGTCTGATGTGGGGCTCAGTCCTGGGGTCCTGGGATCATGACCTGAGCCAAAGGCAGATGCTTAACCAACTGAGCCACACAGGTGTCCCTGTACTTTCAATTAGACATTTTCTTGACTCTATCATTATTTGCTTATATTTTCCCATTTACTACTTACAGATATAAAGAAACTCAATTCTTTATGTATAAACTCAGTATCTTGTTTTATTGATAAGAAACTGCCAGTAATTCTTCCTCATTCTTTTTTTAAAATATTTTATTTAATTATTTATTTGACAGACAGAGATCACAAGTAGACAGAGAGGCAGGCAGAGAGAGAGAGAGGGCAGAGCAGACCAGCTGAGCAGAGCTCAGAGCAGAGAGCAGAGAGCCCAATGCAGGGCTCGATCCTAGGACCCTGAGATCATGACCTGAGCTGAAGGCAGGCTTAACCCACTGAGCCACACAGGCGCCTAATTCTTCCTCATTCTGAGGCTACTTTAATACTCTTTGTGGACTTCATAATGTCACATTATGTCATTTAGGTCCTTACTATAAATATTTGTTACCTAAAATACTTTTTCAATTTTTTAAAGTGGGGAATAGTAACCCATACACACCTTTATTAGTAGATCAGAACTGTTGTATGCACTTAAAAAGAACTCTAAACAAAAGACTTTGGCAGTGAAGAAAGGAGAATGATTAATTTTGACTGTAAGGATTGGGAAGGACTTGGTAGAAGCAGACACATTTGAATTGAACCTTGAATCATTAGGTGATTCATTCACAGTAAAGAAAGAGTGGCCGAGGAAATACGATTAACTGTATTTCCTTCTTTTCTGTATGCTTGAAACTGTAGTATCTGGGGCCATGCTGACCAACTGGGGAGGGACTGCCCTTTTTGCATTAGCTAATTCCTACAGCTAGCAAAGAGCTCACACTTTATCTGCAAACCAACCAGGCCCAAGCCTAGACTCCCCAACCACACCCTTTATCTAGTTCTTGAACTCTAGGTCACTGTCCATTTGTCCTACTCACTCCAGGGCCAGGTACCAGAAAAACAGGGACAACACTATACCCCAGAGCCCACTAAAATTATTCAAACTAGACAATTCTAAGCTTTCTTACCCTGCTTTGTCTTGCCTTTTCCACAGAAACAACAATAAAAGTTCTTGTGTATGTTTTCCCTACTCTTTCTAATTCCTGATTGGCCCTGATGCTTCCCCATATGGTACTACATGGTATATATACCATACCTCCTGTTTCTAGGGAACTATGAGTAAACTCTCCCTTCATGACAGTCATTTCCATGTCTGTGTCTTATTATACCTAAAACAAATCTCAGGTACATTTTAAAATAGCAATAGCGTACGTGAAAGCACAGAGGCATAACTGTGCATGGAATGTTCATAGAACGGCTGGAATCTGGAATTATGGCAGTCAGGGTAAGGAATAAGTGATGAATTTGGTTCTGAAGCAGTTAAGAAAGACTTTTACTGAAAAAATAGAGCATAAGATTTAGTGATTTTTTTTTACCAAAATATAGTTTTACCATCTGTTACATAAAAGGGAAATAGAGCAAATAACTTGAAGATATAGTGCAAAGATTAAATGAGTATAGGAAAATACTGTCACATATATCAATACTTGTCAAATCTAGGTATGGACCCTTGGAATTTATTCTCACCCCTACCTTATCCTTTCCAGTGATGTCAGAATGATCATCCTAAAACAACAAACTGAGTTTTGTGGTTCCTCTAAAGATTTCTGGTAGCTATTAATTATGTATAGATTTCAGAATATCACCATACCCTTCCCTAGACTTTTCTTATACTGCAGCTGTACCAGTCAACTTGAACCTTGTGTTTTATTAGAAAGACTGCTCATTACCTCTTTGATTGCATCTCCTACTCCTTTTCCTCTTGCTCACTTTGCTCCATTAACACAGGCTTCCAGGATTTTCCACTAAGACACTAGCCACTCTGTGGTACACTAACAGGCACACTCTTGCGCAGGTCCTTACAGTCTCTGCCCTTTTCTTTCTTTGGAATTTGAATCCAGTTTTGTCTTGTCACTCTGAAAAATCATTCTTTGTTACTACCCTATACTATCACTAGTACTTATAATTCCCTGTACAGTCTTTGTACTTTCTCACATCCATACCTCAGCTCATTGTGTTTACACTTAAATTGACCCTTCCCCACAACTCTCTGCCTAAATCTTCTCACAGCTAACAGTAACTCCATAAATCCCATCAACTCCTCTATTTCTCTCATACTCTTCACCCAATCCATCAGCAAACTGTGGGGTTTCTACTTTCAAAATACATCCAAAATCCAACCACGTCTCACCACTTCCACTGCTACCATCCTGGTTGGAACCACCATCTTCTCTTACCTGAATTCTTAGTAAGCCTCTAAACTTGTCTTCCTATTTCCTCTTTGCCTCTCTTTAGTCCATTTTATACACAGCAACCATAGTTATCTTCATATTAAAATAAGAGCAAAAAAATGAGCCAAATTCTGTCACTTCTGTGATTAGTATCCTCCAATGGCTTCATATCCAACCAGAGTCTATATTCACTGTTTCCAACATTCCCATTCCCTGTTCTCCCTTAGAAACACTTCACCGAAAGGACTCTCATCAACAACCGTAACGATCTTAACATTTCTAAAAGCACTGATCATGTCTCAGTCTTCACCTTACTTGGCCCATCACCAGTGTTTGACTCAGTTTATCACTCCCTCCTTTTTTGATACACTATCTTCACTTGGGTTCCAATATGCCACACACTTGGTCTTCCTCTTATATAACTGGGTGCTAGATAATGATAAATGATGCTCTTTCATAATCTCCTATGTTGGATCTTCCACTTCTCTTCAGACCTTTAATGAAACAGTACCTTAGCATTCAGTCTTCTATCTTCATTACTCACTCATTAGTTTGTTGATCTCTTCCAGTCTTATGCATCTAAATACTGTCTTTATGTTTACAATCATAAAATTCATTTTTCTAATCCAAACCATTCTCAGAAACTCCAAACTCATACTCAACTACCTATTCAGGATCTTTACTCAGGTGTCTCATAGGCAGCTTGAACTTAACATATCTCAGTACCCAAATCTTGATTTCTTTCCCTTGAACCTACCATTCCCACAGTCTTTCATATCTCAACAAATGGAAAATCCATTCTTTCAGTACCTCAGGATACATATATGGGGTCATTCTTGACTCCTCTCTTCCTCTCATATACCATGTCATCAGCAATACTTGTCAAAATATATCCAGAATCCTACCACTTCCCACACTCCCACTCCTATAGCTTGGTTTCAGACAGCCATCATCTTTCACCAGGATCTTTGCCATGGTCTCCTAATTGATTTCACAAATTTCTTCCCTAACCTCTTCAGTCTATTATCAATATAACACTTGAGTAATTCTGTGAGAATATAGGTCAGATCATATTATTACCCTGCTCTAATCCTTATAATGACTTCTGATTCAAATCCATACATTGTCCCTCAAGACCCAGATTCTTCCCCCATTTTCTCACTGACTTGAACTCCTACTATAGCCCTCATTCACTTTGCTATAGACATACTGCCCTACTGGTTGGTTGTTCCTGGAAAATGCATAATCCTGCATCAATGTTTGCACTTACTATTTCTCTTGCTTGAAATGATCTTCCCTTAAATATGTGCATGGCTTAATCCCTCACTTCTTTTAGGTCTTTACACACATTTCACCTTTTCAGTAAAGATATCCCTGGCCAACCTAATTAAAATGTGCTCACTCTTTAATATTCCTTTTTTGATTTTTCCTTCTGATTATCATTATTTAGTATAATATATGTTTTATTTATTTATATCCTTCATTTTCTATATCTTCTACTACAATATAAGATTCACAAATATAAAGATTCTTATGTGTTTTATTTACACCTGTCTCCCTAGCACTTAGAATACTGAGTGGTATGTAGAATAATAGAAACATTTAGTCCAAGCAATTTTTGGCATTTTTCTGTACATATAAACAAGACAGGAAATTTTTAAATAGAAAGTTGAAGTGACTTATCATTTTATTTTACCATATACATTATATTAAAAAATAAAGAAGTAAATCTAACCAGATAACCTCCCTGACAATGCTTCTATCCTTACTTCTTACCTATAGCACTCTTCATTTATACATCTAGTGATATGTTTTTCGAACTAACACCAAAGAAGAAAAAGTGTATAACCTCAACTCATCAATTCGAAATAGTCACCAGTAACCAAACACAGCTTTTTCAACATGTAAGTAACATGGCTGGGGATGGGGGGTTGTTAAAGGAATGGAAGTATAAGTGGAAGCCTAGAGGGACCTCTTACTGGGCTATCCTTACTGACAAAACTATGGTAAATGGAAAACCATGAAGTATCGGTGCTTTAATTCAATGTCTTCTTGTGCTTTAGCAAAGGGAATTGGTGATCAGAAAAACTTAGATTCTTATTATAAAAACAACTTTAATAACTTTATGGTTTTAGAGAAATCAAAATACTTAATAGAGAGGCTATTGAGTATAATTCACATATTATCTTATCTTATTGTAGACTATTACCTATATCATTCAATTGATCTTCCTAAGGTAGAAATTGTTAAAATGCAGAGCTCTGTATTAAATGCATTAGCACATAGAAGAATGGCCTCATTGAATATCCTTGTTAATAGTAAAATGAACATTACAAACAAGAGGAGATGTCTGGTATTGTCAGAATCAAACTAGCTTCTTAGTGCTAGGGGTTCAGTGGGGCAGACAAGTTTATTCTGTCTGTTGACATGGTGATAGAGTTTTTATTGTCAGATGCCAAGAAATTTGTCAAGGTCCTTTCTCTTTTTTAAGATTTTATTTATTTATTTGCAGACAGAGATCACAAGTAGGCAGAGAGGCAGGCAGAGAGAGAGGAGGAAGCAGGCTCCCCACAGAGCAGAGAGCCCAACGCAGGGCTCGATCCCAGGACCCTGGGAACATGACCAGAGCCGAAGGCAGAGGCTTTAACCCACTGAGCCACCTAGGCGCCCCAAGGTCCAGTATCTTTGCTCTTCTTTTCTATACCATGCAGAGAGGAAAAAACAGAACGGCTAATCAACAAACCTTCATCCATTATCTTAAATCATTCTACATGGTCACCATTTCAGGAATAGTAAACCTGGAAAAACAATGCAGTATAACTTGAATGTCTTCAAACTTAATGGAAATTTTTGTTTTTCTATGAGTCTAGTTTAAAATTAGGCACATAGGCAAATAGGTTCCAGATTGTGAGCTCTTTAAGAACAACTCATAAAACCAATCTATACACATGCCCAGAAAGGTCAGAATAAAAAATCCTTCTCATTTCTGAAGTTTGTAGTATGTAATGATTCCAAATGCAGTGAACTTCTTAGAGTAGAAAGACTTCCTTTTCATTCATATAGAAAACTATTACAAGCAAAACTAGCTTGAAATTGAAGTGAGGATTTCCCAAATGAAAATGATCCAGGCACTAGTTGAGTTTAATCCCTCTGGGGTCCCAGAGTTCACCAGCAATTTATAGAAATACATGGTAGGCACTCAGGTTTTTAAAATAGCTCTAAAGTGTTTGTTTTGTCTCATTATTATAATCTAGGCACTTCCAAGGAATATCAAAGGGGAGATAGTCAATTTTAAAAAACAACAGATATCTTAGGATAAACATCGAAGAGAGCTTAGAGATTATAGAGAGAAAAAGGAGAGACAGTTGTCTGGGATAAATGAAACAAATGATCTGGAGATGTAATTATTATCAAAATGAAAATTTAATCATACTTCCCAACAGGAAAAGTGACAACTTCAACAACAAAGGTTAAACACAGAAAAAAAGACCATGACATTTTTCCACAAGGCAAACATTTTCTTTATTATAAAATTAACAAAAGTTTTATAAGGTTGTTCATCATTGAGCCTGAGGGTTTGCTGTCACCACTTCGGCCCCTTCCCTGAGTAGGCTTCCCTAAAAGCAGATAATCATTTTACTTAGCATAGAAGAATGGAAAGTTTAGGAATTATTTATTTATTTATTTATTTATTCATTCATTCACTCATTCAGTGTTCCAAGATTCACTGTTTATGCACCACACCCTGTTTAGGAATCTTTTCAACCACTTTTTTCTTTTTTCTTTTTTTTAGAATTTGTGCCATGAACATTGTAAATACATTGTGTACTGCAAATCAGTAGGATACCATGATGTCATTCTTTGAGTCAGTTTGCTTGAATATTTCAGGAGGGAGGTGTTTTAAAGCAATTTCATGGGTAACTTAAATTATATTTAGATTTCAAAAGGTGCAGATTTTTGTGGAATAAAAAATGCACATGACCATGATGAGTACCAGGTGATATATGGAATTGTTGAATCACCATAATATATACCTGAAACTAATATAACACTGTATGTTAACTCACTGGAGTTAAAAACTTAAAATAATTTTAAAAATGCACATGAATGTTAAAATAGAATACATAAAAGGAACCTCTTACTTTTTTGTGTCCTACTTTAGACTCTTTCTGCCAGATCCATCTGTGCTTCAAGTTTCCTCTCATTTATCATAGAGACATTCATTGGATACAAATAAACAGCCCTTTTTTACATTGTTTATAAAATGTAAATGATTTTATCCCTGTTGAGAAGTCCAGTCAAAGCTATATTCTCTGATCAATACCCAGAAATGTAAATGAGATTCTACCAATGTATAAAATGTATGCATTGGAACGGGTTTATTAGTTGTTGCAGTAGTTTTTTGTTTTTTGTTTTTTTTAACGTGTGTTCTTTAGAAAGAAAGTATAATGTAGAATTTGGGAGCATAGGTTTTGAAGTCAGGTCAGCCTCATCTCTGGCATATGATGGTCATTGTATGACCTTTGGAATATTAATTACCTCTCTGTGCCTTAGTTTCATTGATGTATGATGTAACAAAAATAGGGGTGCCTGGATTGTGCAGTTGATTGAACATCAGATTCTTGGTTTCAGCTCAGGTCACGATCTCAGCGCCATGAGATCCAGCCCCACGCTGGTCTCCACGCTCAGCACAGAGTCTGCTTAAGATTCTCTCTACCTCTGCTCCTCATGCTCTCTCTCTCTTTCTCAAATAAATAAATCTTTAAAATCATAAATCTTTAAAATAGAAAAAATAATTTTGCCAACCTCATGAGTTTAGGGGATGGTTAAATAAGGTAATGCATAAGAAACACTTTACAAAATATCTGGTACACAGAAACGTGTTAGCCATTATTGTATATGACTATTTAAAGCAGACAGAAAATGATGGGAAAATGGACCCATACTCTCAATATGCAAGGTCAACTTTTGTGTGTGTGCCCATTTTTGTATGTGTAGTGTGTGTGTGTGTGTGTGTGTGTGTGTGTGTGTGTGTGTGTATTTCAGATATGAACTCTTAAAATTTCATCATCTTGGAGAGGATTTCACTTCACTACTCTAATAAATGAATACTGAGGTATCTAGTGATCATGTGAAAACTATGTTTATGAATCTACAAATAAGTACACATTGGGATGGCTAGGTAGTAATTTTATAAGATACATTTATAAGTGTTTTATTACTTACTTAAAAATTATTTACAAACTTAATAACTGTTGAATACCTACTAATTTCCAGGCACTGAACTAGACTGTAGGGATATGATAAGGAATTAAATAGACAAAGTCTCTTCTCTCATAGAAATTCTAAAAGAGAAATTGACAGTAATCAAGTAAGTAGAAACATACAGGGAGTATATATTGTGCTCTGGAGGCAATAACAATGGTCTTGATAAGGTGAATAACAGAGGTGATCCTCCTTTAGGCAGAATAGTCAGGAAAGACCTCTCTGAATAGAGAATATTTGAAATAAAACCATACAAAGTTGGGGGAAAGCACCCCAAGCAAAAGGGAAAAAAATTGCAAAGACTCTAATGTGGAAAAGTACTTACTATGCTTTGCAAAGAAACTGAAAGAGTATTGACCTGGCTGGAACTTAGGAAATACAGGGGAGAGTGGTATCAAATGAAACTGAAGAAGTAGACAGAGGACAGCATATCAAGAATTTCACTGGGCTAAAAAAAAAAAAAGAATTTCACTGGGCATGGAAAGAAATTGGCATTTATTCTAATTATAACTAGAGGCCACTGTGAACTTTAAGCAAGGGGGTTGATGTGATCCAATTATAGTGAAGAAAATGTTTAGTGGGAGATGATATAAGTTTTTGTCAGGAGATTGCTACAATAATAGAGTCAACAGGTATTGAAATTGGAACAAGGTGATGGCAGCAATGATGGGGAGAAAAGATTCGAGATCTATTTTGGTGTTTGAAACGATTCTTATTGACTGGATGTAGAATAAAAAGTGATAAGGAAGGGAGAGAGAAGAAAAAGGAGGACTCAAAGATGACTTAGTTTCTAGCTTGAGAATTTAATCAATTTAGATCTCATTTATTGACATAGGGAATATTACGTGAAACAGGTCTAGGAGAGAAAAGTGTTCTGTAACAGACAAGTTAGGCTTGTGATGTTTATGAAATCTCCAAATGGAAACAAGTAGGTAGTTGAGGAAAATGAATCTTAAACTCAGAGCAAAGGGTAGAGATATTAATTCATGATCATCACCATAACCATTGTATTTAAATATATCTGTCTAGATGAGCCCACACAGGAATAGGGCGTAGAGAAGAAAGGAAGGCCTAGAACAAAAACTTGAGAAACTCCAAACATTTCCATTTAGAGATGGAGTATCTTTGAAAGAAAATGAGGAGGAAAATGGCCAGTGGGGAAGAATAAGAATTTATCTATTTATTTATCTATTTCATTTATTAAGGGTAGTAGGTGAAAATCAAAGAGGTGACTATTTCAAGAAGTCAAGCTGAGAAAGTTAGATGTTAATAGAGGTGCTCATTAGATTTGGCTATATGGGGATGGGCTGCTTGACCTTAGCACCTGAATTTCAGTGAAGCAATAGGGTTGGAAAATAATATTCTAGAGCACTGGTCTTCAAGTGTGGTTCCCAGGGTAGCAACATCAGCAACACATGGGAATTTATTAAAAGTGCAAATTCTCTGCTCCCCTCACCCCAGATCATTAACTCTGGGGACAGTGTCCAGAAATCCATAGTTTAACAACTCCTCCAGGTCATTGTAGCATATGTTTTGTTATGTTATATCATGTCATGTCATGTATGTGAACCCTTTGTTCTATGGGTTGAGTTTTAAAAGGGCATCAGGGATTATACTGAGAATGTATAAACATCTAAAAAACATAACTTTTAAAAATATTTCAGTTACTTTGAATGGATTCTGGCATATAAACACCTTCATAAGAATGGCATGAATTCCTGGATTTATTCTTTAATCAGGTAACTTTATCCTTTTTGAACATTTGTTTAGTTACTAAAAGGTTTAAAATTCCAATGGCCAATGTTGTGGATTACTCTGAGATATTGTTGAAGAAATGATGATAGTATGACATTAGAACAGATTAAATATACTAGAAGGCGAAAGTAAAGTTTTAAGATGATACCAAAGATGAGGAAAGTGCAATGAAGAAAGAGAGTAGTTGGAAAGGAGACATATAAAATGTCCCAGGACTCCTCAAATAGAAGCATTGGAAACACATAATCAAAAAGCTACATCAATACGGAGGCTCAGTGGACAGGAGATATGTATTACAACTGTAAGCCCTGTGATAAGTTTATCTACTGGTCTTAATCAATACATGCCTCCCATATTATGTGATAAAAATTTGCCTTTCACTTTTTATTTAAATTCAGTTACCCAACATATAGTACATCATTGTTTCAGATATAGTGTTCAATGATTTGTCAGTTGCATATAACTTCCAGTGCTTTCATTTTCAAAAGAATTTCCTATTTCCTTTTCAATAACCATTAGTTGGTCTCAGGGATAGATTCTTTTTTTTTAAATATTTTATTTATTTGACAGAGAGAAATCACAACTAGGCAGAGAGGCAGGCAGAGAGAGAGGAGGAAGCAGGCTCCCCGCGGAGCAGAGAGCCCGATGCGGGCCTCAATCCCAGGACCCTGGGATCATGACCTGAGCCGAAGGCAGAGGCCCTAACCCACTGAGCCACCCAGGCGCCCCTCAGGGATAGATTCTTGACATCTATATGCTATATTTATTCACAGGCACTATATCACATTAGTTGTCACTAAATTCAAACTCTAGAGTCACTAATTGTTAGCTCTTGAAAAGATAATATTGCTATCTTTAAAATACAGTTTATCAATAAATACCTAAAATGCTATAACTTTTTATTATTAACTATTCACATTTGGAATGTCGTAACATATGTTGGGTCAATTTCCCCCCCCCTTTTTTAAAGATTTTATTTATTTATTTGACATATTGAGAGAGAGAGAGAGAGAGAGCACAAGCAGGGGGAGCAGCAGGCAGAGGGAGAGGGAGAAGCAGACTCTCTCCTGAGCAGGGAGCCCAATGCAGGGCTTGATCCCAGGATGCTGGGATCATGACCTGAGCTGAAGGCAGACGCTTAACCAACTGGGCCTCCCAGGCACTGGATGTTGGGTCACTTTTCAATGTGATTTTGTTTCAGTTCCTTTTTGGTTTAATTACTTCTGTAATTGTGGTAATAGTATACATGCAATTGTATTTTCTATCCATTTCACATAACAAACCCTCTCCATACTGTTACAAATAGTCCATATGTATGAATTTAACAGCTACAAAATGTTCTGAATTTTTTCCTTAACCATTTTCCAGTTGTTGAAATTATTGGGTTTTCCTCATATTTTTTGATATTTATAATGCTATATGAGGATATTTATGTATAGAGCTTTGTTCCATATCTGAGGATGCTTCCTTGGTATAAATTACCCAAAGTAAAATCAATGGTTTTGTTTAGTTTAGATCTTGTGAGAATCAGATGTCAAGAGACAGAAATGCAAGAGATTTATTGAGGGAAATACCTGTGAAAGATACACAGTAGAGGATATAGCAGTAAGCAAGGAGAGCCTCAGATCACAATATAAATCAAACACCTGTGAAAGGATAGAGGGTTTGGGAAAATTCTCAGACTGTGGTGCGACTCTGAGAGTCTTTCCTGGCCCAAAAGAGGAATTGTGGTGATTGTTCATAGAAGTGTCCTATGTTAGGCAAAAATGGCCAAGCCTGGTACCCCTACCCTATGCTGTCAACTGTGAGGGAAGAGCATGGCCTTGGATCAAACATTGCAGCAGATCATGAAGGTGCTGCGACAAAAGGCTGTCCGCTAGTCATATTCCTCCCCATGAATTGCAACTTCTTTCTGGATGCTCTGTGAATTCCCCAATAAATAGATATGGATATTTCAAGTTATAATGTAGCATCATATTATTTTCCAAAGGTCTGTAAAAGTTAACACTATAACCCATGTTCTGTTACCACCTTTCACTATCATCAGCAGTAATCATAAGTATTTTGAAAAATAAAATTGTTACTTTCATATGTATTTTTTATTAGTAATAATAAGATTTTCCCCATTCCTTTGTTAATGAGATATTTTTCCTTTTATTGATTCATAGCCTAGTGGAGATGGAATATTATTATGGATTCATATCAGTTACATTACATGTGGTATTCTGTTGTTTGCCTTTACTTTTTAATTAGTTAAATATAGGGATTTAATGTTTTAGTGATTTTTTGTTTCTCACTCCATAGATTTGAAAACCATTTGTTTCTGTATTCTTTTATTTTGTAATTACTAATATTAGACTCCGTGTAAGAATTTATATTGAGGGCTCCTGGGTGGCTCAGTGGTTTGGGCTGCTGCCTTCGGCTCGGGTCATGATCTCAGGGTCCTGGGATCGAGTTCCGCATCGGGCTCTCTGTTCTGTGGGGAGCCTGCTTCCCCCCCTCCTCTCTGCCTGCCTCTCTGCCTACTTGTGATCTCTGTCAAATAAATAAATAAAATCTTAAAAAAAAGAATTTATATTGATAGGAGTATGATTTTACTATATCCCAAGTTGCCAATTAATGTTTTCAGTTTCCTTTCTTGAATAAATTTTCCTTTCTCCTTTGGTTTTTGACACAACATCAATGAGTTCAGATTCCCATGAGCCGTGTATCAGAGCACCCATTATCCTCATCCTATTATATTGGATTTCATTGATCTCTTCACCTGTGCAGTACCACTGAGGATAATTGTATTTCATTGTTATTTAATTTGCATGGTCCTGACTGCTAGTGACACCAAGTATCTTTTCATTTATTGGTTCATTCATGCAAGAAATATTTATTGAGTGACATGACAAAAACAAAGTGACAAAGATCCCTTTTCATAAGATAGAATACTTAGGTTTATTAAATACTAGCTTTATCTTTCTTTGTGAATTAATCATTCACATATTAAAATTTTTTTCTACTGTTTTTGGTCTTTTTTTACTCTTGATTGAATTTTCTTTGTATACTAGAAATATTACCCTTTTCCTATTTTATGCAATGTTAGTATTTCTCCCAACTTTTGATATAATAGAAGTTTTAAATTTTAAGGTAGCCAAATCTGTCAAATGTTGTCATATCGCATTCTGACATACAACTAAATAACATATTATAATATAACATAACATAGAATAACACAACATGATAAAATATTATATGATGCGATAGAGCATGAGAATATTAACACTTGCTTGATGCCTAGGACATCCAAATGCTTTCCTATCTCTACAGCACCATCTTGCATTTTTTAAAGTTTTAATTTTAATTCCAATTAGTTAATTTACAGTGTTCTGTTAGTTTTAAATGTACAATACAGTGATCCAGCACTTCCATAGAACACCCTGTGCTCTGCAGGATAAGTGCACTCCTTAATCCCTTTTATCTATTTCACCCATCCCCCATCAGTTTGTTCTCTATACTTTAAGACCCTGTTTAGGTGTGTCAATCTCTTTTTCTCCCCTTTGCTCATTTATTTTGTTTCTTAAATTCCACATATGAGGGAAATCATATGGTATTTGTCTTTCTCTGACTTTTTCACTTGGCATTACATTCTCTAGCTCCATCCGTTCTGTTGCAAATGGCAAGATTTCATTCTTTTTTATGGCTGAAAATATTCCTCTGTGTGTGTGTGTGTGTGTGTGTGTGTGTGTACACACACACATACTTGGGCTGCTTCCATATCTTGGCTATTGTAAATAATGCTGCTATAAACATAGGGGTGCATGTATCCCCTTTGAATTAATGTTCTTGTGCTTTTTGAGTAAATACCCAATAGTGCAATTTCTGGATCACAGGGTAGCTCTATTTTTAATATTTTAGAGGAACCTCCATACTGTTTTCCACAGTGGCTGTGCCAATTTGCATTCCCACCAACAGTGCAAGAGGGTTCCTTTTTCTCCACATCTTCACCAACATCTCTTTCTTCTGTTGTTGATTTTGGCCATTCTGACAGGTATGAGGTGATATCTCCTTGTAGTATTGATTTGCATTTCCCTGATGATGTGTGATAATGAGCATCTTTTCATGCATTTGTTGGCCATTGGGATGTCTTCTTTGGAGAAATGACTGTTCATGTCTTCTGTCCATTTTTTAATTGGATCATTTGTTTTGGGGGTGTTGAGTTTTGTAATTTCTTTATATATTTTGGATACTAACCCTTTATCAGATATATCATTTGCAAATATTTTCCCCATTCTGTTGGTTACCTTTTAGACTTGTTGATTGTTTTCTTCACTATGCAGAAGCTTTTTATTTTGATGTAGTCCCAAGTCTACTTTCACTTTTGTTTCTCTTGTCTCAGGAGACACATCCAGAAAGAAATTGCTATAGACAATGTTAGTTACTGTCAGTGTTCTCCCCTAGAATTTTGATGATTTCCTGTCTCACATTTACATTTTTCATCCATCTTTAATTTATTTTTGTGTGTGGTGGAAGAAAGTGGTCCAGTTTCATTCTTTTGCATGTAGCTGTCCAGTTTTCCCAACACTGCTTGTTGAAGGGACTTTTTCCCATTGCATATTCTTTCCTGCTTTGTTGAAGATTAATTGACCATATAATTGTAGATTTACTTCTGGATTTTCTATTCTGTTCTATTGATCTGTTGTCTATATTTTTGCACCAGTACCATACTGTTTTGATTACTACAGCTTTGTAATATAACTTGAAGTCTGGAATTGTGATGCCTCCAACTTTGCTTTTCTTTTCAGGACGCTTTGGGCTTTTCAGAGTCTTTTTTGGTTACATACAAATTTTAGGGTGTTTGTTCTAGGCCTGTGAAAAATGTTGTTGGCATTTTGATAAGGGGTGCATTAAATGTATAGGTTTCTTTGGGTAATATAGTCATTTTAACAATATTTGTTCTCCCAATCAATGAGCATGGAATATCTTTCCATTGTCTGTGTCAGTTCCAATTTCCTTCATCAGTGTTTTATAGTTTTCAGCTACAGATCTTTCAGCTCTTTGGTTAGGTTTATTCCTAGGTATCTTACTAATTTTGGTGCAATTATAAATGGGATTGTTTTCATAATTTCTCTTTCTTTATTGGTGTATAAAAATTCAACAGGTTTCTATACATTGATTTTGTATCCTGCAACTTTACTGAATTCATTTATCAGTCTAGCAGGTTTTTTTTGGTGGAGTCTTTTAGGTTTTCCATATATAGTATCATGTCACCTGCAAATAGTGAAAGTTTTACTTCTTCCTTACCAGTTGGGATGCATTTTATTTCTTTCTGTTTTCTGATTGCTGTGGTTTGGACTTCCAGTACTATGTTTAATAGAAGGGGTGAGAGTAGACAACTTGAGTGGTTCCTGACCTTAGGGGAAAGGCCCACAGTTTTTCCCCATTGAGGATTATATTAACTATGGGTTATTTATATATGGCTTTATTATGTTGAGTTATGTTCCCCCTAAACCTACTTTGTTGAGGACTGTTATCATGAATGGATGTTGTACTTTGTCAAATGCTTTTTCTGCATCTATTGAGAGGATCATATGTTTCTTATGCTTTCTTCTTCTTCTTCTTCTTCTTCTTCTTCTTTATCTTCTTTTTTACATTGATTGATTTGCCACTTTCTATTTTTTTTCCATCTCTTCACTTTCAACCTGCATGTGTTTTGGGGTCTGAAATGAGTCTCAGCATATAGATGGGTCTTGTTTTTTTATCCATTCTGTCACCCTCTGTCTTTTGGTTGGTGCATTTAGTGCATTTACATTCAAAGTGATTATTGATAGCTATGTACTTGTTACCATTTTGTTACTTATTTTATGGTTGTTTTTTTTTTTTTAAGATTTTGTTTATTTATTTGACACAGAGAGAGATCACAAGTAGGCAGAGAGGCAGGCAGAGAGAGAGCAGGAAGCAGGCTCCTTGCTGAGCAGAGAGCCCAATGTGGGGCTTGATCCCAGGACCCTGGGATCATGACCTGAGCCAAAGGCAGAAGCTTTAACCCACTGAGCCACCCAGGTGCCCCTTTATGGTTGTTTTTGAAGCTCTTCTCTGTTTCTCCTCTTGCTCTCGTCTCTTATGGTTTGCTGGCACTCTTTACTGATATGCTTGGATTCCTTTTCCTTATTTTTTGCAAATCTATTACTAGTCTTTTGACTTGTTACTATGAAGCTTATAGATAACATATTGTGCATGTAACAGTCTACATTAAGTTGACAGTTGCTTAAGTTTGAACCCAATCTAAGATTTTTAATCCTCTCCCCCAAACACACATTTTAGGTATATAGTACCATAATTTACATCATTTTATTTCGTGAATCCCTTGACTGATTTTTATAAATATACTTAATTTTAATGCTTTGTGCTTCCTACTTTTCTTACTCCTGCTTGTGGTCTTCTCTTTCCACTCCAAGACTCTACTTTAACATGTTTGGTAAGGCTGGTTTAGTGGTGATAAATACCTTTAACTTTTGTTTGTCTAGGAAATTCTTTTGCTCTCTTATTCTGAACGATAGTCTTCCTGGGTCAACTGTTCTTGATTGCCGGTTTTTTCTTTCAGCACTTTGAATGTATAATGTTACTTCCTTCTGGGCTGCAAAGGTTCTGCTGAAAAATCAGCTGAATGCCTTACGGGGTTTCCCTTGTATGTAACTGTTTTCTCTTGATGCTTTTAAAATTCTCTCATTAACTCTATTTTTTGCAATTTTAATTATGATGTATCTTGGTGTGGACATCCTTGGTTTGATTTTGTTGGGGTCTCTCTGTACCTCTTAGCTCTGGTTATCTGTTTCCTTCTCCAGATTTGGGAAGTTTTCAGCAATTATTTCTTTTTTTTTAAAGATTTTATTTATTTATTTGACAGACAGAGATCACAAGTAGGCAGAGAGGCAAGCAGAGAGGGGGGAGGCAGGCTCCCCGCCTAGCAGAGAGCCCAATGCAGGGCTCGATCCCAGGACCCCAGGATCATGACCTGAGCCAAAAGCAGAGGCTTTAACCCACTGAGCCACCCAGGCACCCCAACTATTATTTCTTTAAATAAATTTTCTTCCACCTTTTCTCTCTCTTCTGCTTCTGGGGTCCCTGTACTATAAATGTTATTATGCTTGATGGTGTCACTGATTTCCCTTAATCTATTCTCATTTTTTATTACTATTTTTCTCTCTTCTGTTCAGCTTGATTGCTTCCATTACTCTGTCCTCCAGGTCACTGGTCTATTCTGTTCCCTCTAGTCTACTACTTACTCCCTCTAATGTAATTTTTATTTCAGTTATTGAGTTCTTCGTCTCTGATTGGTACTTTTTATGGTTTTTTTATGTTTTCTATCTCTTTTTTGAGGATGTCACTGAGATCCTCCACTCCTTTTGCAAGTCCAGTGAGTATATTTATGACCATTGTTTTAAATTTTCTATCAAGCATATTACTTATATCCATTTTGCTGGATTTTGCTCGATCACAGCAAATCTTGCTGTAACTTTGTCTTGTTCTTTCATTTGTAATATATTCCTCTGTCTCCTCTTTTTGTGTAACTCTCTGTGTATATTGCTTTGTATTAGGAAGGTTAGCTACATCTCCTGCTCTTGAAAGTGGTGGCCTTGTGAAGAAGAGGTCCTGTAATGCGCTGTAGTGCAACATCCCCTGTTCAGCAGAACCTGACTCTTCAGGGATGTTGTGTATGTGTGTTGTGTGTGCCCTACTGTTGTGGCTGAGCCATGTTTGCCTTCAGTCTGGTTGACTACAGTGGCTCTCTTTGCCTGTCATGGGCAAGGTTTGGTCCCTATGTAGTTAATGAGCCATTCTAGGGCCACCTTGGGCTGGAGTTGGGTCAGACCAGGCATTTACCATAGCTGTAATAGAACTGAAACTATACGGTACTCTCCTAGTGTCCTCTGGGAGGCTTTCATTGGTGGACAGGGCCTGCATTCAGACCAGATGTCTGCCCCCCGCCCACTGCTGGGGCTGCAGTCTCACGGTGTATGTGATCATCTTCCCCCTCCCCAGGTCAGGAGTCAACTTTGGAGTGGTGCTGGCCCCTGTTGGGGCTGCTTATACACTCCTATGTTTATGGCACTGCTTTGAAGGGACCTCTGCTAAGGGTGTGTTGGATGGGGCAGGTCCGCAGGAGAATGTGAGAATGGGGCATGTGATGTTAGCAATGTTTGTGCAGGTCTGTTTTGGAAGAGATCTATAGCAGCTTTGAGGAACTGCTGAAGGCTGTTTGAGGGGGGCAGGCCCACAGAAGATTTTGGGGGGCAGTAGGTGTTGTTAGCAAGTTCAATGGAGAGTGTTCAAGCTGCTTTTGTTCCTGCAGGTGTCTGTGTATCTAGGCTGGAAGGTGGGGAGGAAAATGGTGCCTACTAGATCTTTTGTTCTTGGAGAAGTCTCCTAAGGATCCCCGCCCCTTCAGTACTCATTCTAAGTTTAATAAATAAATCCTCGTGTATACCCCAGGCATTTTTCAAAGTGCATACTTTTGCCTCTGTGCTGTATTTCTGTGGAGCTGTGTTATGCTGTGGGAACTCAGTTTCAAGTGTAGGAACTCAGTTTCCTATAGCCCTCCAGCTCTCTCTGAGCTAAGCACCGATTTTTAAAGTTCTGGGTAATAAGCCCCAGTGATTGTAAGAACTCATGATGTGAGACCTCTATGGTTTTCAAAGCCAAATATTATGAGGATTTGTCTTCCCGGTGTGAGTCCCCCATGCCTGGGGTGCCTGGTGTGGGGTCTTCTCCTTTCCTTTCTTCATGCCTGTGGTGTGCCTTCCTCCTGTGGACAATCTTGCAGATTAGTTTGGTTTCCGACTGTGTCTTTACCCTCCTTACCTTTTTTGTTGTGGCCTCTTCTCTACATTTAGCTGTGGAAAATCTGTATTGCAAGTCTTCATCTCATTTTCTCTGTTATTTACACTGATGTGGGTGTTATCTAGGTGTATGCTTGAGCTGAGCTGAGCTGAGGATGCTCCTATTCTGGGAACTCTCGTAAGAGTTAAGCTTTCTAGATTCCACATTTAAGTGAGATCATTCAGTATTCATCTTTCTCTGTTTGAGTTACTCCACTTTGTATAATGTCCTCGAGATCCATCTGTGTTGTCATGAAAGGTAGGATTTTCTCTTTCTTGTAGCTGAATAATATTCCATTGAATACATATATCACATATTCTTTATCTGTTCATCCATATATGGACACATAGGTTGTTTCCATATCCTGACTATTGTAAGTAATGCTGCAGTAAACATGGGATGCAGCTATCTCTTTGAGGTCCTGATTTTGTTTCCTTTGAATATATAACCAAAAGTAGGATTTCTGGATTATAGTGTGGATTTTTAAAAAAAAATTTTGAAGAATTTCCATAGTGTTTTTCATAGTGGCTATACCAATTTATATTCCCACCAACAACGCACAAGTGTTCCCTTTTCTCACATCCTTACCAGCCAGCACCTGTTATCATTTCTTTTTGATGATTGCCATCCTAACATTTCCCTGATGATTAGTAACATCAAGCACCTCTTCATGAACCTTTGGCCATTTACATGCCTCCTTTGGAAAAATGTATATTCATATTCTTTGCTCATTTTTAAATCAGATTGTGTGAGCCTTTTTATAGATGACTTTTCATAGTATGGACACCTTAACAAATTAATTCTTCCAGTCTATGAACTTGGAATATCTTTCCATTCGTGGCTTCTTCAGTTTCTTTTGTCAAAGTCTTGTCATTTTCTGTGTATAGATCTTTCATTTCCTTGGTTAAATTCATTCCTAAGTATTTTATTTTTTTCTGGTGTTATTACAAATGGGATTATTTCTTTATTTCTATTTTAGATGTTTTGTTGTTAGTGTATAGAAACAACCATATTTTATATGTTGGTTTTCTATCCTACAACTTTACTAAATTTGTTGATTACTTTTTTGGTGGGTTCATTAGGATTTCTTCTCTATAGGATCATAACATCTGCAAACAGAGACAATTTCAATTCTTCCTTTCTAATTCAGATGCCTTTTATTCCTTTTTCTTGCCCAATTGCTCTAGCTAGGTCTCCCAGTACCATGTTGAATATGAGTAGTCAGAGTTGGAACCCTTTTCTTGTTCCTGATCTTAGAGGGAAAGTTTTCAGTCTTTCACCATTTAGTATGATATCAGCTCTGTGTTTGTCATACATGTCCTTTAATATGTTGAGGTTTGTTCCCTCTATACACAATGTGCTGAGAGTTTTTTTCTTGAAAGGATGTATTTTATCTTCTCTGATTTTATTTATTTTAGTCTTGGCTTTCTTAGTCTAGCTATTGATTTGTCAAATTTTTATCTTTTTAAAAAGCCAGCTCTTATTGATGTTTTTTATTATTTTTCTGCCTATTTTATTTATTTATGCTCTGATCTTTGTTATTTCTTTCTTTATGTTCACTGTGGGCTTAGTTTGTTCTCAGCTTTCTTAGTTCATTGAGGTTTGGAGTTAGGTTGTTTATTTGAGATCTTTATTTGGTTTTGGTTTTGGTTTTGGTTTTGGTTTTGGTTTGGGGGGGTGTTTTGTTTTGTTTTTTTGTTTTTTGTTTTTAATATAGGCATTCATCACTCTAAATATTCCCTTAGAATTGCTTTTGCTTCATCCCACAGGTTTTAGTATATTGCATTTCCAGTTTAACTTGTATCAAGATTATCTTTTGTCTTTTGATTTCTTCTTTGACCCAATAATTGTTCAGGATTATATTGTTTAACTTTCACATACTTGTGAATTTTCTTGCTTTTCTCATGTTACTTATTTCTAGTTTCATACCATTGTGGTCTATGATGATAGTTGATATAATTTTAATCTTCTGAAATTTGCTAAGACTTGTTTTGTGACCTCTGATATGATATATCTTGGAGAATGTTCCATGCGTGCTCAAGAAGAATGTACTCTGAAGCTGTTAGATGGAATGCGCTGTATAAGTCTGTTAGGTTCCTATAGTCCAAGTTATAGTACAGGTCCAAAGTATAGTTCAAGTCCAAAGTTTCCTTGTTGACTTTCTGTTTGGATGACCTATCCATTGCTCTTACTGTAGTGTTGTCTGAATGACTTATCCATTCCTATTATTGTAGTGTTGTCTCTGTCTCCCTTCAGACCTGTTAGTATTTGGATAATATATTCAGGTGCTCCAATTTCTATGCAAATACATTTATGATTATTACATCTCCTTGATGAATTGATTCCTTTATCATTATATAATACTCTTTGTTTCTTGTTTCTGTTTTAGCCTTAAAGTGTGTTTTGTCTGCTGTCTTTTGGTTTCTACTTACATGGAATATCTTTTCCCATCCCTTCATTTGGAGCTTATTTGTGTCCCTCAAGCTGAATTGAGATCCTCATAGGAAGCATATAGTTGAGTTTTCTTTCTTTTTTCATCCAGCCACACTATCTATTGGTTAGAAGAATTTAATGCATTTTCCTTTGGTAAAGGTAAAGACTTTCTAATGCCATTATATTAATTTTTTCTGTATGTTTTATAGTTTCTTTATTCATTTCTTCATCTCTTGCTACCTTGCTTTTTGAGTTGATGATTTTCCCTAGTGGTATGTCTAGATTCCTTTCTTTTATCTTCTGTGAATCTACCATAGGTTTTTGCTTTGTAGGTACCATAAGGCTTACCAGAAATATATATATAGTAATCTCTTTTATGCTGATAACAACTTAATTTCAATCGATACAAAACTATGCCCTTTTACTCTCTCCTTTTTTTTGTTTTTGATTTCACAATTTATCTCTTTTTAAATTGTGTATTCATTAATAAATAACTGTAGATATAGTTAAATTTAATACTGCTGTCCTTTAATCTTTATACTAGAATTAAGTGGTTAATATACCACCATATTGCAGTATTAGAGTATTCTGAATTTGATTATATACTTACCTTTAACAGTGTTGTATATTTCCATGTGTTTTCATGTTACTAACATCCTTTCATTTCAATTTGAATAACTCCTTTCGATATTTCTTGTGAAGCAGATCTAGTTGTGATAGATTGCCTCAGCTTTTGTTTGTCTGGGAAAGTCCTTATTTCTCCTTCTTTTCTGAAAGATGACTTAGCCAGATAGAGTATTCTTGCTTGGCAATTTTTTTCTTTCAGCTCTACTATATCAACCAATTCTTTCCTGGCCTGCAAGGTGTCTGCTGAGAAATCTATTCTCAATCTCAGGGGTTCCCTTGTAAGTTTTAAGCTTCTTAAAATCTCTCTTTGTTTTTTATTTTCAATAATTTTATTATAATGTATCTTAGAGAGGATCTTTTTATGTTGAATTTGTTTGGTGACCTATGAGATTCATTAACTTGGATATCCAAATCTCTCTGCATATTTGGGTGTGCTCAGCCATTATTTCCTTAAATAAGCTTTCTCACTCATTCTCCTCCTTCTCTCCTTTTTAAACTTGAATAACACACAAATTGGTTATTATGATGGTATTCCATACATGAAGTAGGTTGTTTTATTTTGTGTTTTTTTGTTTCTTTGTTTGTTTTTACTTTTTTCCATTCTTTTTTCTTTGCCCTACGCTGCTGGATTTCTTTTCTTTTTTTTTTTTTTAAGCTAACCAGTTTTAATAAGAGGTGAACTTCCCCTGCCTTTTTTTTTTAACAATGACTTTCACTTAAGAGACAACTGGCAAATGGTGTGAACGTGACTACCAGACACTATAACGAAAGGAATTCATCAAGAATCATCAGCAGGACACCTGGCTGGCTCAGTCAAAAGAGCCTGTGACTCTTGATCCTGGGTTTTGAGTTCCAGCCCCACACTGGGTGCAGTGATTGCTTAAGAATAAAATCTTTAAAAAAAAAAAAAAAAGAATCATCAGCAGTAGCAAAAATCACCAGAACAATACCTGAAAGTGTTCAACCCTGGGCGTGGGGGCTGGGACTCTCAGAACCCCAGGTTGCTGAGGAAATTATGAGATCAGAGCATTACATGAAGATAGACTCTGGCTTCAGGAGAGGTAGTGCGGTAAGGAGAATGAACAGGGATTTTGAAATCTGCTGGGTAATTTCAAAGTTCCTTACTTCTGTTTCAGATTCTTTTTTCTTTAAATCAGTTCTGCTGTTGTTGCTCTCTATTGTAGAATTTCTGTTAGGTTCTTTTTTATGATTTCTGTTCCTTTGTTAAAGTTCTCATTTTGTTCACAAATTGTTCTCTTTATTTCTTTGAACTGTCTTTCGGTGTTTTCTTATAGCTCACTGAATTTCCTTAAAACAGCTATTTTGACTTCTTTATCAGGTAAATCGCAGATCTTCATGTCTTTGGGATTGGCTACTGGAAGATTATTATGATCCTTTGGTGGTGTAAGATTCCTTGATTTCTCCTACTCCTTGAAGTTTTGTGTTGCTATCTCTACGTTTGAAGTCGCAATCACCTCTTCTAGTTTTTACTGCCTGTAGGAAAGAATACTGTCAGCCTTGCTAGTGATTTGGAGGCTTTCTCCGGCTTTCTTCTTCTCAGACCTGCTCCCTGCTTCTTGCTACCTCTTGAAGTAGAAATCTTAAGTTCATATGCTTTCTCTAGATCTTGCAGTGCACCAAGCTGGATGCTGACAGCTTCACTTTTGTTTTCATAAAAGTGGTCCTGAAGCTGAAGCTTATGGTTTCTCGTTGGGCCAGCTTTCTATGCAAGCACACTAGTCATTTGCCAAAACACTCTGTCACTGCTGCAGTTGGAAATGTGTACAGGGAGCTAGCTACAGGGTAAGGGTGTTTGTGGGTGAGGCATTCTTCACACTGGGGGTGCTCATGAGCCTACTGGAGGGGTCTTTGGGTGAGGTATTCCCAGCAACTCCTAGGCAGGCTTCTTTTTTAAAAGTTTTTAAGTCCAGTAGGTTAACATACAGTGTTACATTAGTTATAGGTATATAGCACAATGATTCAACAATTCCATACATCACCCAGTGCTCGTTACAACAAATTCACTCCTTAATCTCTTGGGCAGTCTTCTTGATGGAGTCTGTGATGTAGTTAGTAGGATCTGCATCTCTCTTTTATTTTTGTAAAGATTTATTTATTTATTTTAGAGAGAGTGTGTGTGAGTGGTGGAGAGGCAGAGGGAGGAGAGAGAGAGAGAGTATCTCAAGCAGACTCCCTGCTGAGCACTGAGCCTGATGAGAGCTCCATGTGGGGTTTGAGCTCATGACCCTGAGATCATGACCAGAGCCAGAACCAAGAGTTGGACACTTAAAGGACTGAGCCACCCAGGCACCCCAGGATCTGCATCTCTTTAATGTCTTTGAGAGTCCCAGCCTCTTCCTGTTCTCTACTTATGTAGCTCTCAATTCTGTATTCTGGATGGGATGAGAGAGTAATCAAACTCTTTGTTAAGCATCCCTTATAGCTGAGGATGCTGGGTATTCACACTCTCACTTTTCCCTGGGAGAGAAATCCTAAGTATGTCTCTCTATGCCCTAAGCTGTACTGCCTTGGAGGAGGGGTGATGGAGTAAAGTCAAGCTGTTCCTTTCACCCTCTTCAATATTTCCAAACTCCTACTTTTTGTTCCAGTGGTGTGCTGCAACTTTTCCTCTGTAAACCTAAACTTCCACAGGGGTTCTCCTTTTGCAGGTGTCTGTCTAAGACAGGATTTTCCAGACTGGCTGAGAGATACAGGAGCTGGTTCACCACTGCAGGGGCAACAGCCAGGACCAAAGTCTTTATGCCTATTATTTGATGCACAAGTGGGCGAAACTCCTCCAGAATCCCTTGGTATATGTTGCTGGATCCCATAGTTCCCACAAAGCCACTTTTGTCTGTGGATGGATGCCAAATTATTTTTGTTGGGGGAGAGGATAAAAACTAGGAACACTTCATTTCACCATGATGCTGATGTTGTTCTTTGCCTCTATTTTTATGCTTTTTGTCATATAAAAATGTTAACTTATTGAAGATGAATTTATTACTATTATCATATATTCATGTTTCTTTGTATCTTTTTGTATCTTCTTTATCTTCTTTAAGAACCCATTCTTTACCTCAAGATCATTTCATTGTCTTGATTATTTAATAATTTTGAAAACTTTTTTTTTAAGATTTTATTTATTTGACAGAGAGAGAGATCACAAGTAGGCAGAGAGGCAGGCAGAGAGAGAGGAGGAAGCAGGCTCCCTGCTGAGCAGAGAGCCCGATGCGGGGCTCAATCCCAGGACCCTGGGATCATGACCTGAGCTGAAGGCAGAGGCTTTAACCCACTGAGCCACCCAGGTGCCCCTGAAAACATGTTTTTCATCATTTATATCCCTAATCCATATATAATTAATTTCTGTAATAGATGAGAAAATCTAATTTTAGATGGTTAACCAGTTGCCCAGAACCATTTATTGAATAGCTCATTTTTTCTCCACTGACTTCCTGACCTCCCTTTTATATATCATTTTCATGTATTTTTGTGTCTTTGGGGGGGTTCCCAATTCTATTTAATGGCTTATCTCTCTATGAAAATAAAAACATTTTAAAGATTTATTTTAGAGAGAGTGCAAGTGTGGAATGGGGAGGAGGGGCAGAGAAACAGGGAAAGAATCCCAAGCAGACTCCCTGCTGAGCATGGAGACTGACACAGGACTCCATCCCACAACCCTAAGATCATTACTCAAGAAAAGCAAAAGTGAGATGCTCAACCAACCCAGCTACCCAAGTGCTCCTGAAAATAACAATTTTTAAATAACATATCCTGATTCTTTTAGGATATATTTTATTACTCTTCTGTTGTCATTATTGCTATCATTGATAAATTTTCCATCTCTCCTTTCTCCTCCCCCTCTTTTTCTGTCCTGTGAAAAAGATCATATAAATTTGGACTTTCTCCTCACCTATTCAATACATATCATTACTAAAACTATTGAGGCTTATTTGAATTTTATTTTGGGTTTTGTTTGTTGTTCTCTTTCTGTGGTATTATTTTCTACAAAGTGGAATACTTACTTTCCCTTATCCGTCCAAACTTCTATCAAGCCTCCAATGCTGTCTTTGGTTTTAGAACACTGGAAGCTTATGGCTTTGTGATTCTATTGTATGTCTGATCTTCAGAGATATGTATCATATTTTTGAGAATGGACATGGCTATTTTTTTGTTTTAATTTGTTAGATTGGAAAATATGTGTGAAGGTGAAAATGAACTCACTGAGACATATTGACCAGAAGTTTAATATAGACGTTTTCTTTTTTAAAAAAAATACCATTTTTTTTACAATTTTGGTTAAAGATCAGGAAACCATGACCAACAATTAGGGTTCCCATCTGTTAAAATAGTAGTTATTTATTCCAGGAGTAAGCATCTTTTAGACTAAGCTATGGGTACAAACGCATTTAATATCACTCATGCCTTTAATATCTATGGAGAATTATGGACTTAAGAATGGAATGGAAGAGGGGAACCTGGGTGGCTCAGTTGGTTAAGTGTCCAGATCTTGGTTTCAGCTCAGGTCATGATCTTAGGGTCATGAAATCTCAGGCTCCACGCTCAGCAGGGAAGCCTGCTTGTGATTCTCTCTCCCTCTCCCTATGCCCCTCCTCTGGCTTACACACTCTCTCTTGCTCTTCCTCTCTCTCTCTCTGAAATAAATTATTAATATTTGTTAAGAGAAAAGAGTAGGGAAGTAATAATATATTCAGTAATAATTAATAGGGAGTGCTAGGGAGGGGAGTGCTAGGGAGAATAATGTAAGCTCTCTTACATGACATTATTTGTCATCCTGGTATGATATACATCCTGTGTATATTAAATGACATACTAAGATAACAAGATGATCAATCCCAAGAAGGGTTTCTTCATAAAAGAAAACTTTCCAGAAAAATAGGAACAAATCAGATATGAGGAAAATAAAGTAAACCCAATACAGTAACCAATATTTGTCACCATAAGACACAAGAATTCCACCTCTATGAATCTGTTCTAAGTAATTGGAAATGCAGCAAAAAAGTGTTTGTAAAAAGATATTCATCACAGTGTCAGATATAAAGATTTATAAACCATCTAAATAACTCAAAAGAGGGGATAGATAAATCACAATGCATCCTTGAGTAGAGTATTTTTTAGTTCTAGACAAAAGATACACTTAGAAAGCCTATTGTATGTAAAGGGCAATTATAGTAACAATAAGAGCAATCACGACTCATATTTATTGAGCACTTACTCTGTGCCAGGAACTGTGCCAGGGGCTTTACACTTAATTACTTAAATCTCACAACTCCCCTCTGAGGCAGGGAAAGTTATTTTCCCCATTTTAAAAATGAGGAATCTGAGACTTACTGAAATCGCATGATTTGATTATTATCACACAACTAATAATAATAGGGCCATGATTCATGAATTCATGTGTGTATGCATGTAATATGTGGGAAAGATAACTAGAATGAAATGCACCAAAATGTTAAAAAAAAAAAAGATGGGTCATTTCCTTTTCTTTATATAGATATACCTATGTGAGCTGCGGGTATATATATGTACAGGTATATTTATTTATTTTTTTAATTTTTAAATTTTTTTAGATTTTATTTATTTATTTGACAGACAGAGAGCACAAGTAGGCAGAGAGGCAGGTGGGCAGGGGCGGGGGGGCAGCAGGCTCCCCGCAGAGCAGAGAGCCCGATGCAGGGCTCCATCCCAGGACCCTGGGATCATGACCTGAGCTGAAGGCAGAGGCTTTAACCCACTGAGCCACCCAGGTGTCCCAGGTATATATATTTATGTACATTTTTCCAAATTATCTACCATGAGAGAATATTCTTTACAATCACAAATGAAAATTATTACAAATGTTCCATGACCTTCACCCATCTGTTTCTTTACCTTCATCTCATTGGTGTGGTCCTTTAGTGAAATCTCATTGTCTTTCTTATAATAACAGAGAAGTCAACAAAATAATCATGATTGAATTTACCATGGATATTTGTAAACCCACTGTTTTTTTTAAAAATAAATTGTGTGTGTGTGTGTGTGTGTGTGTGTGTGTGTGTGTGTAAGCAAGCTAGTGAATTTCGGTTGAGCATTCCACATTCTGAATGTCTTCTATGAGAATACAGCACTATAGTATGCTGCACAAAAGCAACCTCTGAGCTAGAGAGATGAGGCAGTAAGTGGCATTATAAATGTGAAGATGAATTTGATAGACTAGGATTTAAATGAAATGTATTATGCTATGAAGTGAAGTGGAAACTAGTAATAGCACAATAAGACATAAGAGTGCTAAGAGCTTTGTGATAGGAATTTGAGCATGCACAGTATTATTAAGGAGTAGACTAGGATTAACTGTATTAACTGTATCCTCCTGGTACATTCATACAATTGCAGGGAATCGCGTTTCCTCACTCACCCATTGCATCCCATTTATCACATAAATATGTTTTTATAATATTACTGCCAAGACAAAAGAAAATTACAGGATGAAAAGTCTATGTTCTTGTCTTTAGTGTGTAGTGTTCTACAAACACCACACTGTATTTTACAACGTTCGGAAGAACTTCCAGCACACACTGAAGGAGGGGGTCTAGATATTTGGATGAGATTATAGTGCTTCAGAGAAGAGAGTTTGGTCTTCAGAAAGAGGGGTTAGTTCTCCTGGGGATATTTCTTTCCCAGAAGACAGTCAATTTACTATTTGTGATTATCCAACCAAGACCAAGATTTCTTACTTCTTCATCTGGTGCCCTGCAGAGATTACTGGGTGTCCATGATACATAACCCAACACCTTGTTACTTCCTAGGACTTATTCACACATTTCTACATGTTTTTTCAACCTTATGAGCTGTTCTAAAGTGTGTATTTCCTATTAGGACTCCATTCATACCACCCCACCCAGATTGATAGCCATATACTTGTTTGACCACCAGCTGGCCTGCCAAACTCACTGAGGT
Organism: Enhydra lutris kenyoni; assembly: GCF_002288905.1. Lineage (NCBI taxonomy): Eukaryota > Metazoa > Chordata > Mammalia > Carnivora > Mustelidae > Enhydra > Enhydra lutris. The sequence goes on along the minus strand of NW_019154149.1, from coordinate 3,288,688 downwards.
GACAAGAGAATACTGGAAGTCAGGGAAGTGCTGGCTACACCTAACTTTAGGGCAGTGGTTCTCAGTTTGGGGGGAGGGTCCAAAGATCACATTGAGAATCTGATGAAAGCAGCAAATCCTTCCCCCTTGAGTGTTTTTGAATACATATATGCTAGGATTCACATAAAAATTTCGCATACTGTCCAGATTCCAGTTCTAAGACTTGTGCTCAAGCAGAGTTCAAGCCCTTTTCCCTCACTCTTCCCAGCACTGAAGAATTCTCTCTGCTCTCATAGGATGCACTGTGATAAACCGGACTGTGGAGACAGAAGGTTGGGCTTTCAGCATAAATGAACCTAGAACAGCAATATCCTGATACAAAAGACTAGGGTGAGGTCTGGAAAATAGATGGGTTCAGTGGGTTTATCCCAGCTCCCCAGGGACTGGGGTTACATGGCTGAGGCTGAATCCCTAAGTGAGGCATAATCACCTAGGATATCCTGTGTTTCTAAGCCCCTGTATACAGGATGGCAGGAAGTGGTTAGAGGAGAAATGGGAGTTTGAAATGTGTCCCTACCCCTTTTTTAGGATAGGCAAAATTAATAGCAGCCAACTAAGAAAAAGAAACTATGGTGACAGTAAACAGAGCCTTGAAATACACTTGAAGATTCTTGGAGGGATGGTTGTGGCAGAGCCAGTGTGTGCATGTGACCTAAGACACGCAATAGACTTGGAATCTGCCTCAGTCTTCATGGCGTATAGACTCTGATTTTTTAAAGAGATTTTTTTATTTGAGAGGGGGAAAGAGAGAGGGCGTGCGAGAAAGCATGAGAGAGAGAGTACCTGAGCGGAGGGGCAGAGGGAGGAAACAGACTCCCTGCTGAGCAGAGAGCCCAACGCGGGACTCCATCCCAAAACCCTGGGATCATGACCTGATCAAAGGCAACCGCTTAACTGACTGAGCCACCCAGACACCCTAGAGTCTGATTTTTTATTAAACAGTGTAATTTTGGAGCAGCATACCTTAATGAAAAAAATACAGGCTTTGGAGTCAGACACAGCTGGGGCTGAATTGTAGCTCAGAAACTGCTGTGATCTCTTTTATATTGTTCTTCATTTATGAGCCTGTTTCCTAATTTGTGAAAAGGGTATAATACCTACCTGAGGATCACTATAAGAATTCAGAATAAGTTAAAATGCCTAATCTTAACTCTCGTAAGTAATAGCTATATGTGATAATCATCTTGGGGCCAATGCTTGTGTGTGCCAGTTTGATCCATTCAGGGTAATTATTCAAACCACTGCAACAATTGTGGTCAATCTTAATACCAGAATAAGATGCCCCCGTGCTTTCTTTCATAGATAATGGGGAGTCATTGAAGATTTCTCTCCTAATTTTTCATGTGAATTAAAACAAGACAAAATAAGCTAATGGAAAATTATGAGAAAGTACTTCTTCATTCTCAAATTTAGATTGATTTAATTACATTCTGCATGCCTCAAAACATAGTCATATTTCAGAGGAATGACTTAGCATTTCCTCTTGCAGCTAGTGTCTTCATCATTAGAAAGGCATGTTGTGGGGCGCCTGGGTGGCTCAGTGGGTTAAGCCTCTGCCTTCGGCTCAGGTCATGATCTCAGGGTCCTGGGATCGAGCCCCACATTGGGTTCTCTGCACAGCGGGGAGCCTACTTCCTCCCTTCTCTCTCTCTGCCTGCCTCCCTGCCTACTTGTGATCTCTCTCTCTGTTACATGAAGAAATAAAAAATCTTAAAAAAAAAGGCATGTTGTGGACAGTGAGCTTACATCTAAGTGATGGAATTTGTTCAGAAGTTGCCAGCCTAACTCACGAATATCTGAGCTATATTAATTGAAGAAAAGTGAGAGACTAGAAGATGTGAGGTTTTCTGTAAATCATATTTACTTCTACAATAGGAGTCACAATTAGCTGGACGCCTTCTCAGATGGCCCAGGTGGGGGAAACTGAGGCCCAGGCGAGAGGAGTGGAATTGCATAGTACAGTAGTACCACATCAGAGAACATAGAACACAAACGTGAATTTTCTTTCTAACATTGATAAATGTGAGCAAAATCTTTGCAGGGAAGTCTGTTCCTTTAGCAAATACATGAGTTCCTACTTATATGGGGAGAAGTCAGTCATTCCATAAATATGTGAGTTGCTACTATGTAGCAGGCACTACACTAAGTCAACAGGTCAGACAAAGCCCAAACTTGAGGGAGCTCATAGGTTAGAGGAGTGAGTCAGACAGTAAAACAATTGACGATTTTTTTTTTAATTTAACTACAATTCTGTAACTCTGATGCAGGAGATGCACAGGGCTAAGAGAGATGATAAAAGAGAAAGCTTATTTAGTTAAGGAAGCCAATATAAATTAGTACAGTCCAAAACAAGTTTTTTTAGTGTTTTTAGGGGCTGCTCTATCTAGGAAAATATTTCTCATGGCTATAGGAGTCTTTATACACCAAGTAATTCACAGTTTATTTGTATCCCTTAGAAAACCATAATGTACGGTCTCAGTCAATATGTTACCTTACTTGACTGTATATTTGCATATATAATTTCTTACTACACAAGTGAGAAAATTATCCTCTGATTTCATTTTTTGTTTCGCTGATTTGAAGCTATTACCCTCACCAGAAGTGCTCTGGGCAGGTGTAACCACTAGGGGTCGTCCTTGGGCCAGGGCCGCAGCAAGAACACCTCAACCTACATCTGTGGCTGTAGTCAGCATGAATCCAAAATACGTGCTTAGGATTCAAGTTGGGCCTGGAAGAGTGGTAAGACTGTGAATATACAGAGTTGGATTGAGAAGAACCTTTGTTATTTGTTCCTATATTAGCAAAAGCAGAGAGGGGGAATATGGAGGAGGTTAATGGAGAATAACAATTAAATCTGTTGGGCTGGAACATTGAGTGTGTGAAGGATAGAAATAGAATAAGGGTGGTTTGAGATGGAATTCTTGAAAGTCTTGAGTACCAGTTATCATATTAGCAATTGGGTGTTTGAAAAAATTTTAAGAAGGAAACATAAACAGAGTTAGCATGGTTTAAGAAGCTTTTGAGTGTCCCAGTGAGACATGACAGAATGGCCAATCACTGCAATAGCAGATGCAGAAAGAGGAGGAGGACCAGGAGAAAGCTGAGGTCAAGTTTGTATACTGCTCTAGACTATGGGATATAGACTAGGCAGTCAGAAATGGAAATTTGGACCCTAATAGAAAAGGAGAGTTACCAAAAAAACGCAAGGAAAATAACCATAGAAACAATAAAGTCCCAGAATAGAGCACAAGAACAGAAGCAGAGAAAACCTACAATACACATTTGGAAGATTGCTACATTTGGGTGTAGGATGTTGATGAAACAACAGAGGAGACAGAGAAAAAGTAGCCAAAGAGGTTCTGATTCTACTGAAACAGTAGATGTTGGAAGAAGGCTGACAAAAATAATTTCGGGGTGTAGAGTTAGAAATTGACACAAAGAATAAAAGTCAATGAAAAAGAAGCTTTGCTCCTATGACTTTGGAAGACATAGAAACAAATCAGAACCAGCCAAAAGAAGAGACATAGTGCAAGGTCTGGGAGTGTCCCAAATGACAGGGTTCAGCAGCCTTCTCCTGATGGAGTTAGGATGGGTCACCCTCCTAGCACAGACTATTGTTAACCCAGAAAGCTCACCCAGGCTTTGGTGTCAACACTTCCTGGGGTTTTTTATTGAGGTTTCATTATGTAGGCATGATTGATTGAACCACTAGTTAAGAGGATGAATTCAACTTCCCCTCCCTAGAGGTTGGCTGTCATCAACACTTTAAGCACATGATTGGTCTTCCTGACATGGCCAACCCCATCATAAATTATTTCCTCAGTAAAATTTATCTAGGGGCTCAATGGAAGTCACCTCATTAGCATAACCTATCAAGTACGGTATGTGGGACCCAACATGAATAACAAAGCCACTTCCATCACTGAAAAAGACCAAGGCTTTAGAGGCTACTTCCCCCATGGAAAGGGCAAGAGGGACAGGGGGAGAGGGAGAGCGGGATAGAATGAGGGATGGGGAGATAAGGGGGAGAGGGGCTCTAGGTGGGCTCATATTGGTGTTTAAATGCCCTGACCCAACTGTGCCATGTTACTTTTGCTCACAACTCAGTAGTGCAAACTAGCCATGTACATGATTTCACAGAACCATAAGGGGTCGTGAAGTACAGTCCTTCCCATGGGACTGGAAAGAGAGAGTAAAAAAAAATTTTTTTTGAATAATGATGCCAATAATTTATAAGTTCTTCCACTGGCAATCATTTTCTTAGCGTGATCACATTTTACCAGTATTTTCATTCGCATTAATTTTTCTTACATGAGTGTTGCTTTTAAACCTAGCTAAAATACCATTATAATCATCTTATTTGGAAACTCATGATTATTTTTATAGGTCCAAGGTCTTTTTAATGATATAAAATGATTTCCAATATAAAACATCTGTATTCATCTTTTATTCCTATTAACCATACTAAATTGTGTTGAAAATAGAAATGATATGTAGCAAATTGGACACTTTAAATATTTTTTGTTTCTTTGTGAAATTATTTCAATAAAAATATTTCTAAAAGGTAAAATATAGCCATTTTGTGATATTAAATTAAAAATGAGGGCTTGAGAAACAAATGTTTCTTTTATTTGTGAAGTAATCTAAATTGCTATCTAGCTTGATTTCGATACCACAAATACTAAGGGGAATGAAGTAATCTTAAACTATTAGTCATAATGTCATGCAAACACACAGATAAGTAGTTATTAATATGACCTCAGGAGGTAATAGATTTTTCCTTTGCAAAATAGTACTTATAAATAGATTAAATGAAATACAAGACTCAAAAGCAGTATTCATCTGACATTCCAGTGCTCAGTATATATAACCATTTCTGGATGATGTCAAGGGTATCACATCTGTGGGAAAGAATAAAAAGAACTGAAAAGGGGAAAGATGATTATTTTAGAGAACAGACTCGCTTTTGTTTAGAGACAGAGTAGTTGAATCTCCTCCCTTTCCCCATGCCCCAGGCCTATGTGAATAATTGCTGGGTATATTACTTCACATCAGTCATTACCTAATAAGATGGCACTTCTAGGATCTTCCTGAAATTTCATCAGACTCCCCCATTTAATATTCTGCTAGGAATTTAAAGAAGGAAATGCCTAACTAGTCAGGCAGCATGGGAATTACGTTAATTTTTAAAAGACTCTTACATTATTAGAAGCTTTAATGGGCACCTCAGTTAAAAAGAAAAGATATTCTGAAAATCAACCGGGCTCTCCCAGGTCAAGGGAGATCAGATGGAAAAGTTAAAAAATACTGTAACAACAACAACAAATTCCCATGGGACTCTGATCACCAGTGTTTAGCAGTAATGAAAAGAATGATAAAGATTTCCATATACTGAGGGTCTAACATGTGTGAATTAGATTCATTATCTCTAAGGATTCTAATAACATGTAAAATAGATGTTAAGATCCTTAATTTGAAGATGAGGAAATTGAGACTCCACCTAGTAAAGTAACTTCATCAAAATCACACTTGCTGGAGCCAATGGTAGACCACAGTCACCAGGTCCGTGTCTGGGACCATCCTCCTTTTCTTCCAATCAGTGGCTTGCTGGAGTGCAAGGGACAATCGTTAAATTTTCAGGATGTTTCAAGTCATTATGAAAAAATAAATTATATAAACCTCCAGGTTTATATAATTTATATAAATTTATATAAATAAAGTATATTTCATAAGGTAATAAATACTCATAACTTCCTAATTATTTTCTTACACTTTATTATCTGAATTCTTGAGGTTTTTATGCCTGTTTTATCTGTTTAGTGGGAACAATACACAGTGGTGTACTCCTGTGTATCTCTTTCTAGCTCCCTTTCCAGTGGCATGTTGGTAGCTTAAAATCAGTCATAGTAGGAGTATTTAGACCCTGGAAATCAGTAAATGCTACAAACCAGAGCTTGGATTATTGTTCTGGTACTTTTCTAGATTTAATAAAGTGATAGAAAAAGTGTTAATAATGCAGATTAAACATAGAAGTGTTCTAGACCTGTAACCATTACGTTGTTAATAGCAGAAAAAAATGACATATTCTTCCAATGTTAGAAAACTGTCATCCGATTTAGCAAAAATTCACTCATGTTCTAGGCAGAATGAGTGAAGTTTTAACGTTGACCTTTAATGTTTCACTCTCATCTTCTTAGCATAAATGAAAATATCACCCAACATGATGTCAGAACTACATTCCTTCATTCATTCATCGGTTGTGGCTGGAATACAAACGTATTCTGTGAGGATAACTTAACTAAAGAACATTGACGATTTACAATATAGAGTGTTGTATGTTATATTAGTAATTATAAATTGCATGCTGTACAATCTTTAATATCATTGAAATTCATTAAGAATATATGTATACCACACTTTTTTTCAGAGAACTGGTTAAGCATTTCTCAGAACACCAGAACATTCAATGTCATGATATTGTCAACACTGAATGAGACGGCTTTTGCCAAAGTCACCAACTCCTAGTCGCTAAATTCAATTCTTTTTATTTGATTTCTTTGCAGCATTTGGCACTTCAACAACTTTTTGTATGTGAAGTATTCTTAGCTTCCAGAAACTACTCCTTCTTTGCTTTTATCATAGTTCAATCTAAGTCCCTCATTTTCATGTCTCTTCTATTTCCTATACCCAAAATATTGGTATTCCAAGGAGTTCTATTCTAAGGTCTCTGTTCTTATAATATTCACTCTTTGACTAATCTCAACTACTAGTAAGTTTTAACAACTTATACTTTGATAACTTGTAAATCTGTATTTCTGGCCTAGATATCTCTCTGAGCATTATATAGGCAAAAGTGTAAATATCCTTAAGTGGATGTCTTTTACAAACTGCCATAAACTGAATGCTTGTGTCCTCCCAAATTCATATTGAAACAAATCCCCAATGTGATGGTATTGGGGGGGGCTTTGGGAAGTGATGAGGTCATTGGAATGAAGCCATCATAAGGGCATTAGTCCTCATGAAAGAAATCCCAGGGAGCTCCCTCATTCTCTCTACCCTGTGAGGACAAAGCAAGAAGAAGGCCATCTATGAACCACGAAGCTGGCTACCAGACACCAAATCTGCTGGCACTTTGATCTTGAAATTTTCAGCCTCCAGAACTGTGAGACATAAACTTCTGTTGTTTTTAAGTCACCCAGTCTAGGGTATTTTTGTTATAGCAGCCCAAACAGACTAAGACAGAAGTCTTGCACTAAATACAGCAAGAACCTAATACGTTTTCCCTTGGAAGTGTGCTCTTTCTTTGTTATGTTCTAATCTGATTAATGGCATTATGCAGCCATCCAAGAAATATGTGAGTCATCCTAGCCTTCTCATTCAACTCCAATTTCAATCAATTATGAAGTCTCTTTATCTGGTACATCTCTCCTTTTCTTTCTAAACCTAGCTAATGTTTAAGTTGGGCTCTAACCACCTGTTGTCCGGACTATTGTAATAAGTTTCTAACTGTTCTCCTCACATGTACATTTGCCCACCTGTAATCCATTCGACAAACTGCTACCAGAGTTGTATTTCTAAAATGCAAATGTAATCATATTATTCCCCTCCATGAGACCTAATTTTCTAGAGTGGTGCTTTACTGTCTTTGTCACAGCAACTTTGTAGGAAAAGATACTTCATGTATCAAGACCCAGTGTATGTACATATGCGTGTATGCACATGAATCTGCTGGGCACACACGTGTGCACACAGGTATGCATGCACACACGTGTGCACACAGGTATGCATGCACACACATGTGCGCACACACACACAAATTGAAACAAAAATGTAACAAAACAACAGCTAACTTTCCTATATGCTTGCATTCTGTTTGGTACCTATTGTGTAATTTTTTAAATGCTAGCCAGCTACAGTCCACTGAATTTATTCTAAGGCCTACAAATTATGTGAACCTTCATATTAAAAAATACCAAAGTAGAAGAAAAACAATCTACATCCATGAAGCATAACAAACAAAGCCTTTCGTGATCAAAAGTAACACTACAGGGGCACCTGGGTGGCTCAGTTGGTTGAGCGTCTGCCTTGGGCTCAGGTCATGGTCTCAGGGTCCTGGGATCAAGTCCCATATCGGGCTCTCTGCTCAGCGGGGAGTCTGTTTCTCTCTGCCCCTCCCTCTGCTCTGCTCTCTCTCTCAAATAAATAAATAAAATTCTTTAAAAAAAAAGAAACACTAGAAAATGAAATGAGTGGTAATAAAATATAACCTATCAAAATTTGTTGTATGGTTCTGTAAATCTAAAACAATTCTAAAATAAAGTCTATCAAAATTGTGTTGGATATAACTAAAGTAGGACCTTGAAATCTAAAGTAAAGGTGAGGTTTGACTAAAAACAGGCATGAGGAAGCTTTCTGGAATGATGGCAATATTATATACCTTGAAAGTTTAGACAACACAGATGTATGCATTTGTCAAATTTCAACAAAGAATATTCCTAATATCTGTACATTTTATTATATGTGAAATTTACCACTAAAAGAAAAAAAAGGAACTATATGAACATGTTCAACTATAAAGATATGCATGTTGAAGTATTTAGAAAACATCATATTAACATGTGTGAACTGACTTTAGTATGCACCAAAATCTACTATGTGTTGATGAACAGACAGATATGTGAGAAAGCAAGTATGGTAAAAGTTTAGCGGTAGACTCTGCTTTGTGGGTATGCGGATTTTCACATTCAAACCCTTGTAACTTTGTAATATGTTTAAAATGCTTCTTAATACAGTGTTTAAAAAACCTGCTGTGTGAAAGAATACAGACACAGAAGGGTACATACTATAAGATTCCATTTCTGTGATGATCAAAAACAGCGAAAAGTATGGGGAGAAAAATGAGAATAGTGACTGACATTAGGAATGGGAATTGACTGAAAGGGGTAAAAGGAAATATTCTGGTGTGAGGGAAATGCTCTATGTGGTGGTGGACAGATATGGCGATTAAAATTCACCACATTGACATTTACAAACTGTGCATTTCACTCTACATAAATTTTAACTGAATAAAAACAAAAATTCTAAAAACAATAGGTTATGTTATTGGTATCAGACATGTTGAATTCAGAGACAAAAGTATTAAATAATACAACAAAGAATACTTCATGATGAGAAATGAGTAATTAGCAATGTAGATTTTAGGTTATGAGTTTTATGTGTCCGATCACATAGCATCAAAGTCTACAGGGTCCTACCACAGGTATCGTTACAGGGTCTGACTCCATTGTTGTTTATCTGCTGAGAGTTTTCAGGCCCCAGTAGTCCTCCTCCTCCTCCTCCTCTGGCCTTACATCTGAGCAAGGTGTTGAGAAAGTCTGGGTGCCACTGTCCTTGGTACTAGTGGGAAGTTCAAATCATACAAGCCCTGGCCCACACAAGGGAGAACCCCCACTCCAGGCCAAGCCCCAACCCCTAACCAAGATGAAAACCCCCAGCCGGTCTCCTTCCCCAGTCCCATCAAGCCATTTAGACCTCCTTGGGAGCCACCCATATCTCTCTGGGAAACCTTATTATGTGAGTGGTAAATCATTTCAAACCCATTTGGTGTGTGTGTCATGTTGTTTGGACCACCTTCTGGGTGAGAGGATCCATCCCACTTCTGCAGAGTGACTACTTAAAAAAGGGCATGCAGTAAGTAGAGGGATATCTCTTTGCCCTTGAAACGTCACATAAACAAATAAGAGCTTTTCGCTTTTGCCGCATGACAAAACACCTCGTTACCTCGAGTTGGAAAAATAATTTATGATTTCTCACAGTTCTTAGTGCTGACTGAGCACAGGTGAGTGGTTCTCACTAGGTTTCCATCAAATGCCATGGATAGAATCGACTGAAGTCTTCGTTACTGGCATGTCTGGCTCATGGGCTGGGGTGGTTGAAAAAACTGCGAGCCGTCACTCTCTCTACATGCTTTAGGGCTTCCTCACAGCAAGCCGTTCTCAAGTTAGTCACGCTTCTTACTGGTGTCTGGCTTCCAAGAGGCAGGAGGTAGAAGCTGCCAGGTCTGTGCTGTGCCTGGAACTGGCACACTGCCACTTCTGTAATATTTTATTGGTCAAAATGGTCACAGGGCTTGCCCAGTTTCAAGGGCTTGAAGAGGCAGGCTCTTTTTTTATTTAAATTTCAGTTAGTGGACATGCAGTATAATACTAGTTTCGGTGTAGTGATTCAGCACTTCCATGCCCACCACAACACACGCTCTCCTTAATCCCCTCCCCTGCTTCCGCCACCCCCCACCCACTTCCCCTCTGGTAACCAGCAGTGTGTTCTCTAGAGGTAAGAGTCTGTTTCTTGGTTTGCCTCTTCCTCTCTCTTTTTTTCCCCTTTGCTCATTTATTTTATTTCTTCAATTCAACCTATGAGTGAAATAATATGGTATTTGTCTTTCTCTGACTTACTTCGAGAAGCAGGCTCTTTTGAAGGGAGAGTGGCAAGTGTCATAGCAGGAGAGCATGGGGGATGAGAGTCATTTTATTGCCATCTTTGGAAAATGCTTTCTCCCACGATAAGGATAAAGGACTGAAAACTTAAACCCTATGCCCTATTTGTGTACACATAAAACATTTGCAACACTAACCATAAATAAAAATTAATATCTTCTAAATAGAAGCAGGGCAGGGAACATTTTCTGATCATTATAACTGAACAATAATACTTCTTGGTTACCAAACTAAGAAAGCAAATATTTATCCCCCCCAGAAAATTCAATGCAATAAAAAAAATTAAATCCTTTATGAAATAACTTGATTCACAGAACAAATCACAACTCAAATGTTGGAATCTCAGGAAATAACAATGAAAATATTATATATAGGAAACTTTAAGATCCAGCTCAATCAGAGCTCAGAGGTAAATTCATACAGAAATATTTATTGGGTCGGATAGGCTGACGACTATAACACCTGTGCACACCTGTAATGGCCCAAACAACAACGGAAGTGTACGTATCTCTTCCATTAAAGTACAGCACTGATGAACCGCTCATAGGGCTGTCCTCCTCCACATAGTCATTTGGAGTCTCTGGCTAATAGATGTTCTGCTATATTGAATTTCTGGCTTTCAAGGTTTTCCTAGGTGTCATCCACATCCACACAGAAGAGCAGAAAGGAATGGATAGGGGGGTTTTCTTTTTTAAGGTGCACAACTCATTTTGGCTTACATTCAATCACGTAACTACACAGAACTGCGCCTGTAGGGAAGATGAGCTAAAAGAGCAGAGTCAACATTTATGAAAGCGATCTTTTTGTTAACAAATGTTTATTGAATGCCTAATATTTACTGGGACTTGTGCTAGGAATGCAGGCTTTAGTGATGGATATAAATAAGACACACCACATTCTCATTAATCTTAGAGTCTAATGAGAAAACAAGTAATTATAATAATATATGAGCTATAATATATTCATACAATGGAATATTTCCATCAGAAGTAAATGGATTAGAGAAGTAAATGTGTATACATCTTAAAAGCATATTGCATAGTGAAAAACAAGTTGCATAAGGTTATATTTTACATGATATATTAAATATGTATTATTTAGGAATCTTACAGATTAGTGAACTAATTAAGACATGTGTGTGAGTGATAAATACCAAATTCAGGATAGTGGTCAGCACGGAGAAGGTGAAAGAGTATAATCTGAAGAAAGGTCAGTAGACTCGCATTTGTAATGCTTTATTCTTTTTTATTTTTATTTTGAACAAGTAAAAATTGTATGTATTTAAGGTACACAGCATGATATTTTGGTATATGTATACACTAACATAATTACCAGAATCAAACTAATGAACAGATCCATCTCCTCTTACAGTTACCGTGTGTGTGTGTGTGTGTGTGTGTGTGCATATATGGTGAGAACACTTGAGATCTCAGCAAATTTCAAGTATCTATTATTAACTACAGTTACTATTACCTATAGTTACATATTGTGAATTAGATTCCTAGAATTTATTCATCTTATTGCTAAAAGTTTATACCATTCAATCAGTATCTTCCCTTTTCTCCAGCCACCATCCCCAGTCTCTGGTAACCACCATTCTTTTTTTTTAAAGATTTAATTTATCTATTTGAGAGACAGAGAGTGGAGCAGGGGGAGGAGAGGAAGGGGAGGGAGAGGGACAAGCAGACTCTGTACTGAGTGCAAAGCCTGACATGGGCCAATCCCAGGACCTGGAGACCAAGACCTGAGCTGAAACCAAGAGCAAAGACTCAAATGACAGCCATTCAGGTCCCCCTGGTAACCACCATTCTATTTGTTATTATGAGTTAGAGTTGTTTTGGCTTTTCTTTTAATACTTTGTCTTTTACTATGGTCATGGGAATGCAAGTATTCATAATATTATACCTTCCATGTTTTTATGTCTGAAAATTTTGTAATAAAACTTCAAAATAAAACCAGAATCCTATGCATATATTCAGTAGTAAATCATATGCAAGTGCTTTTGTCATAGTCATCAGAAAATATTTATGGAAAGCTTTTTAAAAAGACTGTGGGGAAGATACCACATTCATTATTCACTGGTACAAAGAGTGATTGTATTATGGACAGGAATGGAATGTTCAGTGATTGAATCAGTGACTCTCATGAGCATCTCCTGGACAAGAAGTAAGTTCCTTATATGGCCAGTCCAACCATCTCTGCATCTGCCTGTTCAGATTTAACATGTCCCTCAATTCCACTGACAAATTAGTAACGGTTTCCCCATGGCTGGACCAGGGTGGGAGTTTCTGCTAACAGATAGCCATCACTTCTGGTGCTGGCCTTGGGGATCTAGGATTGATCGAGAGGCTGAGCAACCATAAGTCACCGCCAGGTTTGTTTGTTTTTTTCTAGAATTATTTATCGAGTAAAACTTAGGTTGACTGCCCCAAAATTCATTCTGGAGAATTCTTAATAGCAACTAATGCAAATAGCACCATTGGGTCATGCTGTTTGAATCCCTGATGAGCAAATAGAAAAACCAAGGATGTGCTAACCCCCCAGGGTTTCTCTTTTCTCCTGTATGCAAAGCTTTTTTTCTCTTGATCCATGCTTAATGGCCTGGTCTCAAAGTTTGGATAAGAAAACCATTAGCCTGGTATGTTAAGTTGAGAGACCTCTCTAATCTTCCCTAGAATGTAATGTTGGCTTCCAACACCACTTATCAATTATTTTTATTTAGTAAAGGTAGTTCAAGAGGTGTTTTGGAGAGGCCTTAAGTTTCTGGGTTCTCTCAATTCCACCAGCTCCTCCCAGATAACCCTATTCAAACCACTATAGTGCATGATTACCTAACCAGCATACCTATATTAATTTTAGAAATAGGCTTCAGCAGAAAACTGCTGCTTCAGTCCAGCAAAATTCATGATTATAGAAATTTCAGCAGTCTCAATAACACTGGCTAAAGTCAGAAAGGACCTCCTTGATAAAGGTTTCCTATCTTTAATTCTAGATTTTCATGTGAACAACCATTGGTTGCAGCACTTTTATTTAACATTTTTTATCTTTCCAGTGCCCTGGGAAGAAATTTATGGCATGCTCAAAGTGAGTAATATGAAAATAAATTGGTAAAGGGACTATTAATACAGGTGTGTTCAGGGTTTATGAAAACCAATGACAGAAAATGTGGTATCTAAGGACTAACACCAACAGGTAGCTCTTATGACCCTTATACCTAACAGTACAAAGGGAGGGACCATTTAATGAAACCCTAGTAGGTAGATGTATGGAGAAGGCTGCTGGGCAGGAGCTGTGGGCTTCCACAGATGGACTCAACCATGGTGACCCAAAAGAGTGAGAAACATGGATATAAGAGCCCTGCCTTCATTTCTCTCCTTCTGTCCCTGTTGTGTCAGATCACAACCAGACACCAAAGGTCAAGGGAAATCACTGGTGCAATGAATCCATATAGGTCAGCCTACCATGGCATAGAGCTGGGTAGGGCAGGGTGAAGGGTAGTACTTAAAGGGACAAATGTAAGATACCCAGCGTGCCTCGCTCTTATAGTTTTTTTTTCTTATAGTTTATTTTTAAGACTTAATTTTTAGAGTAGTTTTAGATTTACTGTAAAACTGAGGAGAAGTTACAGAAATTTCCCATATACCCCTGCCCAGAAAAGACATAGCTTCTCCCATTAACAACATCCCCCACTGGAGTGGGACATTTGTTACGACTGATGAGCCTACCTTGACATATCACAAATACTCAGTGAATAATGACCGTTGTGTCTTCCCCATGCTCTTTAAACCCATAGTTAAATTTAGGGTTCACTTACAGTGTTGTATATTCTATGGATCTAGATAAAGGTATAATGATATTTATCCATAATTATAGTGTCATACAGAGTATTTTAACTGCCCTAAAAATCCTGTGTTCTCCACCTATTCATCCCTTCCCTCTACCCCAATCCCTGGCAAACACTGATCTTTTTATCGTCCCTGTAGTATTGCCTTTTCCAGAACGTCATATAGTTGGAACCATAGAGTATGGAGGCTTTACAGATTGACTTTTTCCCTTTAAGGTTCTTCCAGGTCTTTCATGGCTTGATAGCACCTTTAGTTTTTGCACTGAATTATTCTTGTAGTTTCTTACTGAAGAACACAAGAATAGGTTACACACTCTGATACAATGGCAGTTTCCTAGAACTCTCTCTTAAGCTTAAGCCACATTGGTTACATATGGTGCATCTTATACTGCGAATCACCCAAAACTGCTCAATAGTGGTCATAATATTTATCTATTTGATATATTCTCCCCTAATATAAGTTAACATTATAATATATTGAAATGAACTCTAGACTCAGGTTCTTAAATCTTGTTTTGAATCACTACTCTATGACTTACAAGCCATGTGTTATTCGATAAGTCACTAAGTTCTCTGAACCTCAATACTATGATCTCTAAAATTGGCTTTAATAATACCTGCTCTGACTACCCACTGGGTTTTCATGGCAAACAGGCTGTAAATAAAAGATACATGAATAAAATGAGATTATGTATGTGAAAGTTCCTTCAGAAAATATAACTCAAGGCAATTTTAAGTTGTTTGCATTGTTTAAAGAGCAATTTCTTCCACTCTTTTTCTTACTTCTCAAGTTAAAGGCATAGATCATTAACTTTTAGTCCTTCCTTCTTTTAAATATAGGATTAAATGCTACATATTTCATTTTAAGTATGACATTAGAATCCCATGAGTTCTGATATGATTATTTTCACTACCACTCAGTTCTAAATGTTTCTTGATTTCCATTTTTATGTGTTCTTTGTTTCATGAGTTTTTGTAGATATGGTCTTTTAAAATTCCAAATCTTTGGATTTTTAAAATTTATCTTTTTCTTATTAATGGCCAGAGAATGAGGTCTGTATTCTCTGAAATGTATCAAGGTAGACTGTTACTTTGGCAGCTGTCAATGAACTACAATTCCCTTTATTCATTCCCTTCCATAATATCCCTACTATATTAACTCTGGGCTTGTGCGTGTGACAATGGAACATTAGCAATTATGATTTAAGTTGGACCTTGATAAGCACTAGCAATTAGGTTTGTCCTCTTGGAACATTCCTTCTGGGAACCCAGCTACCACATTGTGAAAAGACACATGGAAAAGACTTATGTTTTGGTTATCTGTTGCTGTGTAACAAAACATCCCCAAATTTAATAGCTTAAAACAACAACTTCCTGTTTCTCACCATTTTATGAGCTGGCTAGCTGGTCCTTCTGCTTAATGTGGTGATGGCAGCTGGGGCACTGTAGCAGCTGGAATGTCCAAAGTGGATTCATTCATATAGTTGGCCGATGTCTAGGAACACAGCTGGAGATGTTGGCCAGGGGCCTTTTTTCTCCCACGTGGGCATTCCCAAAATGTTGCTTGGGCTTCATCCCAGCTTGGCAGCTGGGTTCCAAGGAGTGTTTCAAAGGGACATGACATTACTTAACAGCAGAGCCAATACTCCAAGGGGAAAGGAGCAAACAGGCAAAGATAACAGTGTATTTAAGAAGCATAAATTTAAAAAAAAAATCTAGCATTCTAGGTACAGATTCCATGAAGGCAAAAGGGAGGCAATAGTATATAGCCTAATAAACCTACTAAAATGGATAATGGAAGATATAAGCAATATAAAACAAGAACATAAGATGAAAAAAATCCCTTTAAGTAATTTATCATTATTAATAATTATTATTATATTTATTTTTATTTTTGTACATTTTATTATAAATTTATAAACATTAAATTATATTTACTAATAATTATAAATAAATTTATTATTTACTTTAATAATAATTTAGGTGATATAATGTATATAATAATTGAAATTAACTATGCAATACATGAGATAAAGACCAGATAGATAAAACTGAAGAAGAAATTAGGAAATTTATAGAGCAGATTGAAGACATCTCATAGAAGGAAGAAAAAAAAAGAAGTAATAACTATAAAAGAAAAGCTAAGAAATATGGAAGATGGACATAGTCAGGATATCAGAAAAAAAAACATAACAGAAGAATTTGAAGCAATAACAGAGATAAATTTGCCCAAAAACTAAAAGAAAGATCTCAGAGTGAAAGTCCCCCTAGGGGGCCAACATGGAAGAATAGGGGAAAAAAATACACCTAGACATATCTAAAGGGGAAAATATTAACAGAAAGTAGAAAATAGAAAAATAAAGGATAAATCTAGTAGTAGGTTTATCTTTAAGAAAGAAAAGATCATATATAGAAGCACAAAAATCAAATTGAAAGATTTTTTTCAACAGTAAAACTGGAAGCAGAGAGAGTCAATTATCATAGGGTTTCACTTACTTGTGGAGCATAAGGAATAACACAGAGGACATTGGGAGATGGAGAGGAGAAGTGAATGGGGGGGAATTGAAGGGGAAGACAAACCATGAGAGACTGTGGACTCTGAGAAACAAACTGAGGGTTTTGGAGGGGAAGGGGGTGGGGGGACAGGTGAGCCTGGTGGTGGGTATTAAGGAGGGCATGTATTGCATGGAGCACTGGATGTGTTGCATAAACAATGAATCTTGGAACACTGCATCAAAAACTAATGATGTATTTTACAGTGAATAACATAACAATTAAAAAAACTGGAACTAAAAAAAAACTGGAACTACGAAAACAATGGAATAGAATTTTTGAAGTACAGAGGGACATAACTGCCTTTCAAATATATACTCATAAAAATATCCTTAAATATAGAAGGCCACCAGATTATGCCACATGAGGCCTCACACCATAAAGTTTGTATGACATGCTTAAATAAGAGACAATAAAGAGGAAGAGATGAACAAAATTAAGGTTATCAAATATCTTGGTGAAATATATTGATATCATTTAAAAATCTAAGACTAAAGAAAAAGAGAACATATATTTGTAGTTACTTGTAATTAAACCTTGTAGATAATATTTACATGATAGAATTTGGGAGTAAGGAAGACCAACAAATGTGTGATCCTAATAAAGTATTTGTCTTATTAAAGAGGTAAGATAGCATTTTTTTTAAAGTAACAAAGGATAAAGATAAAACAAAAATTATGGGACAAACAGAAGTAATAAATTAGTATGATAGAAATAGGTCTAAATATATTTGTAATTAGAATAAATGCAAATAGATTAAACTGGCTACTGAAAACAGATGGACTAATTGTGGGAAAATGCAAATATATGCAGTTTACTAAAACTACATCTAAATATAGGGAAAAATTCAACGTAAAGTGATGGAAAAAGACCTGTGAAACAACTATAAATTCTAAGAAAGTTATAGCTTGCTTAGCTTTATTAATATGTAGCTATATTAATATCAGAGAAAATAGGCATTAACACACATGCACAAAACCATTACTTAGGGATGGTAAAGGTCACCACATTATAAATGCCTACATTCAAGATCAAACATGGTTAAATGTGTAGGCACCTACTAAAACAGCCTTAAAATTCATGAAGTAGAATTTGTAGAACTCCCAAAAGTTGAAGGAAACCATCTTCCTTTTGAAAATTCCAACACAGCTCTCAATTCATAGCTGAATCTGGGAAAAGGGTATATAAGAGATGAATATGACTAACAAGCTTCACCTAATGAGTATTCAGATACTGTATAATGGATATTGGGATACTGCATAGTGGAAATTAGGATATCTATATGTATATATATAGGTAGTCAATGGATAATAGATGATAGTCTTCCAGCTGTTAGAAAATCCACATTTTCCCTGCACACATGGAACATTAAACTTGTACCAAGCCATGCCATACAGAAAGCCTCAATAAACTTCAAAGACCGGGTGTCATACAAAACTATGATCTCAGATTTTACTTCAGTTACATTAGAATTTAATTAAAAAATACACTTACCATATTTAGACAATAAAATATATACTACCAACTAACTCATGGGTTAATAAATTTTAAAAAAGCATTTCAAATATAAATCCCTATTTTCTGAGTTCCAGTTTTCCTGTTGTCATAAGACCTTTTACATACAAGCTTTTTCCTAATGAAGAGAAGAAAATTACCCCCAAACAACTAATTGCTATGAATTTCTGTTCTCTCTCTTCATTTTGTTCCCTGAGGAATTCCTTAATTTTATTGTGAGTTCAGATATTAATTTAAAATGATGTCTTATTTTATCCAGCATTTCTTGGTGGGTTTTGGGGTGGATTTCTGTTTAGCTGAAGGGTTTTCAGAATATCTAGTCTGTCATATTGCTGGAACTTGAAGTCTGTACTCTCTTTTACTCAGTCATATAAATCCATCTACCTTATTTCCTTCAAACCTAAATTAGTAGATATAATGCCTTCACTAAAGATTATTTATCAGATATGATCTCTCTAATTATAAAAGCATACAACACTCTAAAATATGTATCATTAAGATTCTAAAATGGAAATTGAAAGATAGATGTTGGAACCAATTGAGAAAATAACCAGCATTTTTCTAGGCATAACCATATGATGCTCAGTAATTCACATCTGATCTATTTCCTGCTTTCCTGATATTTTCTAGATTTTGATATATATTATGTGCAATTCCTACCTCTGGCATAGTTAGAAACATAAACCAATTGGGATTTTCACTGCTATGACTGTGAATCAAATTACTTTGTCATTTGGACCAAAAAGTGAACAATAAACTCAGTGACAGTTAAGAAAACCAAAGACTTGACAGGTAACCAAACCGGCTCTGCCCCTCAGCATATGGAGATGGCGTCAGAGGTCATAAATGTCAAAGTGTCCTGCCCAGGATGTGGACGTAAACACAGGCTTAACCTTGAAACTAGTGTCAAGGACAGTTTTCTGATCTTTATGGTGTGATATGTCTTCTTTATTTGAGGAAGCACCTTTCAGAGTTACCAAAACAAGGAGAATTCACCTGTGCTAATAACAACCCCGGAGTTACATTTTCACTCATTTTTTTCTTATTTGAGTCTAAGTTACCCAGCAAATTGCCTCTGGAGCAAAAACAATTCAGTAATTTCTTTCTATATTTCCCTGTCTCATCCAGGGAGCCCATGGTTGTCTCGTGTGTACTCTGTATCTTCCCAGTGGCTCTTCTCACATCCTTGTGTTGGTAGACCGATGGCTGAGCTGTAGCTTATGAGTATAAAACAAGAAATTGCCCCTCCTTTTTACCTGACAGAGTCCTGTTAAGAGTGATATTAAAGAAACAAAAAGTGATTTTAAAACGTCAGCAAAATAGGGCGCCTGGGTGGCTCAGTTGTTTGAGTGACTGCCTTCAGCTCGGGTGATGATCCTGGAATCCCAGAATTGAGTCCGGCATAGGGCTCCCTGCTCAGGAGGGGGTCTGCTTCTGCCTCTGACCTTCCCCCTCTCCTGCTCACTCTCTCTCAGATAAATAAATAATATCTTAAAAAAATTTTTTAAAAACGGGTGCCTGGGTGGCTCAGTGGGTTAAGCCTCTGCCTTTGGCACGGGTCATGATCTCAGGGTCCTGGGATCAAGCCCCACATCGGGCTCTCTGCTCAGCGGGGAGCCTGCTTCCCCCTCTCCCTCTGCCTGCCTCTCTGCCTACTTGTGATCTCTCTCTCTCTCTCTCTTTCTCTGTCAAATAAATAAATAAAATCTTTTTTAAAAATTTAAAAAAATTTGGGGCACCTGGGTGGCTCAGTGGGTTAAAGCCTCTGCCTTCGGCTCAGGTCATGATCTCCGGGTCCTCGGATCGAGCCCCGCACCGGGTTCTCTGCTCAGTGAGGAGCCTGCTTCCTCCTCTCTCTCTCTCTGTCTACCTCTCTGCTTACTTGTGATCTCTTTCTGTCAAATAAATAAATAAAATCTTTTTTAAAAATTTAAAAAAATTTAAAACTTCAGCAAAATAGAACAATTCTGGAGCTTTTACCCTTGGATATGGTGTGTAATATGTGGTTTAGAGACTTTAAATACCCAGAGTTTCTCCTTCATAAAATGTGTTCTTTATGATGCTGACTTGAAAGAAGTCATCATAGAATTATCTATTATTTCCAAGTTATTGAATTTTTTTAAAATGCCAATGACTACCTCATGTATCTTATTTAACGTTCTCATGTGTGTAGGTAGGCAATGCAAAAGGTCAATTTAATTTTACTAAAGTTATCTAGCACAAAACATCCCATAGTGTCATTTCCCACTAATGAAAGCACTCTAGCCTAACTGGCCCATAGATTCCTTTCATCAGTTACCAAAATACTCTCCCTATCCTTTATCCCTGTATTAGCCTCTCAGTTCTTAGTAGCAGCAAATCTGCTCTTCTTATCTCTAATCTTCCATGGTGTCTAGTCTTTCTTTTAAATGCAGGTGTTTGTTAAGTATTGAATTAAATTAAACATGCTTAAAATTCTACTTGACGTTTATTTTTGTTTCATAGAGAATAAAATTGCCACACATTAGTTCCATAGAAATCGAACTAATTCATATTTCATCTTTTATGTTCTTATTCTTCTATTCTCTTTTCTTTATGAACACGAAGCTCAAACTTCAGGCAGGTCTGAAGCCTACGTCCAATGAGGTAGATGCCTGTAACTGGCTTCTGATTTCATCCAGGCCCCTATGTCTTGTACTAGCTCGCTTACTTACAAGGCAAGTGAGTGGACATGAACATTCATGGACAAGGCGCATTAATACCTAATTTCTTCATGCCTCTCAGAACAATTAGAAGTTTCCACAGGGGAATAAGACCTCTCCCAAACAACAACAGAAAGATGATGGGGAGGGTGCTTAGGCTTGTCTTCTTGGAAGACTTGACGGAATCCTAATCCTGATCACACAATATCACTGACAATTGTGTGGCTTTGTGTGGGGCCAGAAGAGCTGCACCTCCAACTGGAAAAATGCTGCTCCATCTCTTTCTGTACGTAGCCATTTTAGGTCAGTTCATTTGTTGTAGCTTTTACTTATATTAAAGGAACTTGTATCATGTGTATCTGGATTAATATACTGCCAGCCTTATGACACCTGTCTTAGCTCTTCTCTATAATTTAAAAGCATGATTATTGAAATGAGTGGTAGTTTTATACTGAAACCCCGTAACTCACAAAAACAGATGGCTGCTGTCATTTTTTTAACTCTTTAGAAATTTGTTTTCCAAAATTACATTTCCTCTAAATAATTACTTTTGCTTTTTCTTATTTTCTAGAGCATCTTAATGATACTTCCATTGCCACTTAATAACTGTATGACCTTGGGTATGTTAGTCTCCTGTAAACCTCTTTTATCATCTATAAAATTGAAACAATGGCACATATTGGTGGTGAGACACATAGTCTGAGTTTTAGGGAAAGGATATTCAGATATTTCCGGAAAAGGGTCTACTATCAGATCCTCTGATAGGGAATATGAAATCTAAAAAAGACTTTCAGGAGACTAATTAGGTGACTCTTGTAATATTTTAGGACAGATGTGATAAGGGTCTGAACTAAGGTAATAATGGCTGTAGGGATGGAGACGAAGGGTCAGATTTAAGACATATGGCATAAATGTCATAGTTGTAGTTGGGAACAAGAGGGAGAAAAATCTAGGATCACTGCCAAATTTCTGACTTGGGCCACCAGATGGATGATAGAAGATTATCTAAGACAGAGAACATTATGGAAGGAGAAACAATGGGTTCAATTTTTTCAGTATCTAATATTTATTGAATTATCTGTCAGACCTTAAGTGCTTTTATGTCAGACCTTAAGTGCATTTAACATATACAACTTTCTTACTTTAGTGACATAATTATCCTCAATTTCAAATTTAAAAAACTAAGGCTTAGAGAGGTTAAATATCTTGCCCACATCAGAAGGCAAATGAGTTGTGTAGCCAAGCACAGAAATTACATCTGCCCAATTCTAAAGTAAATGCTCTTAACCATTACTAGTACAGCATGTCCCAGCTCAATCAATGGTGGATACTGCCTTTGCTTATTTTTGAATGTGTCCAGATTTCCTATTATAAAGCTAGCACATACTTAGTCTTCTTGTTGGATAGTCTTTACATCTTTATTAAAGAAATTTTCTAAGATTGTGATCGCAAAATATACAAACATTAAATTCTATTTTCCTTACTGAATGTGTTTGAATTAATGTAATTACATTTCACAGACGTGTCTTCTGATGTACAAAAAGTAATATTGTTTGTAACTGAAGGTTCCATTGGGATTCAATGGTAGTAAAACTATTAAGGTGATTCAAAATAAACTTTGTCACTTCCAGCTTATACCTTAGTTTCTTTTGCATAATCAGTTCAGGAATTTCCCCTTTCCCTTGCCCCTCCCCTTCTCCCTAGGAGGATGGAAGGTATTTTTGTCTTGAAATCAGAGGGGGCTAGGCCATCTGGTCTACAATAATCAGGAGTCTACACTGGCTTCCTCTGAGATATACTGCATATTCTTCTGTCGATTTCATTGTAATTTACTCCCTAATGCTGATGGTTGTGGTCCTGCCATGATCTCTAGTCACTGAACCCTGGGGATCTACCCTGGGACCTTGAGTGTCTTCAGATAAGTATGTGAGGCAGGCTCAGACACATTGGCCTAAGCCTACACTCAGCCATGGCTACTCTACAACTCTGGCTTCTGTTAGTAGCTCTCCTTGACCCAAGTACTACAGTCTGTGCTGGCAAACCACTGTTACCATCTGCCTTCATTCTTACTCTACATGTTACGAGTTCAGTTTGAAATTTGCAGTTTGTTGTACTTGTGGGAAAGTCAAGAAGATTTGGTTAGTGAGCAATTGGAAATATCATTCTGGAACTCAGGAGAGAATTCTGGGATTGAGATGGTTCTTACAGAAGCATCAATAATCCATGGTGGTTTCAGACAGAGATGCTGATAATATCACCCAGAAGCCATATATGAAGTTATGAAAATGGAAGCAATAACCATGACCCACAGTTCTACTGAAAATGTATGTACAGGAAGCAGAGTCATTGAGACAGATACATATCTGTCTGAGGTCGCTGTCAAATATTATACTCTGATATTTCAAAGAGGCCAAATAATGGTGTCTAACAAACTAGAGAAGTTTTTAATAGGGATGGTTTGTATTTCCATTTAAAAAGCCCATTGTACACAGGTATAGGAGAAGGGAAGTCTGGTTTGATACAATTTGGTGTTGAAAAGACCCAGCGGGATTGGGGTTAGTTGACCTAATCTCAATGTCTGGGGTAAAATATAATCTATTTGATCAAAACTGATTTTTCAAAATGGCTTTCTTACTTCCCTCTGTCTTACAAGGCCATTTCTCTTAAAATTAGCAGTCAGCTCTTTTCTGGCTCTGACGGATACAAAGTGCGTATCACTTCATGTGCTTTTTGCCAGCTTCTGCTTTAGGATTCCTGTAACCATCATTTCATAGTAACAGTATCCTCCAGTGTCTCAAATTTTCCTCGCTTCATAGTGAAATAACTTGGCTAACGTACCCTATGCCATTATCTCTCTTAGCCATGTTAGTTCTTTTTTATCCTCAAAAGTCATTCTAATTCAGCACTGAATTCATTATACCAGGACCCCTGTGCCTCAACAACTTTAATCTAATAGCTTATTTGTCAAGCTGGGATGAATGTCTCAAACTGATACACTTCCTTGGCCTGCTACTGAGCTCTGGCTGGGCTGGCTTGCCAATATTTGAGTCTTTCACTCAACATGTTCCTGGGCAATTGAAAAAAAAATGTATTAGTGAGCCCATTACAGATCAAAGACATCAAAAGTTGGAGCCTTGGGAAGTTGATCATTATCCCTTTGTAAACCCACCCCAAACTTGTCTCTCAATTAGCCTCTTTAGATCATTTTACTCTCACAGTTGCTCCCAGTAATATCATCTTTTTGTCCTCTCTACACTTATTGACCTGATCCTGACAATCTGGACTTTCTCATTTATTTATTTATGGTAATTCTCAGAAATCATTGTCTGCATCTTTCGTCTGTAATCTCTGAAAACTTTATTAAATTGTGGATATATTTGTTTTTGTAAATTTACTACTGCTACTATAATGATTACTACCACTGCAGCAGTAATCTTCACTCACCTCAGCTAGAGCAGCAGCTCTTACTCATTACCTTGGTACTGTGGTTGCTAAAGGTCCTTTAACATATGTTTGCTTCTGAAATATGTAACTTCTTTTCTTTTTTCTTTTTCTAAAGATTTTATGTTTAGGTAATCTCTACACCCAACATGGGGCTCAAACTCACAATCCCAAGATCAAGAGTCACATGCTCCACTTACTGAGCCAGATGGGCACCCTTGTAACATCTTTTCTCTATCAATATTTTAATTCATGTAGGGGTGCCTGGGTGGCTCAGATGGTTAAGTGTCCAACTTGATTTTGGCTCAGATCATGATCTCAGGGTTGTGAGATTGAGCCCTATGTCAGGCTCAGTGCTGAGTGTGGAGTCTGCTTGAGATTCTTTCTTTCTCTCTTCCTCTGTCCCTCCCATACCTGCTTCCAAAAAAGATTTTAAATTCATGTAAATCGTATTGTGTATAAATTCTATCATCTTCATTCTGTCACTCAACTATACAATTTTTTAATGATTTTATTTATTTATTTATTCATGAGAGATAGAAGGGGGCAGGGGAAGAGGCAGAGGGAGAAAGAGACTCCCCACTGAGCAGGGAGCCCGATGCAGGGCTTGATCCGAGGACCTGGGATCATGACCTGAGCCAAAGGCAGACTCTTAACCAACTGAGCCACCTAGGTGCCCCTCAACTATACAATATTTAAAGATATCCATATTGATATGTTTACCTAGTCCATTGCTTCTCACTACTCCATAGTATTGCATAGTACCTATCCATCACATTTTGCTGTTTCTTTTACCAAAAAATGATGAATTAACGTTATGTTTTTGCTTCTTTTTACAATAAACCTTATTGGAAGAGAGGGCTATACTCATTGTCTTCACTTCTTCATCTCTCATTCTCTCTTAAATAGAATAATCACTCTCGTCATCAACACTATACTGTAACACTACACTATAAACACATTTGTCAGGGTTGCCAATGAATTCTGAGTTGCCAAATCCAGTTGTCATTTTTTAGTTGTCATCTCACTGGACCTTCCAGCTGCCTGATCTGTCTTACCTCTTCAACCTCATACTCCACCACTTTCCAATTCATTCACAGAATTCCAACTACATGTCCTGAATTGTTGTTACTCAAACACACTAATCCTGATTCAATATCATTTTTACTTTAGCTGGATGTTCTGCCTGAGACCCACTATCTCCATACAGATAAACCACTCATTTCCTCCACTAAGTAGCATCTGATAAGGGAAGCCCTGTTGCTGTCATTTTCTCTTCCCTTATCCTACTTTGTTAATTCAGAAACTTAGTATTATGTGAAATCTCATTATATCATTACTTATTTATTTTATTTATTGTTTGTCTCCCTTCACTAGAATGTAAGGCGCCTGAAGGCAGGGATTTTTTTCTATTTCTTTCACTGCTATATTTCCATTGTATAGCACAATGCTTGGTTCACGGTAGATTTTGAATAAATTTTAGTTGAATTAATAACTGAATCATATCACATGAAATACTCTTATAGTATCTGTAAGAAACACAATTTGCTCATTCTTTTGTTTGCTATTTTACTAGCGTTAGTAGAAAAGAAGCAAACCAGACAATTGAATTATGATTGGCTGTTACTGTAGCCAATCATTTCTGCCTGAGGAGAAATCATTTTATGGGTCCCTTCAAAATAAGCAATGAGTTAGAAATTACAGGAATCAAGACATTTAAACTCATTAAATATTTTTCTTCTCCTTTATCTTCTACCTTAAATGATATTAAACAGCATTCAGATGTTATACTATTATTCAGATGGTTGGGGCCCCTTCCTTGTGAGATTTTTCTATTTTCCTATTGTCTATATAGTTTTATGCTTCCTACAAAGAGTGGAGAGATGGGTGAGAGACACAGAAGGTTTTGGTTCCTGAAATTTCTATCTCATTGCTTATTTTGAAGGGATCAGAATTAGGTCTAACCAAAGAAGGGCATCACCTTTGAATTTGGTAAGCGCATAAAAGAATTATAAGCGTAAATGACCATAAAATATTCATTAGATAGTAAATGTAATGAAAATTTTACAGAAATAAAAATATAGCTCTTCCTCCTATGAAAACCTCTAATCTTGAAAACAATTTACAAGCAATATATTTGCCTCAAAAATAATAGCCTTATTGTATATGTCAAATTATAAACCCAAAGAAGAAACTAGCTATTTCATAAATACGTAATTTTGTCCTTTAACAGATAGTATTGCTCCTCTGTAAAGAAATAACAATCAGTGCATTATCAATTATTTAGAGGACAAGATGGCCAGATTGACCTCTATTCTAGAAGACCTACTAAACCATATCTGGAAAACACAAACTAGTAATTATGTCACTTGGTATTGCCGTTTGCACTCTAAAATTAAGCTGTCTTGTTGTTTCAGCCTTTGTTATACTAAATGTCATTTGTTCTTGAAACAGATGGGCCCCGGCTAATTAAGAAAACTGCTCCAGTTCATTAAAGAAATAGCAAACAACCAAATGAAGTGTCAGTTCTTAGGGTCACTCAATGTGCAAAGCTCGATCACATTACTCATTTGTTCCCTCTTTCTCTGAAACATTGACTAACTTAATGATTAAGTATTGTAATTGCAAAAACCACAGCATACCAAAAGGTTGAAGTATGTGCAGTATTATTTGGGGGGTGAATATTTCATATTTTTAGACCCTTAAAAAGATAATTTATAGAAGTATTATCCTTATACTGGGAAGAGACCTTAGGCATCTTTTAGTTCAATGTCTTTCACTCATTCAAATGTTCATTACTTATTGGACTCCTTCTACTCGCTGAATTTGTGCTAAACGCTCATGATGCAGATATTAATAGGACTATCCTTTTCCTCGAGCTTTCAAAGTCTATTTGGGGACAGAGATATATATAAAGTACTCAAAATAGGTTATTTTGTTGTTTAAATGTATAAGAAATTTTATCGGTGCAGAAAGAAACACTTAGCTCTAACGTTGTATAGAATGGTTAGGTAAGGTTTTTGTGGAAGAGATAATGTTGCAGGTATACAGGAAAGCTCCTAATTTTTGTGTTTTTCTTGCTGCTACCTTGAATGTCATTTTATTGATCTCTCCCACTAGTTCTAATTGTTTGTTAGTATATTCACATCTGTTTTCTATGCAGATGAAAATATTACCTATAATGATGATAACTTCATACCTTCCTTTCATATTTATCACTCATTTTTTATTTTATAGTATTGGCTAAGATACTCAGAACTTCAATGTGCTCTGGGGTGCCTGGGTGGTACAGTTGGTTAAGCATCTGACTCTTGGTTTAGGCTCAGGTCATGATCGTGGAGTCATGGGATTGAGCCCCACATTGACTTCCACGCTTAACAGGGGGTCTGCTTCAGGATTCTCTCTCTCTCTCCGCCCCTCCCCCTGCATGCTCTCTTTTTCTAAAATAAATAAATCTTTTTATTTTTTTTTAAAGATTTTTATTTATTTATTTGACAGAGAGAGATCACAAGCAGACAAAGAGGCAGGTAGAGAGAGAGAGGGAGAAGCAGGCTCCCCGCTGAGCAGAGCCCGATGTGGGACTCGATCCCAGGACCCTGAGATCATGACCTGAGCCGAAGGCAGTGGCTTAACCCACTGAGCCACCCAGGCGCCTATAAATAAATCTTTTTAAAAAATAACTTTAACGTGTTCTGTGTTCTAATCTGTTTGATAATGAATAAAAATTTTATTAGTTCAATTCCAGTTAGGTTATAGGAAGTCAAAAGATATTGTCCTTCTTACCCTATCAATTAGAAAAACCTAGATAATATGCAAAGTCATAAGTTTTAAAAACCCATGAAAGAGCTGGAAATGTCTCAGAGAACAAAATACATAGACTTCAAGCCCTTTCTAGGCGATATGATAACTGTTGCTGCTTCCATCCATGACAAAGTGGGAAGAGGTAGAAAAAATACCTTATATATGGGGGTTAGGAGAAAAGAGAAAAACTTTTAATAAACACTTAATGGTTACAGGCGACCTGGAGTTATAGAATAGAATTTATTTTATTCATTCATTCATTCATTCATTCATTCATTCATTTTGAGAGAGAGAGTGTGTGCGTGCATGAGTCAGGGGGTGGGGCGCAGAGAGAAAGGGAGAGAGGCTCTTAAGCTGGCTCCACACTCAGCATAGGGCCTGACACAGGGTTCGATCTCATGACCCTGAGATCATGACCTGAACTGAATCAAGAGTTGGATGCTTAACAGACTGACCCACCCAGGGCCCCCAGAATAGACTTCCTTTTTTTTTTTTAGACTTCTTAAGAGCTCCCACCTCCAAGCAAGTCTATATCTGCCTGCCAACTCTTTTTTATGGGTCTTCAACAAGATCACAGGAGTAGTCCAGGAAAGACTGCGTGGAGGCAGGAGAGCTGAGAAAGATAGACCCCCCACTAAGACACACATTGAGCATTCAGTGAAAAGCCAAAGTCTAAAGATATGTCAGGAGAGCTGGCTTTTCATCAAGGTCAGTGCAGTGGCCTTCCAAAAGCTGAAGGCAAGGCAACTCAGAAGAGATCACTCAAGGGCCTGAAATCCCAAGACAAGATTGAAGAACAAAGAGAATTCTAAGGAAACCCAGTCATTGTCCGCCAAGCCACTCTGTAAGGCAGAGTGATTTTCCACCATGGATTGGAAAGCTGGTGACTGCAGTATTAACCATAAAGTGTTCCCTAGTGCTTGCTGATACTTTCATATTCTTTGAAAGGAGTTTCTGACCCTACCTTTGAAATATTTGAAATTCATGGTGACATAAATCTAACTGAAATTGAAGAAAAAGCTTACACTCATGTCAACTGTAGATTAGAAAGACTTAATTCCCTGCCTCTAATACATTTAGTGACTCAACAGAAGAAGAGATATAATCTCTTCCTGGGAAAAATATTATCTACTTTAGAGTCTACTGCATTTTTTTTTTAACCGTAGGCTCCACACTCTATGCCCACTGTGGACCCCAACATAGGGCTTGAACTTATGGCCCTGAGATCAAGACTTGAGCTGAGATCAAGAGTAAGATGCTTAACCAACTGAGCTACCCAGGCACTCTTCTACTGTGTCCTTTTATATGCAATATCCAGAACACAATAAATTATGAGAAATGTTAAAAGAAATAAGTTAAAACCCATGATCAAGAGAGGAAATAGTCAAAGGGAGCATATGCAGAGATGGTTATAGGTTGAAGTTATCAAGTAGGAGCTTTACAATGTCTATAATAAATGCATGGAAGATTTATTTGAAATGGTGAACAACATACAACAACAGATGAAGAATTTTATGAAAGCGATGGAAAGTATTAAAAAAAACCCTTCAAAATGAAAATGCTAGGATTGGAAAATACAAAATCAGAAGTGGAGAACTTATCCCATGGAATTAATAACAGACTGGACACAGTATAAGAAACTGTTCAGGATGAAGACAGACTTCTGTAAGAATGATCATAGTGTCATTATTCATATCTGTCAAAAATAGAGAGCAACTCAAATGTCAATCAGTTGGGAAATATATAAACAAATTGTGGTATATTAATATTTAAAATTACAACCACGGTAAGTAAGAATAAACCATTCCATGTAACATGGATGAATCTCAGAAACATGCTTAGTGAAGCCAGACACCAAACGGTACATAGTGTGTTTTTCCATTTGTATCAAGCCCTTGAGACAAATCTAATTTATACTGACAGAAATTAGAAAATGGTTGCCTATGGGGATTGATGGGAAAAAAGACAAGGGAAATTTCTGGGATGAAAGAAATATTCTATATATATTTTCGGGGGGGTGGGATTATATGTGACTATAAACTTTAACAAGCATTGAACACTTAAGATCTATACAATTGATTGTATGTAATTTAAACCTCAATCATTAAATATATATTCTTATAGTTGAGGCTATATAACAAAGAAATACCAACATATACTGGCTTACATAAAGCCAAAGTTTATTTTTTCTCATGTAACAGTTCAGTTGTTCTGAACTGGAGGAGATACTCTGCTCAAAGTAGTCACTCAGGGAACAACATTCATATGTTCTTTTTGCTCTGACAGTCCCTAAAGTTGTCTTCAACTGCATGGACAAAGCAAGGTTGCTGCTATGTCTGTGTTCTAGTTCATGAGTAGAAAAAAATAGCCATGGAAGTTTGTTTTCTTTGAGATGATCCAGAAATCAAGCACATGATTTCCACTCCCATTCCAAAAGCTCAACCTCAGTCACATGGCCACTCC
Organism: Enhydra lutris kenyoni; assembly: GCF_002288905.1. Classification (NCBI taxonomy): domain Eukaryota; kingdom Metazoa; phylum Chordata; class Mammalia; order Carnivora; family Mustelidae; genus Enhydra; species Enhydra lutris. The sequence goes on along the minus strand of NW_019154149.1, from coordinate 3,257,855 downwards.
TACCTGAACACTTATCATCTAAGAGTTAAGGTAAGACAGCTGAAGGGCATTAGGTAAAAGAAGGTAAAATATAGTCATGTAAAAGAGTGGGAAAGTAAAACTGAATGGGGAAAAATGTATGGCTTTAGATGGCATTGAAGGCCCACTTGAGGTTTGAGATTAGGAATTTCAAGTGAGATTAGCTAACAAATTTGTTCTGTTTCTAGCCATGTTCAGGTCCACCATACACACATGGAATAGCCTGAGAGTTCTGTTCAACCAGAGGTAGATTTGCTGAAGAAGTATAATAAGTTGAGAGAGGAACAAGGCAATTGTGAGTGTGTGTGTGGGAATGATTATGATTGTCCACTTTACAGATGAATAGAGTCTCATAGAAGGTGAAGGATGCACCCAATGTCATAAACCTACAAGTGTGTGGAGCTAGGGGTTGAACCCTGGTTACCTGATGACAATTTCTGTGCTTACTCTATTGTAGCACAGAGAATCCTCGCTTTAAGTCAGAGATGAACAACACAATTTGATGGATCAAATAACATCTATGTAGCAGGGAAGTAGGTGAATAACTCTATGCAATAGTAATCAACAGTTTGGCTTCATGGTTAAGGAGAAAATAGTATTTAGGTGGAAAAATATATGAATGATATAAAATAAACTAAAACAACTCCCTGATGGATATATCCAGGTAAGGCAAATTTATTTAAAATGTACTTTGTTATAACTGAGTGACTAGAGAAGTCCAATTACTTAAGTTTTAAAATGAAGAGACTGAGATCTAGAAACTATAAAGCACAGCCTGAACTAGAGCAAACGTCTTTATATAACACCATGCAATTTCAGAGGGTTTAGATGTAGTCCCACCTAATGCCAAGATGATTGGACAGGTGACCTCCTGACATTGCCTTTTTTCCTTTAAGACACATTTCCTGATTCTAAAATACCTGCTACAAGATTATACACACTAATATCTAGTAACATTATCATCTTAGCCTCTTTTTTCCCAGATTTAGTGAGGTGTAAATGATAAAAAACTTATATATTTAAGGTATATAATGTGATGATTTGATATCTGTATACATTGTGAAATGCTTACCACAATAAGCTATCCTAGCCTCTTCATGACTCTTTGTATCCTTTATCCTAAAGGCTCATGGAAGCTAAGAATTCACTGTATTAATTTTACTATTTTGAGAAAAACTGAGAAAGACAAATAAGGGATAATGATTTTACCTAAGACTGTAATAGAAAAGGTAGTGAGTTTTCCAGAATCTCCTAAGTAATTTTCTACTGAAGAAATCTGAAGATGAGCTTAAGAACTGTAACTGGTAGGCAGTGCTTATTGAAATTTTTCTTACATTGCTGAATAATTTCACATTACTTAGGCTGTGTCATTATGTATTTCTATCACAATAGGGGAAAAACATTAAACTAATGAATGCCGTGCCTCGTTTGTCAAGATCTGAGTCACTGGCATGAAGCATCTTTCATTGTAAATGCAATTTAGGAGATTCAACCATACTTCTCCTATTTGAAAATACCCAAGTGGTTAGTACTGAGCCATTTTACTAATACATTGAACATTAAAAATAATTTGACATATGGGAAAGCTATTCGAGACTAGATGATTAAAAAGGATGACTAAACGAGAGGCTGAATGTTTTATTTGTATAGGCCACAGTTTTTCCTTTTGTGAGGAACAGCAGGACTTTTCTGAAAATGGGTACTTTTAGAATGTCATATTGTATAAAATGTTATGAAGAAATCAATTTCCGTTTTCCTAGACACGTCTTTCAAGATGCTGCTTTTACAAGCATCATGTGGGTGTCCTTCATTGTAAACACCTTAGGACATGAAAAAAAATCAATGTACACAGTTTAAGACAATGAGCAATCTGGCTAGTCCATATTTGGAGTGTCAAACTATTGGGGCCGGGAAAATATTCAGGGCAGGGGAGGTTCAAAACAAAACAAAAACAAAAACACTGCATGAAGAAGCAGGTGTCAGACCTCCCTTTTTCCATCCCTGTTTCTGAAATTAGGAACTCCAACTTCCATTAGGAAAAGAGAAGAGAAATTAAGCCTAGGAAAATGGGAAGGAGCATTGGTTTTATAGGATTCATGCAGTTTTTCTGTTAGATATTGGGTATGAAATTTTGAATACTAGAATACATGCCTCAAACAGAGTTGAGACCTGCCTGGACATCAGTTCACCAAGGTTGGCTGGTCTGGATACAAGTGATCCCTGAGGTCTAAGTGGCCCACTATGCAGGTACTTGCGGTACAAGAGTCTTTTACGTTAAATGTAATCCTGCCATACTTCTGATGACTCCCACCTCCTGGTATTCGTGCATTTGTATAATCCCTTGAAGGTAGAACCTGTGACTTGCTTCTAACCAACAGATTATGGCAAAGGTGATGGGATGTCACAACTGTTACTGTTACATTACGTAAGACTCCATTTTAAAAGACTTCAATGAGACTCCTTGTGGACACGAAGTAAGCAGCCATGTTAAAGAAGCCCTTGTGGGAAAGAACTAGAGTTGGCCTCTAGGATCTAGAGACAGCCTCTAGCTAATAGTAAATATCCAGGGCTCTTAATAGTATAATTTCAAGAAAGTGAATTCTGAAGATTCCCCAGGCAAGACTCCAGATTTCTCAGCTTCAGCAAACATTGTTTATGCAGCTTTGTGAGACTCTGAAAGAGAGGACCCGATCCTGGTCCACAGAACCCGAAACACCACGTTTGTGCTAATTTCTCAGACAGCAATAGGAAAACTAACATGATGCAATATATGTGTTCCTGGAAAAGCTCACAGTTGGTGAATTAATGCATAGAATATAAAAGTGTACACACAGAGCACAAATAAAAACTAACAAAATCCTGAAAAATTTTAAAAGATAGGGTAAATTACCGACAATAAAAGGACATTATATTAGATATATACTTTAAGCTCACCCAGAAGGGTTAAAGGTAACTTGATGGAAGGCAGTGGAATGGTTAGAACTGCTGAGTTATGTGGACAAAGGCAAAATACACACAGATCCGAGAGAACAGGCTGATAAGCACTTCTAAGCGGAGCAGGTTGTCCAAGCCATTAGGAAGAGCAGGCAGGGAATGGACATCGTGTATAGTGTGTTAATTTCGTAGGGCTGCCATAACAGAGTGCTACAAACATGGAGGCTTAAACAACAGGATTTTATTATCTCTCAGTTCTGAAGGCTAGAAGTCCAAAGCAAGGTGTCACAGCGTTGGTTGTTTCTGAGGACTCTGTGGGATCTAATTCCAGGCTTGCAGATGGCTGCATTCTCCCTGTGTCTGTTTCTAGCATCTTCCGTGTGTGTGTGTGTGTGTGTGTGTGTGTGTGTGTGTGTCCAAATTTCCTCTTTTTATAAGGATATCAGTCATATTGGATTAGGGTCCACCCTAATGACCTTATTTTATTACCGCTATAAAAACTCTGCAAGTAAGTTTCACATTGTAAGCTACTGGGGGTTAAGACTCTAACATATATTTTTTGGGGGGAGGGGACAAAATTTGGCCCATAATACACAGTAATGGACCCCTCTGCAGCTTGCTGGGTTCACTGCTGTGCATTCAGCTGCTGTTACATGGTACAAAATTTCATCCCTGATAGCGGGGGGGAAAGAGCATAAGCCAAATCAACTTCCTCATCATACTGACATTATTACTAATCCCCAATACAGAAATCTACCTTCTCGCAGAACAGTCTAGAAAGCCTCTAAACCTCTTCACTCTCACATAATGACCTTATATATATATGTGTGTGTACATATACACATGTATGCATAAAATGATGTTTACTCAGTGATCACCACATCCAATTAAATAACTTGCCCAAGGTCAGGCAGGTAGTAAACGAAAGAGATAGAATTTAAAAATCGGAGGTATGCCTGGCTGGATCAGTCCACACATTACTATGATTACTATGCCCAGAGCTGGGCATAGAGCTTACTTTTTAAAAAAAAATAACAGGAAGCAAATGCAGGTAGTTTGGCTCAACAGCCTATAGGTTTTTAAATTTAATTTTATTTTAAATTCCAGTATAATTAACATGCAATGTTATAGTAGTTTCAGGTGTGCAATATAGTGATTCAACACTTCCATAAATCACCCAGTGCTCATCATGACAAGTGCCATCCTTAATCTCTATTACCTATTTCACCCATCCCCCTAACCCCCCTCCTCTGGTAACCATCAGTGTGTTCTCTATATATAGTTAGGAGTCTGTTTCTTGGTTTGCCCCTCTCTTTTTACCTTTGTTCAACTGTTTTGTTTCTTAAGTTCCACATATGAGTGAAATCATATGGTATTTGTCTTTCTCTGAATGACTGACTTCTCAGCATTATACTCTTTAGGTCCATCCATGTTGTTGCAAATGGCAAGATTTCATTCTTTTTTATGGCTGTGATATATCTATATCGATATCAATATAGATATAATCACATCTTCTTTATCCATTCATCAATTGATGGAACACTTGGGCTGCTTCCGTATCTTGGCTATTGTAAATAATACCGCCATAAGCATAAGGGTGCTTGCATCCCTTTGAATTAGTGTTTTTGTATTCTGTACTAGGTCAATACCTAGTAGTGCAATTACTAGGTTGTAGGGCTAGTTCTATTTTTAATTTTTGAGGAAATGCCATGCTATTTTCCACAATAGCCACACCAGTCTGCATTCCCACCAACAATGCACTAGTGTTCCTTTTTCTCCACATCTTCGCCAACACCTGTTGTTTCTTGTGCTGTTGATTTTAGCCATTCTGACAGATGTGAGGTGATAGCTCATTGTGGTTTTGATTTGTATCTCCCTAATGATGAGTGATGTTGAGTATCTTTTCATGCATCTGTTGGCCATCAGGATGTCTTCTTTGGAGAAACATCTGTTCATGTGTTCTGCCCATTTTTTAATTGGATTATTTGTTTTCCACGTGTTGTTTTATAAGTTCTTTATATGTTTTGGATACTAACCCTATTGGATATGCCATGTGCAAATATCTTCTCCCATTCCATAGGTTGCCTTTTAATTTTGTTGTTTCCCTCAACTGTGCAAAAGCTTTTTGTTGTGATATAGTCCCAATAGTTTATTTTGGCTTCTGTTTCCCTTGCCTCAGGAGACAGATCGAGAAAAAAGTTGCTATAGCCAGTGTCACAGAAATTACTGCTTGTGCTCTCTTTTAGGATTTTTATGGCTTCAGATTTCACATTTAGGTCTTTAATCCATTTTGAGTTTATTTTTGTATATGGTAAGAGAAAGTGGTCCAGTTTCATTCTTTTGCATGTAGCTGTCCAGTCTTCCCAACACCAGTTTTTGAAGAGACCATCTTTTCCCCATTGCATATTCTTTCCTGTTTTGTTGAAGATTAATTGACCACATAATTGTTGGTTTACTTCTGGATTTTCCATCTGTTCCATTAGTCTATGTGTCTATTTTTGTACTAGTACCATACTGTTTTGATTACTACAGCTTTGTAACATAGCTTTAAGTCTGGAATTGTGATACCTCCAGCTTTGCTTTTCTTTTTCAGAATGGCTTTGGCTATTTGGGGTCTTTTGTGGTTCTATATAAATTTTAGAATTTTTTTGTTGTAGTTCTGTGAAAAATAACAGTCTACAATCTTAACCATCATACTGCAGTGTATCTCATGACACAGACATTAGAATAGCCATCCTCTGGATGTACTGACTCACCATACTGGGACTACAGGGACTGCTCTAGGCCAGTGTTTTGTTTTTTTATACTGAGATCTCTATGAGGATTAAGTACTTTATTTCCATGTTAATAGTTTAAAAATGTTAATAAAAGCATATTATGAATTATTTGATTATTACCTTTGAAAGAGTTCTGCCCATGTACCAGAGCCCCTGCATTTCCATTTATGTTTAAAGGGCACACTAAATGACCTGTAACCTAAAGGAACGTCTTTTATATTCTCTTGCACTTTTTCTCAAATTATGATCCACAGACTCCTGGGAATTGAGTTAACTTGCCAAGTTTATAAAACACTCACCTGGCCTAGGATGAAGGACTATTTTGAATAAATGATAAAAATGGGATATTATGTGCCAGACTTAAATTCAGAGTAGACTTACAGTATCCTGTGGGCATGGCACACAGGATAGGTACTTTGGTCAAAAGTCTGAGGTAGTGATGTACAATCACCACTTCTAGCCCCCTGGGGTGCCTGGGTGTGTGAGTGAGGATATACATGTGCACACGTGCACACACACTTGTGCAAGGAAGTATTTTGAGGGGTGCCTGGGTGGCTCAGTTGGTTAAGCATTTGACTTATTTTGGCTCAGGTAGGGGTCTCTGGGTTATGGCATCGGTCTCTGCACTAGGTATGGAGCCTGCTTGGGATTCTCTCTCTCCCTCTGCTCCTCCCCCAGCTCGTGCATTCTCTCTCTCTAAATAAATACATTTTTTTAAGAAGAGAAGTATTTTGATTATAGGGAGGAAGAAATGTGACTTTGGGGATAAAAGGGGGAGAAGGGATTAGGAATGTTTATGAAGAGTGATGCCCTAAGATAAGTCTGGTTGTCAACACTGAGGAAGCCATACAAGAATCTAACCAGTTTAACTGGAACCTTGGATATGGGAGGATGATTTAATTATAAATCCCAGACCTATTTTACTGAAGGCCTGAACTACCCTATGACCCAGCAATTGCAGTACTGGGTATTTACCCTAAAGATACAAACGTAGTGATCCGAAGGGGCACGTGCACCCGAATGTTTATAGCAGCAATGTCTACAATAGCCAAACTATGGAAAGAACCTAGATGTCCATCAACAGACGAATGGATAAAGAAGATGTGGTATATATACACAATGGAATACTATGCAGCCATCAAAAGAAATGAAATCTTGCCATTTGCGACGACATGGATGGAACTAGAGGGTATCATGGTTAGCGAAATAAGTCAATCGGAGAAA